>NW_027556402.1:48917818-49350318 GCF_003287225.1 Phascolarctos cinereus | reverse complement strand
TATGAACCATCTGTCAGGACATGGACAGTCTTTATAAACAGGGTCTTTATACAGAACCAGCCATTTTAATGGAATTATCAAACAAGATCCATATGTGACCTTATGCAAAGTCATAACCTCGTTGGAGCTCAATTTCCTCTTCTGTAAAATGAAAGCGTTGAACTGGATGGTCTCTTATGACCCTTCTAGTTCTAAATCTGTGACTTTTGGATCCTAAATTTTGTAGCTATGTCCATTTCATCCTCTACCAAGGTCTTCATTGTTGCATGGAGGCCTATCAAAAGGAGGGCCATATGGCTTAACTGGTCACACCCAAGGGAGCAGAGAGGCAAGATAGGTATCATAAAGGCTGTACTAGCAGAGCAAAAACTCTACCATGTCCTACCTAACTGGAAAGACTGAGTATGGTCTTAGCAATGGACTTTGTCCATCATCTGAAGACAGCTAAGCTCTTCCCCAGACTATCTGTAGTATGGTGGTTTCTTTTGGAGATAGCAGCTTCCAAACACCCTTCTACTGAGGCAGAGAAGGAAATAGCTATCTGTATTCATGGAGGGAGTACCCAGGTGGATGAAATTAGGGAAAATTACTCTAAAGAAATGAGGCCTTTAGGTGAAAGGGTAAAATATAATTTTTGTTTAGAGTTCAGTTCAACTTCATACACCAAAAGAAAAAAGAGTTGAATTTTGAGAAGAATGTAATAAAAAAGTGTGTTTAAATTGTAATAACTGCAAATGTAGTTTTGCCTTGATTTTGTTATCAGAATGTTACAGGGTATAGGAAGAAATTATGTGGTACAACTGGGGAAGATTGTTGGCTTATTATCAGATTCTTGCTAGGTAGCACAAATTTACTCTTTTAGGCCCCTTTGTAAAGCACTTTTTAAAAAAGCAGTGATTGCTTACTATCTGTCTAAAATCTCTCAGGTTTTACCATTTATCATATGACATTTTATATATTATCTTATATGTTATATTAATATTATATATTATGTCATATATATGATATATACATAATATGACATATATTACTTCTGAGGTTCCTTTCAGCTCAAAATCCAGAGAATTATGAAATTATGGCATTTTATAAAACCATGGATTTGGTTTTGGTGCAGACTGTTTGACTTTTAATGATGGAAACTGACATCTTTGTCTAGGACGTAGGCTCATGGCTACGAGCAGTAGTCCAGGAAACTTCCTTTATGTTATCTGTCAACATGTACGATCTCTAAACAAGGCAGTGGACCTGGAATCAAGAAGACCTGAGTTTGAGTACAGCCTCCAAACATTTGTGTGATCCTGAAGCAAGACACTTAATCTTTGTATGCCTCAATCTACTCATCTGCAAGGTGGGACTATTAATAACACCTCTCTCCCAGGGTTGTTGTGAGATAAAATGAGTATTGGCCAACTCTAGAATGCTAGATAAATGCTATCTGTTAGTGTTCTTATTCCATAACATGGTGAGTTAATTCAGGCTTTGATTTCTCTCTGGAATTGCCAATGAGCTTCCCAATTCATGTCATTTATTATAGTGATCTTCTAAGCTTCTTGTTGAACTATGAATGATAGTGGCTTGATCCCTTACTGTGGATAAATGAAGAATATTGAATAATGACAGTTTTTCATCCATTATAGCCGGTGGGCAGAGTTGAGACAAGACTAAATGCCATGTTCTAATTGTCGCTTTGAGCTATTTAATCCCCACAAAGCTAGAAAGTATAAAATTACTTGGTTATGAAACATTGCACATTTGTGTAAAAGAAAGCTATCTGGGAGTGATCATATTCATGGACTTCTGAGTGAGTTGTTTTCAAATGTTTAATTATTGGCTTTTCAGAAAGAGTTGTGTTTATAGGTGTATGTAGCTAATGACCGTGGCCATTTGGAAGGGCTCCTAGGTGTTCTGAGAGATTCCAGAAGAGGAAATAGGGAAAATGGACAATGTTATCTATTTTCTCAGGCAGACAAAAGCAAAATTACAGAGAATCCTATTACTCCCACCAGTTAGGAGAACCCAACTATAATGTTTGTAATTGGTTTGCTATCAGTTACCTCACCTGAAATGTTAAATTCTCCGTGCCTTTCTCCTGTGTGATTATCCTTGTGTACTCAGGGAAAACAATCAATTAGGCAGGGATACCGAAATTGGGGCAGCTAGATGGCACAGTGGATAGCGTGCTGGGCCTGGAGTCAGGAAGACTCATTTTCCTGAGCTCAAATCTGGCCTCAGACATTTACTAGCTGTGTGACCCTGGGCAAGTCACTTAATCCTGTTTGCCTCAGTTTCCTCATCTATAAAATGAGCTGGAGAAGGAAATCACTCCAGTATCTTTGCAAGAAAATTCCCAAATGGAGTTATAAAGAGTTGTACATGACTGAAAATGACTGAACAACAATCTCCCCATTGACCTCTGACAGATATTCATTGACACTAGGAGGAAAGGTTAGCTATTAATTTATGAGTATCTTTAAAATTTGATTATTTCCCCAGAGCTAGTAGACTAAGATACAATAGTAGAGGAAATAATACTTTTTTTCCCATCAGTTGACAAATATTTATCAAGCACCTACTGTATGACATTCACTGAACCAGGTGCTGGGGATCCTATAAAAAGAATAGAACAATTCATATTCATACAGTAATTTATACATTCTGTTGACAGTGGAAACAAGCACATATGGAAATATATACAGCTTAAATATAAAATGAACAAATTCAAATGCATGCAAAGTATTTGGATTCCAGGAAGTTTTAGAGGGAGGGCACTAGTGATTGGGGAAAGCAAGAAAGATTTCATGTGGAAGATGGTGTTTGAATTGAATCTTAAAGAAGGAGAGGGATTGTGAGAGGATGACAGAGGCAAGGCATTGTATTACCTTTGTCTAGGTGACTAGTAGTCTCTTTCTGAAGTTTAAAATAAAATTTACATTTTTATGTCATTTGTTGCTGTTTGCTGCTGGCAAGTTGAGTTGAGTACTAAAACAGTATCATAGAAGAATTAGCCAAGCTAGTCAATGCTTGAAGCAATGGGTCTTCGTAATCAGAGCATTTAAGGGAAGGATGCATCAATTAACTGGTCCACCTGGGAGGGCAGAAGGGCTAAGACAGGGACTGTAAGGAAAGTGCAATAGAAAAATATCTGTGTCACAGTCTGGGGCAGCTGCTGACACTTCCAAATTTAGGATGACAGGCTGACCTACTGTGGTACTTGTTGTTCCAATTTTGGGGCCATCAATATCTCATTTCAAATCTTAATGGAATCCTCCTTGAATGAGGAAAGAGGCAGTGAAGTGGAAACAGTGGATAGAATGTTGGACCTGGAATAAGGAACACCTGACTTCCAGTCCAGCCTCAGATTCTTACGAACTCTGTAACCCTGTGTAAATCACTAACCTCTGTCTCAGTTTCCTCATCTTCCTTCCTTCCTCCCTCCCTTCCTTCCTCTTCCTTCCTCCCTCCCTTCCTCCCTTCCTTCCTCCCTCCCTCCCTTCCTTCCTCCCTTCCTTCCTCCCTTCCTTCCTCCCTTCCTTCCTCCCTCCTTTCCTTCTTTCCTTCCTTCCTTCCTTCCTTCCTTCCTTCCTTCCTTCCTTCCTCCTCCTTCCTTCCTTCTTCCTTCCTTCTCCTTCCTTCCTTCCTTCCTTCCTTCCTTCCCTTCCTTTTCCTTCCTCCCTCCTCCCTCCCTCCCTCCCTCCTCCTTCCTCCCTTCCTCCCTCCCTCCTCCCTCCTTCCTTCCTCCTTCCTCCTTCCTCCTCCTTCCTTCCTCCCCCTTCCTTCCTTCCTTCCTTCCTTCCTTCCTTCCTTCCTTCCTTCCTTCCTTCCTTCCTTCCTTCCTTCCTTCCTTCCTTCCTTCCTTCCTTCCTTCCTTCCTTCCTTCCTTCCTTCCTTCCTTCCTTCCTTCCAACAGAAGTGTCCTTCTTTAAGAATGAGATGCTTTGGACCAACTTGTTTAAATTCTGGTGGGAGCTGAGTTGTGCCTTCCCTTCCAATTGAGATGCATGATGTTTATAATGTAAAGGGGCACCCAGGTAGTATACTTTCTTATTTGGCAAAGCATTTGGGCAGTTACCCAAAGTAAGAATGAGTACTCTTACTAGGTATTACAAATAGATATTCAAAGCTGCAGTATGTGCGAGTTACCTAATTCATATTTCACACCAAATTCTCAAGTTTTCTGGTCCCAAGCAAGAGTTCTGGTGAGCTCTGCTCATCAAAAAGTGGGCTGCAGGATAAAGTGGTGTGGATTTCAAATTCTGATAGGCATCATTGTTAATGTATAAGCTCCATGTTATCTGTCAGCTTGACCTTTACTACCAGGGGAGTAAATGCAATTTCGCTCTTCCTTGATGAATAAAACATCAGGAAAAATGCACATTGAATATTTGTTTAATTTCCTCCTCACCTGCATGCTCCCTATGAGAAATTATGAAGTGTGTTCTCACTAAATCCTATAGAACTCAGAATCAAGTCCTGGATTTGCTCTCTGACATATCTGGCTCCTTTGAACTAGAAATCCTGACCTTCTTAGCCAGAGACAAGTATTTATTTTCTTTGTTTTAATATTTATTTTATTGACATGGGTAATGACGAGTGAGTGATTGATTATTCATGCAATGAAGTTATTTGTTGTTATTGTTCAGTTGTTTTTCAGTTGGGGTTCTCTTGGCAGAGATACTGGAGTGGTTTGCCATTTCCTTCTCCAGCCCATTTGATAGACGAGGAACTGAGGTAAACAGGGTTAAGTGACTTACCCAGGGTCACCCAGATAGTAAGTGTCTGAAGGCAGATTTGAACTTAGTAAGATTGACATAGGAAGTCTTCCTGACTCCAGACCCAGTGCTCTATCCACTGTGCCATCTAGCTGGCCCTAATGAAGTTATATTCAGCATATAAATATAAATTATAGGACAACAACCATATACTTTGAATTATAGTATGTTAAGGACAACGGAAAGACATCTAATTGGTGTTAGATATTGCCAGCAATGACATGCTTTACAAATTGTCTTGAACAGTGGAATCAAGCACACTTAGGTTGGTCATGTAGCAAGAATGAACTCTGTTGCTACCTTAATGTCCCTGAGATATGAAGAGGATCAGGGCAAGGCCTCTGGTGCATTGGGTGGGTCCCAAATTACAGAAAGTTATGGAAGAGAACCCAATGGATGAGACATTGTTTGCTGTCTGCATCTAAACATAAGATAACATGATTTTTCCAATAACTGCACTTGCAATTTTTATTTGTTACCCTTCATAGAAATTAGACAGTACCTGTTATAATGACATTTTACAAAATACACATGCAAACATTAATAAGAAGGTGGAGGAGAGAATGTGAAAAAAAAGATTTTGAGTCATTGCTTTTATCCTATTTTTTAATGGCCAATAAACCAGTCTTCTTTTGAAGGAAAAACCAGATGCCTGGTTGTGGTTGTAGTTTCATATAAAATTGAGATATATTAGCTGAAAAACTTTATGATTCATCTTTTTAAAATGAAATAGGTTGCCTGTTAGACAGCTTCGCCCAGTACTCATTAATACTAGAAACTCTGGAACCTTGGGTGATTTCCTAGTAGCATAGGCGTATTGACTTGGAGATCAATTACTATTTTACCTCAGCATCATGAGGTCATTGGTCCTCTTCAGAACTGAAGGATGAACAACAACGACCCCATTACCCTCATTTCATAGGCTAGGAAATGGTGAGTAACTTGCCCAAGGACACACAGTGAATCATTAGCAGGTCCAGGATCTGGAACCCAGGTCTTCTGAATCCAAATATACTGCTTTTTCAATACAATACCAATTGTAATTCCCAGATGTGAAAAAACAATGTGGTGACTTTCCCCAGCTATTTTGTAATGACTGACGTGAACCTTGAGTGGTGAAATTCCCTTCAGTTTTATGTACTCATTATGTATTATTAGTTTTTTTTCTTCTTAAAGGCTAAAGCTCAGAAACTATAAAACAGGGATGTCAGGGAAAGTTAAACACTGGAAATTTTCCCTAAACCTGAAATTGGCTTAAATGACAAGGTCAAAGCAAGTCACGAAATTCATTCTAGAAACATTTATTTCTTCAGGTTTAACCAAAGCATTTCAGTCATCTGGGAGACCTGTCATTTCAGATTATCAGTGGCAAGGGTTGATTTGGAGATCAAGGAAACTGAGGTCCAGGCTTGTTAAGTGACTTTCCAAAAGGTCATATAGATTGTATGGGAAATTTTTATGTAGTTTTAGACAGTTGAATTTTCTCCGGTTTTAGATCAACCTTTTGGTAAAGCTCAAAATGGTACATTCTGCCAACAGTGTTTAGAACTAAGATTCTTACTCTGGGGCTCCAGAAACTTAAAAAAAAATGTTTTTTATGGTAACTATTTCAATATAACTCATCTCCTATGTAATCCTATGTGTTTTATATATTCATTTATTTTTAAATTTTATTGATGTATTTTGTTTTTTAGACTACAAACACAGAATACCCTCCCCTCCCCCTAGAGGTCTTTCGTAACATAGTGAAACTGTAAGGTAAAATTAATAATACAGTGACCACAACTGAAACCCTATACAATATCCCATATCTGTAGTCCCTTACCTATATAATTCTTAAAAATTAACATAAATCTATTTTTTCTCTCTCCATACCTCCCAATTCATTAAAAAAAGAAAAGAAAAAATTCTTGTTAACAAATATGCGTAGTCAAGTGGAACAAATTCTTTTGATGACTCTACACTATGTATGCGGATACCCAAACATATACGCATACACGTATATAATACATACATACCTGCCTCACTTTACATTCTGCATCCTAAATCCATCACCTCTGTCATGGAGACATGCTTTAATTACTTTTCTGGAATCATAGATAGTTATTGTATCTCTCATAGTTCTTATGCCTTTCCAAGCTGTTTGTTTTTATGTTATTATTATGTATATTATACAAATTATTTACTTGGTTCTGCTCATTTCATTCTTTATGAGTTTCTAAAAGTCTTCAAAATGTTCATTGTTATGCTATTAATATCAGAATATAAAGTATTCTCCTGGTCCTGCTTACTTCACTCTGCATCAGTTCAGACAAGTTTTTCCTTGTCTCTTTGAAATTGTAGTATATAAATGTGATGGAGTACTATCCTGCTGTAAGAAATGAGGGTAGCTAGGTGGGGCAGTGGATAAAATACTGGGCCTGGAGTGAGAAAGACTCATCTTCTTGAGTTCAAATGTGGCCTCAGACACTTACTAGCTGGGTGTCCCTGGGCAAGTCACTTAACCCTGTTTGCCTCAGTTTCCTCATTGAATTAGAGAAGGAAATGGCAAACCACTCCAGTATCTTTGTCAAGAAAAGCCCAAATGGCCTCATGAAGAGTCACACACTACTGAAACAGCTGAACACTAATGCCAACATCCTAAGAAATGAGGAGATAGTTTGTGCATTTGAAAGCATCATTCTGAAAAGGAATCTATAGGCTTCAGCAGACCGCCAAAAGGGTCCGTCATAGACAAAAAAGAGTTGAGAAATCTTGGTCTAGAGCAATATATGGTGCTTTTAGAACCTCATTTCTGTTAACAAGTGATTGAGTTCTGCAGATATTTTGGGGGTTTCTCTTAAATCTTGTTCAGTTTATTTCTTAAATGACATATGATAAATAATCATTTATATTTGTGCATTGTGCATTTATCAATGTCTTTATATATGTAAAATGTGCCAGCTATGAGGGTACCAGAATCTAGCTATCTTTACTTATTCACAAGCAAAGGAAGGGATCTTATCTTGGTAGGATGGCCTCAATGCAAGTGAGTTATGTTTGCCCTTGAAATATCTCGTGAGAGAGCTAGCAACATAAAACGCACTATCTGGCGGGTGCTTGCTTTTGATCTATGCCTGTTATGAATTTGATGGTATTTCTTTAGTACTTGATGGCTCTAATGCCGTAGTCACTGTACTAAATCTGGAGACGTTTTAGAAGCAGACTGGTTTACAGGCTATAATGGTGGAGAAGAGGGTTAAGAATGGAGTTCAGGAAGATGTCACTGAGTTTTCTTATGGTTTTGAAAGGAAATCTAGCCAAGAAAAATCTGCAGTTCTATTCATTCCCCATTCTTGCCCACAGAAGACATCTTTTTTATTTTTATTATTATTTTTTTATTCCCAAGGGTGTCGCCACCAATTAGAGTGGAAATGGTGTCTATGAGATTAGTTTATCCTTCTTAGGGAGGGAGGTTTTGAAGTGGCCACCTTACACCTGACTAGGGTTGTAATTTGTTCTGTTTCCATCTTCTTTGCTACACCCTATAAATGGAACAAGTGAAGTTATTTATTTTCACTGGACCTCAGTTTCCTTATCTGTAAAATGAGCTAGGTTAGGCCAGATGAGCACTAAGGTCCTTTCCATATCTAAAGCTATGATCTTATGGGCCTCCCATTCCCTCTCTCTACCTCCTGAACACATCATTTGACTGATGTTATATCTGTATGGGCTGGCAAATTAACTCTTTGGATTGAAAGGGCAAATCTTTACAATGAAGTCAATCAAACTTTTCCTCTTACTGAATTGACTGAACTGTCAGATTCTTTTGCATCTCACCTGGCAGATAAAAACATGGCAGCCTTTCTTGAAACACTGTGGTTGAGTCATGGATAGTGGAGTGGAAAATCTTTCAGCTTACGATTATATGGGCGTAGTACCTGCTTTCTTCCCTGTTTGTGAGAAGGCATGTGTGACGAGATTTGTTTTATTTCTTTGGGTTATGATACCCTTGCAGAATCAGTGGCTGAGAGAATGACAGAGTGGTGGTACATGAGTCAGAAAGGATTTGGCTTCTCTCTTGGTTTATTTTTTGACCTCACAGTGGAGCAATATATTGCCTCAGATTTGCACACATGCTATTTTGAATAGGGCCCATGAGAGGAAGAGAGGAGTTTCTTAAGATGAGTTTCATAAAATGTGCTTCTGGGTCCATTTCAAGGACTATTTAAACCTATATAAGGTGTCATGCAAACTCCCACATACTTAGTCCTAGAGTAGATCTTCCTCTTACACAGCAAAGGTAGATATATTCTTCCCTTCATTTTGTTTCTTACTCCATAACATCACACTTATGAAAACATCTAATAGTGACGGCCATGTTATTATTGGTTTTTGCCTGCAGCTGGGATTTCATTGTCAACTTCCTGGAGGTAAGAAACTCCTTTTACCACTGCGGGTTAGCACCTGCTTAGGAACTTGGTCTTAGACAGTTGCCTTGAGGTGCTGAGAGGTGACTAGCCCAGGGCCACATAGATAGCAAGGGTGAGAAGCAGACTGGGAACTGAACTCTTGTATCAACCATACTACATGTGAGTATTAAATGTTAAAACATATATTGGAAAGACTTCAACAAGCGCATATGACTTAACCCCAAATTTATTTTGTGTGTGTGTGTATACATATACATTTACATTTATGTATATCTACATACGTATATGTTGATTAGTCATTTCAGCGGTGTCTGACTCTTTGTGACCCCATTTGGGGTTTTCTTGGCAAAGACACTGAACTGGTTTGCCATTTCCTTCTCCAGCTCATTTTACAGATGAGGAAACTGAGGCAAACAGGGTTAAGTGACTTGCCCAGGGTCACCCAGCTGGTAAGTGTCTGAGGCCAGATTTGAACTCACAAAGATGAGTCTTACTGACTCCAGACCCAATGCTCTATCCACTGTGTCATCTAGCTGCCCCTGTATGTACATCCATATACATATTTATATTTTTATAACATTCATATAGTTTTAAGGTTGTAGCACACTTTGCAGTGTTAGCTCATTTGATCCTTATGATAATCCTGTGTTTATTATCCCCATTTTACAGATGAAGAAACAGGCTGAGATAGGTGAAATGATTTGTCCAGGGTCATACAACTAGGTGAAGTGGGATTTGAACTCAGTCTTCCAGATTCCAAGTCCAGCATTCTATGCACTGTGCCAAGTTGCTGCCTGCCTGATATATGCACATATTTCTCCTGGCTAGATTGTAAACCACTTGAGATTTGTGACTGTCACACTTTTGTCTTTGTATTCCTAGTACTCAGCACATAGTAGATGCTTAACACATGATTCCTGATTATTATTATTTGAGTAATATAATCATAATCATAATTTAACTGTACTATTCTTTATAGGAATTTATTTAACATTAGTTTTTACAATTCCGATGATGCAATGTTTCTAAGATCATTTCCCATTGCTAGGCAGAATGGAGTATAATGTCTATAGAGCCAGCCATAGAGTCAAGAAAAATCATATTAAAGTCCTATATCTGACACACACACACTTTAGATCTGGCACCTTGGACAAGCCAGGTAACCTTGCCATGCCTAAGGCCATTCCCTAAAACTAGAAATTACAGACAAATTGCTAATCTGTTAGTGGAGGGAGTTTCTCCCTCAGTACTGGGGAAATCACAAAGCCAAACATAGGTTGTCTTCCTCTATTAGAATTTAAGCTCCCTGAGGGCAGAGACTGTGTCTTGCCTCAGATATTTACTATCTGTGTGACCCTGCATATGTCACTTAACTTCTAATGAGATAACATGTAAAATGCTTTGCAAACCTTAAAACACTATAATAAATCCTTCTTCTATAATGTCATAATAATCCTCCACTATAATTTCTATTTCATAATAATAATCTCTATAAGATAATATAATAAATCTCCCTATAATAATCCTCCTCCACTATAATTTCTATAACATAATTTCTATAGTACAATAAATCCTCCTCCCATAATATAATAATCCTCCTTCACTATAATTCCTATTACATAATAATAATTTCTATAATGTAATATAATAAATCCCCCCCATAATATAATAATCATCCTCCACAATAATTTCTATAACAGTGATTTCTTCAATATGATAGATCTTCCTCCCGTAATATAATAATTTTCCTTCACTATAATTTCTATAACATAATTTTATAGTATAACAAATCCTCCTCCTATAATATAATGATACCCTTCACTATAATTCCTATTACATAATAATAATTCTATAATGTAATATAATAAATCCTCCCATAATATAATAATCCTCCTTCACTATAATTTTTATTACATAACAATAATTTATATAATATAATAATCCTCTTCCCCATAATTCCTATTACATAATAATTTCTATAATGTAATATAATAAATCCTCCCATAATATAATAATCTTCCTTCACTATACTTTTTATTACATAATAATAATTTCTATAACGTAGTGTAATAATCCTCTTCCCCTATAATTCCTATAGCATAATACTTTCTATAATATGATAAATCCTCCTTCTATAATATAATATTCTTCCTTTACCATATTCATCTTCTTCCTCCTTCTCCGTTTCTGCTCATATTTGTATCTCTCAGCCTGGTGCCTGTCACATATTAAATTCTTAATAAGTATCTGTAGCCTCGACTTGCCTCAAAACAGCAACACAATGAAATCCCATTTCTTAGAAAAGGTCTCCTACCTGCAATTTCTATAGTTTATTTTATCCACCAAGGAGAATGTCTAAAAGTCTAAGATTAAATCAAGTGGACTTAACTTTTTTGGCATCATGAATCCCTGCTGAAAGAAACCTAAGAGTCCTTCCCTTTTCTCTAATGTTTTAAAATGCATAAAACAAAATCCATAGGATTACCAAGAAAACCAATTAGCCTGAAATAGTTAGGAAAGTATTTTTGAAAAATAAGTTCCTGGACCCTAAGACTTTTGCATGAAGTGCATAGGCTATGCTGTTTTCACTTTACTGAAAGTAAGCTTTCCACTTATACCGAGTTCACAGTTCTTGGAAAACAAACAAGCAAACAAAAATTAGCCATGAGCAATCACTTTCAAACTTGTTCCCAGCTCAGTGGCTGCATTTCGTGGTGTTCTTGCCAGAGAGAATACAACAGAAAGCACAGTTTGACATCGTGCACCAAGACGCGCCTGGAGTGTTCCTGGTGCCAGAAAGCTTTTTCACAATAAACAGGATCCAGTACTACTCTGACTTTGGGCACAGATGAGTGCAGTGAAAAGCCCATCTCACAAATATTTTGATGTTCAGACCCTAGAAGACATTGGCACCTTCTCCAACTGTGCATAATGAACCCAAATAAATGCTTAGAGCCGCTGAATCACCAGAAGGCAGCTTAATCGTTTTTATTTGGGAGCCAAAAACAACAGTGAAAATCAAAATGGTGTAAGCAGATTGGTTGGAGGCCTCATTCTCTTGAAACTCCAGTTAAAATGAAAGCTAGAAAATGGTGCTCATTTGGTGGAAGACAAAAAAGGAGAAGAAAGACGGGGCAGTGCAACGGTTAGATTGGCAAGGGACTACTGAGTCACAGCTGGATTTAAAGCAAAAGCTTTGTATTTTCTCAGCAGTGAGAGATGGATGGAGAATGTGACAATTTGATACAGCGGGGGTGCCGCATGAAATGCATTTGTTGTCTAGTAGGTAATCCGGTATGTGCCACTCATTACAGACTGTAATTTGTGACATGTACATGCATGTGAAGCAGCTGCATGGTATAGCACATAGAGCACTGGGCTTGGAATCAGAAAGACCTGAGTTCAAATGTGGCTCCAGACACTTCCTAGCTGTGTGACCCTGGACAAGTCACTTAATCCTTTTGCCTCAGTTTCCTCATCTGTAAAAAGAACTGAAAAAAGGAATTACTCCAGTATCTTTGTCAAGAAAAGCCTAAATGAGGTCATGAAGAGTCAGATGAGGCTGAATGACTAAACAACACCATTATTCCTGGTTAATGGCCCTCAAACTTTTTCATAGTCATGGAACACATACATATACACATATATAGCTTACATACAGACTGTATTCTTATATGAAGATTCTGTTGAGGAGTGCACAGATGGTTTTTCCCCTACTGGTAGTGATATTTTTTTTTGTATTTGTAACCTACATCAAATGAGATATGAGATGTTTGGCCAAGGTCTGTGGGATGTAGAGAAGTAAATAAATGCACATAGGAAGGTGATGTTGACCTCATTGGTATCTTGCTCTAATAACTTAAGCTAAAGAAGCCTACACACAGAAGATAACTTTACATAATTATACACATAGAATAAAATCTCTCCTAATATAGATCTGGCCAGGACTGAAGTTTTTGTTCAGTTATGTTTGACTCTTTGTGATACTTTGGGCAAAGATACTTCAGTGGTTTGCCATTTCCTTCTCTAGCTCATTTTACAAATAAAGAAACTGAGACAGACAGGGTTAAGTAATTTACCCAGGGTCACCCAGATAGTAAGTGTCTGAGGCCAGATTTGAACTCACAAAGATGAGTCTTCTTGACTCCAGGCCCAACACCCTATCCACTGCATCACCTAGCTGCTTGGACCAAAGCTTGCATTACTTCAAAGACTTTTTCATCCTGGTCTATTCCAGACTATTAGCTTAAATAAGGGATTAAATAATTGAGAATGTTCATACTATTTGAGATCAATGAATACACATAAGCATATCAGGGCATAATGGATGTGCTAATGGAAATTCAGACTTTACTTATTAAAACTCGGTCTCTAAGGACTAGTTCAAGGAATGAATGAAACAAATAAACCCAGTTGTGAGTGAATGAAAGAACTGTGCAAATCTATTTTGAATTACAATGTGAACTAGAAATAGCACTTCCAAAAAAAATTCTGTAACTTATACTTTTCCCCAGTTTACACTGATCCTTCTCCTAGTTAGCCTAAATTAGTTAGGTTTTACTGTATTGTATTTGGACCAAAGACCATACTGACTGAAGTGTTGAAGCAATTTGCTTCCTTATGAGCATCAAGTCCTAAATTTCACATTGGCCCTAAGCTGAAATGTCAGGAAATCTCCACGAATTATTTATTTTACTTTTATAATTAGAACTGACTCTTTGGAATATCCTAGTTGAAAAGCAGAACCAGAAACACACAGGATTTGATGACCAGACAGTTGGCTTCAGTAGGACCCATATTTCTTATAATGAAGCTTGTAGGAGGAATTTGGAGAAGTTCATGAGCCGTGCTATTTTCCAGGTGTTCTTGCTCCCAAAGTCAGGGTCTTCTATTACCTTCCAAAGAAGTAATATTTTATTCAGCAGAAAACACCTTTAGTCATTTAGGCTGTTTAGGTTTCAAAAAGCTGCTCCACAGATTTCCCAGCACGATTTCCTGCTAAGGGGAAAAGGTTGATCGGCTGTAATTAGTCTGTAATTTCTCTTCCTTTCTCTTCTATGATCCCCTGGCCCACCTTCCTCTGGTTCCTTATCTCTATCCCCTCCCTAGCACATTTTAAAAAATTTTATTTTTAATTTATGGAATACAACAAGCATTTCCGTAACATGGCACACTCTGCTGAAGTTCTTAGAGTTGACAATATTAGTGAGATTGGAATTTCCCAGCAGGAGGAAAGACAGTTATCTATTTATTAGAAAGAGTCATGGGCTATTGAACTCAAAACTAGATTTAGTTCTGTAGCTGACATGGATGTTAACAAATCATGAAACATCTCTGAGCCTCAGTCAGATAAACTGACAGCAGAAATACATCTAGGAGGGCTTGCAAATTTAATAATTAGTTAATTCTTTTCTTACAATATTTCTTTGATCTATCCCTTCCTGTTGCCCAAGCTACTATAATGTTAGGTCCCTTTTCACATCACTCTTGGACCTCTGCACGGATGCATCTTGGTATCTGCTCTTTCTTTATTCCAATAAGTATTACACACAGCTGTTAGAATAATCTTCAAACCATGTTTCCATCATGTCCTGCTCACGAACCTTGAGTGGCTCTCTAATGTAAAATCCAAACAGCCCGACCTTCAGAGCCCTTTGCCAGCTCCCCATTTTTTCTTCTTAGCACCATCATTTCTTGGTATTCCTTTACACTGCTGCTCTGCTCCAGCCAAGTAAATCTGTTCACCACCTCCTGCTCATGATCTGCTGATTGACTCTCACTTCTGTCTTTGCAGATGGCATTCTTCCCATTTAGAAACATCTCTTCTTTTCTAGGCTGATTTATATCCTCTTCCTCTTTCAAAACCTCCTTTTCTTTGGTTAATCCCATCCCATTATCACCCCTCCTTTACCTTTTGTCTCTTGTACTCTTTTCTGATGCACTAGATATAGTTTAAATTTATTTGTAGGTTGTTTTGTAAATATTCTTTTCAGATAGTTTGAATAACCAGCTAGATTGTAAGCTGCTTGAGGCCAGCAATTCTGATCTTCTTTTCCATGATTCAGAACCTTTCTTTGTCTTCATACCTTCTCTACCTCTTACTTTCTAGTCTTTAGGGACAAAATGGTTTCTTTCTTGCCAAGGTTCATTCCTCTACTTGTGCTTGTGACCTCATTTCCTATGAGCTCAGTCCATCAGTCATTCCTGCTGTTTCATCTTCATTCTCTCTCTACCTATAGGTCTCTTCACCTGTCTGCAGATGTGATCAGGCTCTCTAGTAATAAAAATAATAACACACATTTGTATAATGATGCAGGGTTTTAAAAATGCTTTCATCACAAGTTGGTGAGGTAGGTAGTGCAAATTTTATTCTCTCAATTTAAAACAGTTGTGATGACTGAGAAGTAATTTACCCATGGCCTAGCAACTATTTGAATGTGGGGCCTCAGTCTCCTCACTCCTAACCTAGTTTTCTTGCCATGATTCTGCATTGCCTTTTCCTCTTCTAATCAAGGGTCAAACAGTTATGATACTTATCCCCACAGCATAGTTATGTATATAGTTGTTTATATGTTGTCTCCTGAATTAGACTGTGAGCTTCTTCTGAGCAGGGACTGAATTTTGCCTTTTTTTGTATTCTCAGCATTTAGCATGGTACTTGGCACAGGAGAGGCTGTTTGATATGTGCTATTTGACTGATAACAGGAACCGCATCCCAGTGAATCCTTCTGTGCTTACCCCAATTGAATGTACTCCCTCACTCCTCAGATTTTCTTAGAATACTTTGTTCCTCTTCATTCACATTTAGTTCGCCATAATTTCCTTGAAGACAATAGTTATACCTTTTCTCTTCTTTTACCTGGGACTTAGCAGAGATCCTTGCATTTGGTAAATATTTAATAAATGTTTATTTGGTGGAATGTGTTGAATGTAGAGAAAATATATCCTCATTATTTGTCCTCCCTCTACACACACTAGACTCTAGCTAAACTGGACCATCCTGTCTCCTCAAATGCTCATTTCCAAACCTTTGTTCACACTTTTCCCCCCTTCCTAGAACAGTCCTCTCCCTCTTTCCAGCTATTAAATTCTTACTTATCCTTTAAAACCCTACTTCTATGCCCACTCTTTAATGAAATCTTCCCTGGTTTTCTGGCCAGAAACAACCTTCCCCCTCAGACAAGATAAAAAACCAAACAAACCCCCAAACCTCTTTAATATACTTCTTTTATAATATTGTATCTCACACACACAGACACACACATATAATCTTAGAGGTGTTTGTATTTTAAGATATTTACAGTGTTGTACTATAAGCTTTGTGAGGACAGAGGACAGATCTTTACCTAAACAATGTATTTTCCCTAACATGGTGCTTCCCACAGAGTAGGTACATAATAAATATTTGGTGAATGAATAACACATCAGCATAGGTCATGTTGCTATTTCTATTTCATTTACCGTTTGATCTTTCGTTGGATGTAATATTTTTCTATTTTCTATTCTAAACTCTTCCCAGAGAAAGTATCACCTGGGAGTTTCCTTACTTGGGAATTCCCTAGACTAATGAAATCACTTCCTATCCCCTATCCCTATTCTAAACTGTAATATATTGACATTAAGTAATATTATTAGTCACTGTGATTCTGTCCAGAAGTTTGCCAAGTGTTTTAGAAAGAAATATGTAAAATAAATGTGAATTATTACAATAATCCTAATAACTAGAATAAATGTATATAGCTATGTTCTTCCTAACTTCTGTAAGAAAACATATGTTATTCCAATACTTTTAAGTGTGGAAAAAGAACACATTATTACATCTAATCAGGAAACTAGAATCGTATTGCATAATTCTGAAAAGCAGGGAAATATTACAATCTTATATATTTTTAATTCTTCACATAGCCTAGCTGCAGAGATTTTATTTGATCTGTGGAATGTGGAAAGATTGGGAAAAAAAACTATGTGGGCTAAATTATAAGGACTTTCAAGGTACAGAAATATTTTGCTTGTGCTAATTCTATGTATTTCAGAAAAGTTTAGAGTAATCATAAATTCACAGGATTTCAGAGTGGGAAGAGCCTTCCAGTGCCATGTGGCGCAACCTATACCCCCCTCCCCAATCTATTATATTACATGCCTGACATGTGGTCATCCTCTAATGACATTTGCTTGAAGACAGCCATTGGGCAAGATTCCACTCCCTCTCAAGTCAGCACCTTTTGGACCGCTCTGATTGTCAGGGATTTGTTCCTAACATCAAACCTAAATTATCCTCTTTGCGATGTCTACTTATCGTGTCTAATTCTGACCTCTGATAACAAACAAACAACAAACAAAAAAACAGATCCAGTCCCTCCACAGGATGGCCTTTCAAATACTTGGACATAGCCCTCATGTCCTTTATGAATCTTCTTTAGAATAAGCACCTTAGTTTCTTGAACTGGTCCTCATATTACATGTACTATAGGCTTTTCACCATCATGGCTGCCACCATCTGGACAACTTTAAATTATTAATGCCTTTTCTAAATCTTGGTGTAAAGAATTGAACATGAGGCTCTCTATGTGGTCTGGCCAAGGCACAGTACACTCAAGATGATGACCCTTCTTATACCTGGAAGCCATGCCATTTAAAATGAAGTCCAAGATGCCATTTTATTGATCAGAGTAGCTTTCTTAGCTGCTATATCATACTGTTGACTCACATTGACGTTGAAGTTCATTAAAACCTATGCTTTTCAGATAACTTACCTAACCATGCCACCCCATCTTGTACTTGTGAAATGATTTCTTTCAACTAGTGTAAGATTTTACGTTTCTCACACTTAAATTTTATCCTTAATTTTCTTAATCAGCACCAGCACACACTGAACTGTAATGCTTCTGACACTATTCTTACAGTATTTTATGTTTATACATTTATATATTTTATCTTATATATTTTATATTATCTATACAACTATAAATAAGTAAAATAAATACAACTATAAATATTATAGTATATATTAAGATATATTATATTTAACAGTACATAATATATTTAGTATTTTATTTATAGTATTTATTATCATATATAATAGTATATATTGTGAAGTAATATATACTATTGTATATAATATATAGTATATAACACATAATATGTAGTATGTAATATATTTAGTATTTCTGTATCATATTTATTATAGTATAGACATTTAGTTAAATCCATCCTTTATTACTTGCCCTTGCTTTAGAGTCAGAAAGAACTGTGGGTAAATCTTGTCCCAGTCACTTATTAGTTGAGTGGCCCTAGGCAATCACTTAACCTCTATACCCCAGGTGCCTCAGCTGTGGTATGAGGGTGATAATAGCGCCTCCCTCCCAGCACTGTAGTAAAACTCAAATGAGATAATATATGTAAATCTCTTTGCAAATTAAAAATCACTATGTAAATGCTAGCTGTTATTACTATTACTATTATTATTGTTATCTTTTTTTTTACAAAATTTACAAAATTTAATTTGTCTGATGAGTTCTCTTTGTATTTTCATTAGTTTCTTTAGAGACCTTTCCCATTAATTCTTCACTGGAATTGATAATCCATGGTCAACTATGTACCATAATGAACCTTTGAGTAGAACATATACATGCTGGTGTCAATATTCATGTGAATTTGGCTAAAAGCTTTATATAGTCAAATGGATATAGATTTAGATGTTCCTTCTAACAATAGAAATCACAAAGCCACATGTATCTACCCATCCTGTGTGGCTCCTGTCTACATCCTCCCCCAAGCTTCACTATAGATATCAGAGTGTGTAGAGCAGAGGTGTCAAACATACAAGTAAGTCTTGCTAACTAAAATGAATGTAAATCTCTTTAGCCACTGGGATCAATAAATGTGCTTGTTGACAGTTTTCTGTCACTATGTTTTCTCCTTTGAAAGTAGAAGGTCATTTTAGTCAGGCAATATGGTGTGGTGGATATAAGGTTGGCCTTGCAGTCAGGAAAACCTGGTTTGAAGTCCTTTTTCTGACCCATACTAGCTGTGTGACTGAAGGCAAGTATATCTAGGCAATTTTCTAAAACTATGTTAGGTTAAAGGAAGCACAGAAGAAGGAAAAGGAGGAAAGAAAGAACCATTTATTACATACCTACTATGTGTCAGGCACTGAGCTAAGTGCTTTACAAATATTATCTCATTTGATCCTCACAAGAACCTTGGGAGGTAGATGCTATGATTATCACCTCTTTACAGTTGAGGAAGCTCAGGCACGCAGAGATGAAATGACTTAGGAAGTGTTTTTTGAATTTGGGTATTCCTGACTCTAGGGTCTGTCCACTGAGTCACCTACCACCTAGCTGCCTCTAGATGAGTTGCCAAATTAGATCGGGGGAGGAAGTTTTCCCCGAGTCATTGAAATGACAGCCCTGTCCAAAATCCAAACCAAACCAAACCAAATCACTATAGCTCTTGCATGTTTGGATTATTACTATTCTGGTCAGGATTTGCCTGAAATTGGATTCCATGTTGTTGGGTTGGCAGCCTGAATATGGCGTCTCCAGAAAAAGACGGGCCCAATGTTTCTTTCGACAGTTAACTGAATGAATGCCAAAAAAACTTTTATTAGTTCTAAGCACTAGAAATACAGGGAGTCCCCTTAAGGGAGAAACTTAAATTTTTCCTAAAGCCAAACAATGTACACATAGAAAATTAAACATAGGATATTGACAAATTTATTTACAAATGACAATATTTACAAGCTTTCTCAGGCAGAAGGACACTAGTTAACTAGGAGAATCAAGTTAGGAAGTGGCAGTTGAGCTTTGAAGGAAGCTAGGAATTCTTCCAGCTGGAAGTGGGGGAGGGAATGCAACTCTGGCATGGCAGGTAGCTGGTGCAGCATCATGGAGATAGAAGATGGAATATTCCCTTTGGGGAATAGCTGATCCATTTGTTTTCCATGTAAAGAAACTGAGGCCCAATAAGGAGTCAGTAGCAGCAGATCCAGAGTTTAAACGAACCAGTTCCCGTGATTCTGAACATCCCATCCTTTTCATTATACTCTAATGCTTCATAAGACATTAGGCTTTCTATATTTGAAGACTTTTTCCTTTGGATTATTAGTGTGAGGAAGCATTAATCATAAAGACCATTTTTAGATTGTCCCTTCATTTTCAGTGCAGGCCAATAGGTCATTATCCAGTGACTGGGGTCAATAAATGGGTCATATATCTCTCCTTGCTGACAAATGACTCATTAAGTGTCAGTTGAGTTAACAATAGGCCACTCTTCTAGTAATTATTAGAAATGTGCTAAGTTTGTGCAGATGGACAAAGGTCAAACACAAGGGAAATTACAGGTGGCGGGCCTCCTGTGAATGATTGAAGCAGTAATAAAGTCCAAATCATTCTACCATTTTGTCAGAATGAATGCCTAAACTGTAATATAAAATTGATAAATTAAAGCACCATTTTTATCTTACTGCTAAATTATACTGGTTTGGCTTCCACATTGACAAAGAAAATGCTTTGTATTAACCCTTGTAATAATATGTATATTATTTTTGCATAGTTACAACCAGAGATGGGCTTCCTTCTTCCCCCCTCTCCTCCCATATAAACGTGTTTTCTTTTTCATTTGGAGCAGATTTTTTTGACCTAGTTAGTCAACCAGTTACAGTAGACATATAGAATAGATGTTCTTTCCCTCTTTTGTGCTCTCAAAATATGCACCATTTTTAGAGAACTGTCAGAGAAATGGAATTGCAGTCTTGTTCATCTCTCTTTTTTTCCTTCTATATTCATTCTGATTCTAAATTAGAAAGCGACACAGCTTTTGGCCCTGATCAGCTTCAGTTATGGTCTTCATTATCCAAGTCTAAGCCAAGAATCATGACATTTTTTGTAGTTCTTGAGTTTACATATCATGAGAGAAAGTGGTATTATATAACAGCTACCAAAATTTTCTGCAACTTGCAGATTGAAAACAAAACACAAATTTGATCTCAAATATTTGTTTTCTTTGTGTTTTTTTTTTTAATTTGCTAATTCATTCTATTTCTTCTCTGGCCACCATTCTGTTAATAATGTAACTGCCTCAATGTGTGTATACTTAGATTTTTCTGTTTGTTCTTCTGTAGACTGTGCTTACACATCTGTTTGGTTTCTCTTCTTTAATCATCACATTAACGCGCCTTCTTTTTTTCAGGTGTTCCATCTGGCAAAACATGCTCCCTTTCAAAGTGTTCCCTGGTGATGACTCTATTCAAAATCACCTTATCTTCAGTAATTCACACACATTGGCACACACTTTGCCTTTGTCCAGTTCTGAGTGTGAGATATCCAAGAATGTGTCCAATGAGGCATTTTCTAAAGAGTTTCCACTTTAGTCAGTGCTCTGCCTCAATCAGTTAACAAGCATTTATTAATTGCTTGTTATATCCCAGTGCTAGGCAGCAGCAGTGTGGATAGACCATTGGATTTAGAGTAAGGAAAATTTGGGCTTGAATCCCACATCAGATACTTATTAGCTATGTGATTCAGAGAAGTCATGTCACCTCTCTGGGCCTCAGTTTCTCCATCTATAAAATGAAGTGGCTGGATCTGATGAAGGGATCTCTAAGAACCCTTCCAGCTCTAATCTGTAGATCATAGGTTCTTCTGAAACAATCCCTGTCCTCAAGGAGCTTACATTCTATTGGAGGTGTCAACATGTACAGATAGTAATTAAGAACGTACCATATACATGTTGTTGTTCGGACATTTTTCAATCTTTGTGACCTCATTTGGAGTTTTCTTGGCAAAGATACTGGGGAGGTTTGCCATTTCTGTCTCTAGCTCATTTTACAGATGAGGAAGTGGAGGTAAACAGAGTTAAGTTACTTGCCCAGGGTCACACAGCTAGTAACTGTCTGAGGCCAAATTTGAATTCAAGCAGATGAGTCTTCCTGATTCTAGGCCCTGGGCTTTATCCACTACACCATCTAGTTGCCCCCGTATATAAATATATGTGTATTTAAAATAAATATCAAGAGGTTTTGTTTTGTTTTGTTTTGATGGAGAGGGCATTAGCAATCGGGAGCATTAGGAAAACTTTGTGCAGAATGTAACACATGAGTAGAATTTTGAGGGAAACATGGAATTCTAAGAGGTGGAGATGATGTAGGGTTAAACTGGGGAAGCCATTGGAATTTTTTGATCAAACCTACACTAAATTGGACTTCATATATCTATACAGGTCTAGTCCTTTCTCTTCCAGTTGTCTTGTTCATGTGCTTTATGACTGAGTAGAGAAGAAAATTAAAAGTCCTGCTTCATGTTATCTAAAATTATGTGTTTAGCCAAGGTAGCCTTGCAGAGCTAGGGCCACAGTGATAGACTTAGTATGATGATGGCAGAAAGGCAATGGTGGTAAGGAAAGCCCTGGGAATTAATGAATGTTCTGTCTTCTTCATTAAATGACCTTCATTAATGCTCCTATCCCTCTAGGAGAATAACTAAAAATTAACTGTATTGATGAATGAGTCATTTACTGGGTCTACGTTGCTATAAAAAAGAAAAAAAACTGTCATCAGATTCACCACTGCTGTCTTTAAAAATGTGGACTCAGGTTTTGCAGCACTCCTTATCATCACTGGGCCTTTGTCAGTAAATATAGAATTTTCACGGGCCCGTTGAATTTCTGTGGACAGTGTTGCATCCATTCTAGGACACTGTATTTTATTTTTATTTGGTGCTTTCTCATCTTCTCTCACCCTCTTTATTCTTCATGTTCCTAACTTTTTACTGTCATGTAAATATTGCTTATCTAGTGAAGGAAGAGAGTTTCTAAGACACTCTGTTGACTTTGGAAGTCAGAGCTATAATGGAAGTTTCCACATACTATATGGTTGCTTTTCAGCTATATCTAGATAAAGTGTAAAAGACACATGGATGTGTCATTTACAGGAAAAAGGGCTGTTATTCTGCTAGGGAAGGGTCTCTGGTAGAAAACAATGGTGATATTGTTTGATGATGTTAAATGAGAATATTGACCCTGTGGAACAGTTTAATTAAGTGTATTTTTCTTGGCTTATTATATGACATCTATGGCGAAGAATGGTGGGGGTCAGCAGTCTCCGGAAGTGTCTGCTTGGTCGTCATGCTAGGGTTGTCTTTTCATTTGGTGAAGCTGGTTTTGGCCAATACATCTGCCCCTTCAGGGGAAGGTGTATGGGAGCCTTTCCTCAAACAAATTAGAGTGAATTTTTTTAGGTGAAACTTTCTCTTTCCTTCCTTCCTTCTTTCTTTCTTTCTTTCTTTCTTTCTTTCTTTCTTTCTTTCTTTCTTTCTTTCTTTCTTTCTTTCTTTCTTTCTTTCTTTCTTTCTTTCTTTCTTTCTTCCTTCCTCTCCCTCTCTCTCTCTCTCTTCTCTCTCTCTCTCTCTCTCTCTCTCTCTCTCTCTCTCTCTCTCTCTCTCTCTCTCTTCTCCTGCTTTGTAATAATGCAATCAAAGGAACACTGAAAGACCTGGATTTGGATCTTTACTCTGTGCCTCAGTTTCCTTATCTATAAAATGATGAGGCTGGATAACATCAGAGAAGCCTCTGGTGTCATGGAACCTTTTGGCAGTCTGGTAAAGCCCATGGATCCTTGCTCAGAATAATGTTTTTAAGTGTATAAAACAAAATACATAGAATTATGAAGGAAAATAATTGTGATGAATGCAGGCATGAAAATTTTTCAAAACAAAAGTTCCCAGAGCACAGGTTAACCCTCAGACCAGATGACTTCCAAGGTCCCTTCTACCTTTAGTTCTTGTGATACTAATATCTACACAAATGGTTTTGTTGAAAAATAGAATAATATGATGAAATTTCTTTGACTGAATTTTTTGGGAACCATTAAAAAAGCCATTGAATTTAAGAGAATTTAGCTGGACAATGCTTTGTCTGTTTTCCCTTGAGACGTTAATTGGCCTACAGAGCAGCACCTAGGAATTGTAGAATATCACAGAAAAGTTATACTGATTGAGCCTGACTGAGCTCTAAAGCATGCAATAGGTTTACTTTTTTTTAATATGTTTTCCCTCTTTATTTGAAAGTACTCAGATTAAAAGGAAGCCTATTGCCCTTTTAACAGTGTATTTGAACTGAAGCGTAAAATGGGACAAAATACATCAGGGCAACCAGTGAAAAAGTAGTCTCATGAGGACACAATGCGATAGATTTGGTGTTTTTTTTTTCATCTTGCTCAACAGGTGGTTTGTTTAGATCTCTGTAATTTTATATAGAGGTATTCAGAAGCTTTAGGGACATAGGCAGTGGTATGCCAGTTATGTCCAGGGCTTTGATACTGTGTGTCCTTCAGCGTCAGGAGTGGCACGGCCTTCCTTAAACTCCATGTTTTGCCGCAGACTACTGATGGGTCCCACTGATGGGTCCTCATGCCCCTGGTTGCTCCTGTTTGGCATAGAAAGGCAGGTCTGCTGCTGAAGGCTGTGTTTTTAATGGCTCTTGCTGTAGACTTGGGCTTCTTCGTGTGGTCTTAATTTTCAAATATTTTGATCACTGTATTTCATTATGATTGATTTCTTGTATATTTCATGCATTTAAAAATATGCTTTTGAGAAGGGGTCCTTAGGCTTTACTAGACTGCCAAAAGGGTCATTAACACCAAAAAAGGTTAAGACTCCATGGTCTAGACTAATCCTACATTGCCTAAAGTCCTAGTAAAGATTCATACAGATTGACCACAATTGTAGATTATTTTTTTTTAAACTGGATATGATTCGGGAGCTCCCAAGGAGAAACACGGATGAAGATATGTGCTTTCTCTGGAATTTACAGTTTTAAAGGGTGGCCTGGGGCATTGAGAATTTAAGTGACTGTCTAGGACCAACAATAATCCTAGTTGTTCAGTCATTTTCAGCTGTGTCTGACTCTTTGTGACCCCCTTTGGGGTTTTCTTGGCAAAGATACAGGAGTGGTTTGCCATCTTCTTCTCCAGCTCATTTTACAGATGAGAAAAGTGAGTCAAACAGGGTTAAGTGACTTGTCCAGCGTCACACAGCTAGTGAGTGTCTGAGGCTAGATTTGAACTCAGGTCTTCCTAACTACAGGCCTGGCACTCTACTGAGCCACCTAGCTGCCTCCATATGCCCATATGGGGAATAAGCTTGAAGAACAACAGAATTCCAGAGCTGGATGGGGCTCTAAAAGAATCCTTATTACAACATACCTGGAAAGTGATCATTCAACCTTTACTGGAAGGCCATCGGTGAGGAGGACTGCCCATTGTCCTCAGAGACAGTCCACCCCATTTTTTTTAATAGTTCTAACATTAGGAAAATTTTCCTTTTATCAATCCTAAATTAACTGCTTTGTTCCTATCCCTTGCTTCTAATTCTGTCCTTTCTATCTGAATTTTACCAGTTGAGTTGTTTCCTGGATTCATGTCACTAGAACGTGGCACTGAATGATGGGGAAAATGCTTCAAGACAGAATGCAAATTTTTTTTGGTCTGGATCCCTGATTTCATTAGCATTGGGGATTTCCTCTTCTGAGACACACTGGCAACTCTGCTACACCTTCTAGTCTGCATAGAGCTTCCAGGAGTACTGATAGTTAGATGACTTGTCTGTGGTTGCACAACTAGTATGTGTCGATGGTAAAATTTGCACCCAAGTCTTCCTTACTCTTATGGTATGTTGGCTCTCTTTCTTCTGCGTGATGCTACATGAAGCCGCAGATTAGCAGACTGAAATTGTATGATTATTACTATTTGCTCAGAGAACTATACTTTGCGGGCAAATTGCTTTCTTTAGTCTAATTTATTTCAATGAACAAAAATCTATTTTCTCTCCATCCTAACTTTCTCTCCCCTCACCACCAGGGCAAAAAAATCCCCCCAAAACTCAAGACCCTTATAATCAATATTTGTAGTCCAACAAAATAAATTCCTATATTGGCTGTGTCCAAAAACAATGTCTCCTTCTGCATCTTGAGTCCCTGGACCCAAGGTAACATGCTTCATTGTCTGCCCTCTCAAATTGTGGCTGATCATTCTGCAAGACATTTTCAATGAGCACCTAGGAAATTGAGCTAACCTAAAATAGTTATATTCCCAAAGGAGAAAATCCTTTGGGCCTACTATCTTTGCCCATGCATATTTTGAAATTTGTGATAATTTTGATCTAATCGAAATTTGGTTCCTAAATTTTATCTATTTATTTTTTAGCAGTTTTAAAAACTCTACCTATAGCACACATATTTTCAGACTCCTCCTGTCTCTTTGCATCTCCTGGAGGTGCTTTCTGGTCTCCCCACATTCATTCTCAGGGTTGTTGTGAGGATCAGGTAAGATAATATTTGTAAAGTGCTTAGTATAGTGCCTGGAAAATAGTAGGTATTTAATAAATGTAAGTTGCTTTCTCCCTTTTCCTTTCTTCCCGTGGAAGGAAGTCAATTGACTTGTTGAATTGAATCAGTGACGCTTTCTTGCTTTATTTTTGTTTTGTTTTGTTTTTCAGTTTAATTTTCAGTTCCAAATTCTGTCCCTTACTCTTCCCGCTCATCCAATCATTGAGAAAGCAAAACAAAAACAAAAACAAAAACAAAACCACTCATGACAAATGTGTATAATCATGTACAACAGATTTCTGCATTAGCCATGTTCTGAAAGAATGAAAGAAAGAGAAAAAAAGAAAGAAAAGAAAATATGCTCTAATCCGAGTCTGTTAGCTCTCTATTTGGAGGTTGGTAGCTTGTTTTGTTATGAGTCTTTTGGAACTGTGGTGGGTCCTTGTGTCGATCATATATACATACAAAGGGCATGAACAGTCTTCCGCCACTGATTATCTTTACAATATTGCTGTTACTGTGTAGATTGTTCTTCTGGTTCTACTCATTTCACTTTACATGAGTTCGTATAGTCTTCCCAGGTTTTTCTCTCTTCATTATTTCTTACAACACAGTAAGAAATACTGCATTCTATACCAACATACCATATACCAGCCATTCCCCAGTTGATGGGCATCTCCTCGGTTTCCAATTCTTTGCTACCACAAAAGAGCCCCTATAAATATTTTTGTCCTTATAAATCCTTTTCTTCTTTCTTTGATCACTTTGGAGTATAGAGTATCGTTATCCCTGGGTCAAAGGGCACCTTTTTGGTTGTAGTTCCAAATTTCTTTCCAGGAAGATTAGATCATTCTCTCTATTTCTCTACTATACTGTTTAGGACAGCTAGATTGATAGAGTGCTGGGCCTGAAGTCAGGAAGACTCATCTTTCTGAGTTCAAATCCAGCTTCAAACACTTACTAGCTGTGTGACCTTGGGCAAGTCACTTAACCCTATTTGCCTCAGTTTCCACATCTGCAAATGAGCTGGAAAAGAAAATGGCAAACCCCTCCTGTACCTTTGCCAAGAAGACCCAGAATGGGGTCACCAAGAGTCAGACAGGACTGACCAATAACACGATACTGTTTACTTTTTTTCCCCCAAGAGTGATGTGTATATTGAAAAGAAGTAAGCTACTGGTGGATAGTATAATTAGTTATACAACCTAGATAATTATAATTATTACAATTATACAGTTAGCTATGGATTCATACAATTCATTCATTCTTTCATAATCTTTCATTTATGTTCTACTTTATGGTCGCAGATGGGAGTATATTAGAGCCAGGTCATACCAGCTCCAGAGAGCCAATTGTTAAATTTTCAGTGTGAGCTTGGGAAATTGGCGACTGCTAAAATCTGGCCTTGATTTATGTTTTGCTGATTGTCTAGATTTAAGAAATCAGAGAAAAAGTTACTCATCCAGGTGAAACATAAAAGTGTGTTATATGTACATATTTCTCCCCAGAGAGATGGTTGTTAAATATTTGCCAGTACAGCCCTGGTTACAGAACTAATGTGGTACTACTACTGATAACAGGTACTAATGTGACCTAGATCTGATTCTATATTTATCGCTCAGATATATATATGTGTGTGTGTATATTCATGTGACATATATACATACACACATATATATGTGGTACTAGTTTCATAGTAACAACCAGAGGAAGGTAGGTGATACAATGTGTTGGATCTGCAGTCAGGAAGACCAGAGTTTGAATCCTGCCTCAGACACTTACTAGAGATGCGAGACCCTGGGCAAGTCACCTAACCCCTGTCTGCCTTAGTTTATAATCTGTAAAATGGGGATAATAACAGCTCCTACATCCCAGGGTTGTTGTGAGGATCAAATGAGATATTTGTAAAGTGCTTTTCCAACCTTAAAATGTTGTATGAATGCTGACTATTATTATTATTATTATTATTATTATTATTATTATTATTAATTAGAAGCTGGGTGTTGTCAAACTCCATCTTCTTAAGTTTCTTTGAGATTTGCAGTTAACGCCAAAGTCTCAGATTATTCTATTTAGATAGAAAAAAAAGGAAAGGAAGACACTATTCTGAAAATCATTATGAGTTGCCTCTTAAATTGAGATTACTGACGTGATACCAACATAGTGTACGTGTAAGAGGAAGAACCAATGTCCAAGATGGGAAGCCATATTTAAAAGTGCTAATGAATGGGTTCTTGTACGTGGGCCATTAAGAATGCAAAACTCGGGGCAGCTGGGTGGCACAGTGGGTAGAGCACCAACCCTGGAATCAGGAGGACCTGAGTTCAAATCTGGTCTCAGACACTTATTAGCTGTGTGGCACTGGGCAAGTCATGTAACCACAATTGCTGAAAAAAGAAAAAAAAAGAATGCACAACTTGAGGGAGCTAGTTTTGGTAGGCTAAGATATGCCAGTTCTCATAGCCCTGCCTGAATTTTTTAAAGTGCTTAGGGAGGAAAAATCAGGAGACTGTATGTAGTATTTTGGTTGTTCTCATTCTAGCCCTGGGAGGCTGACTTCAAAAGCTAAGTCTTCAAGGCTCATTGCTTTTATGTGGAACAGACAAAGCCCTTTAGAAAGTTCCTTCAGCTTTTTCCTCCACTTGACACTGACGTGAGGTCAGACTGTGTCCCAAATCACCACGTCTAAACGGTTTCCTTTATGTATTTCTAATTGGGATTCTTTCTCAGGAGGGTCAAATTAGAACCATGGGATATGTGCTTCACCATTGACAATTGGCAGCATCAGCTCAATTCTTTCTCTTGAGGCATGTAAGACAGCCACTTCAAGTTTGTTCCTACATACTTTTGACAAATAGCACTAATTTGACAGTACATCTAATAGACTTTTTTTTTAACTTGGCATGTCTCCAAGAATCATGTTTTTACTCAATTACCTAGCTCTGTTTTTTCCCTTCTTTTTGCCTTTGTCTTTTGTTGACCATGTTTCAGGTTGTTAAATAGTGTTTGCTAATTTTCCTGCTTATCGCATTTGACATTTATGTATAAGGATTGTGTTACTCATCTCTGAAACTATCTCTTTAGTTATATTGATAGAAACTTTAGTATGGTGGAAATAGCAGTGAATTGGGAGTGTGAAGAAACAAGTTTCAGGTCTTGGCCTCATTTCTCAGCTTCAGTTTCTTCATCTGTAAAATAATAACTTATACACTATCTACCTCATAGCACTGTTGTCAAGATTAAATGGGATAATGATGTTAAAAATGCAGATTTAGAATTGAATGGGCATTCAAGAAGGGTGACTAGTTGGCACAGTGGATAGAGCACAGGACTTGGAATCAGGAAGACTCATCTTCATGAGTCTGGTCTCAGACATTTACTAGCTGTGTGACCCTGGGCAAGTCACTTAATCCTGTTTGCCTCAGTTTCCTCATCTGTAAAATGAGCTGGAGAAGGAAATGATAAACCATTCTAATACCTTTGCCAAGAAAGTCCTAATTGGAGTCATGAAGAGTTGGATACAAATGAAATGATTCAATAGTAATAATAGGACCTTAACAGACTCCCTCATTTTACAAATGAGGAAACTGAGGCCCAGGGGGGTTGGGGATTTGCCCAAATCACTAGATAATGTCTCAAAGGTAGAATTTGAACCTAGGTCCTTTCACTTCAAAGTTGGTAATCTTCAGATATTATGTGTAAAGTAATTTTATAATATGCGATACATATATTTCAGCTACAATCATCATTATTATTATCTCCTTATGACTGTTTACTTATTACTTCTTACTGCCTACAGTTAATTCCTTATGGCTGTCCAGTTGATAAATCATCAATCATGAGTGATTGGACTATGATCTACAGTGAATTAAATCAAGCATGCCTGTAGGCTATGAGGACAATGTAGACATCTGAGGTAGCTAGATGGTGCAATAGATAGAGTGTTAGACTTGGAAATTGGGAAGACCTGACTTCATTCAAATCCTGTCTTAGACACTAGTTGTGTGATCTTGGCCAAGTTATTTAATTTCTGTGTGCTCAATCTATAAAATAGGGATGACACGTTAGTACCTATCTCTTGGGATTGCTGTGAGGATCAAGTGAGATCTCCTATGTAAGGAACTTTATAAATCTTAAAGAACTATGTACCTCAGACACTTGACACTTACTAGCTGTGTGACCCTGGGCAAGTCACTTAACCCCAATTGCTTCACCAAAAAAAGAAAAAAAAAGAACTATGTAAATGCTACTATTATTATTTATTCCCAACATTTGCTCTTGTGAGCATGAAATATTAAATAATATCTACCTTTCCCCCATTGCTAGTGTGTTTTAATATAAGGCAAATATTGACAAATAGTTTAACAGTACTTGTTTGAGGTTATTAAACATTTGTTTAAAATTTCAGATAGCTCAGTGAAGGATTAGAGGTGAGAGAGGAAAGGAATTTCAGATTAATGTTGTGTATTAAAGGTTGTCATACACTTACAAACCAGATTGAATACCTTAAATAAAAGCTTTGATTTAGACATATTTGCGTAACTAAGATGAATTGTGCTATGAATTATCTTCTAAACTGACAGATTCTTCAGATGTATGCAGTTCTCAAACTAATTTCTGAATATCCTGGAGTGCATTCTGTTATTCTTATTATTGGGAGAAAGAGTAGTGTGTGTGGGTGTTGTTCATAAAACAGGAAGGTTTTTTAAAGATTTGAAATTGCCCCCGTACAGCTGAGGTCAGTTATTAGAATTGAAGAACTTTATTCTGTCCCATTAGAACCCTGTTGTTTTATAGCCTGGGAAGTAATTTATGACTGTGAAAATAAGAGTGATGAATTGGAAGCTGAAGCATATTCTTTCTTAACTGCCTACGGGGTAGCCAGGGAGGTCAGACGTACTGTAAGTCTGTCTTTCTTTTTTGGGTTCTACTGCTTTCTGGTGAAGAAGGGGAGTGATTGTTTTCTAACAGTGGGAGAAATAGTGCCAAGTGACTCTTATCTTTAAGTAATGTAAAGTTTGATTAGCTTTATGCTCCCCTGGCCAGAGTTTCTTAAAATGGGATTATTTAATATTTTGAATATACTTAACATCATAAATACCCTTCCCGCCTTGCCTTGCAATAACTTTGGTGGTATCAGGGCTTCCTTTGTGGCCAGTGGGATCCAAGCACATGGAAAAAATATGTAGTTTAATAGAGGGTGTTGGATCATCTCTTTCCCCTTGTACGTTTCCACTCATCCACTAAAATAAGAAGATGTCAAATCTGAAGGCCAATGAGGATTGGCCTGATTGACAGCTTGAGAAAGGGGAGATTAAGCTAAAATAAATGAAACATTTTTCCAAGTAATTTCATTTTAAATGGAATTTTGATTCTTTAAGGAGACATTACTTTTCATGTCCCGCCACTGTTGTAAGTATTCTCTTATTTAGTTATATTCTCTGAATCTTACCGATTGCCATCTTGAACACATTCTTCAGCACTTTGGTACTTTGACACATTCCTAAGGATGCAACTGACTTAGACACAGAGATCTGCCCCTGGTGTGCAGAGGATTCCGTGAAGCATACCTTGAAGCAAGATTGTGCTGGAGGCAGCTCTAATTCCCAGTTTTCAATGTGAGCATTGACTCTTGGGAAATTGGCAAATCCTACAAGTCCGGGGTTCAGTTATTGTTTTGTTGATTGTCTAGACTTAAAGTGGTGGAAGAAATGTTAATAATGCAGATTAAACATAGAGATCCATTTGCCCTCAATCTGTTCATCAGCAAATTGAAGAGGCTGGACTGGGTAATGAGTGTCTAAGAGAATGGACAGCTCCAGGTTGGCATCAGAGATGGAGGAAGGGGTGTTATTGGGACTTGTCCCAGGGCTGTGGCACAGCTTATATTTGCAAAGGTGTTCAGGGAGGAAGAGTACTTCTGGTGTGAAAGCTTGCTGAGCCCTTTTCAGTGCTGCCCATCCACCTGTCACCCTACTCTCACCTCTGACTCTAAGAAGCTGTAGCATATGCAGTGGCCACACCCTGTAAAACTGGGCTAAACTAGGTTGAGGGGAGCTGACAGGTCTCAAACCCATTGGCGAATTAAAGGGATGTCTCGCCCAAGCATGTGAAGACGTTCCCCAGTGGAATGGGTGGATGAAAGCAATTCGTTCTAATGGCCACAAAGGTGGCTGACACAGGTACCGTGAGTACTTAGAATACTCAAGTACTAAATCAATTTTTAAAGAATTAGAATAGAAATATGCACTTGATTCTAAAACTATTGAGCACAAATTCATCTTTCTCATCATATTCTAGATGCACTTTGAGATCATTCAGTACCTTGCAGGGAGGTCATCAAAATGGATATTAATCACAGTATAATGAAGATGTATGGAAGGGTAGATGAATTAAATAATAATAATAACGCTCATGATGGTATTTATAGAAGGCTTTAAGGTAGAGTTAGGGTTAGCATTTAGGGTTAAGTTGAAAAGGTCATCTCATTTCACCTTTCTCAACAACCTTGGGAGGAAATTACTGTTATTATCTGCATTTTACAGATGAGGAACCTGAGACTGAATTAATTGACTAGCCCAGGGTCACACAGCCAGTATCTGAGGCAGAATTTAAATTCAGACCTTCTTGAGTCAAAGTCCCATATTATATCTATGATGCCACCTCATTGTCTTAATGGCACAAAACCCAGTATTCATTATATTGTTATTGTTATTATTGTTTGTCCTTCGTTTTCAAAGAGGACCATGATGTCAGGGAGGTGATGCCATGATTAGCAAATTAATTGGATGTAAGTGAGGGAGGGCTATGCAAAGTCACCAGCCTCACTTTCTCCTACAGAGCCATCTGGGTCCAGTGGCAAGATGTAGTCAAGATGACTGAAGATGGCCCCACATTCATTATATTATACATAAGCACATATACATACATACATACATATATATATATAAAATATATATATAATATATACACATTATATATATTATATATAATATTATATATATATTATATATATGTGTGTGTATATATATATATATATATATGTATATAAACACATATTATATTATATGGAGAAATAATTGTATGTTGTTTCATTTTGTATTTGTGCTGAAGACCCCAGAGTGGACGTTATTGCTGTTACTAGTTCTGTTTGCCAGCAAAACTAGTATTCAAGTTCAAATTAAGAGGGAAACTGGAGGAATAGTTTATTTACAGGTAACTTCTGCTAAAGAGAGAAAGATCTCAATGTTATAAAATATTTTGGACTGGGAAATGCTAAGTAGTAACAAAATCTACAATATTCTCAGAGGCCTTCTGAATCAAATCAGAAACTTTTGAATAGGAATTTAGTCTTTTGCAAGTTACCTAGCTAACTTATTTTTTTTCTACTGCAGCATATTAGAACTAGAAGTGAACCTGGTGATCATCTGATTTGTCCTCATTTTACAAATGAGGAAAACTGAGGTAGACAGAAAGGTCAAGAGACTACTTTGGTGTAGCAGAAAGAGTTAGTATCTTTGGTTTGGAGTTCAATACCCTGGATTTGAATCCCTGTTTTGCCATTTACTACGTTGGCAACCTTAAGGAAGGCCCTTCAGCTCACTGGGTTGCATTTTGTTCATCTGTTAAAAAAAGGTTTGGACTATTGTTGATTTTTAAGGTTCTTTCTTAGGATTAGGATGTTTTAAGATCATGAGATCCAATGATCCAAAGGTAACTGCTCAAGGAATATAGATCTTCTGATGAACCCAGTCCTGGTGAGGGATCTCTTCAATATCCAGACATTTCCTTTCTTTGCCTTTGTAGAACTAGTAAATTTGCAGTTTGTAGATTTATAAGGTTAAGGACTCATCTGAAGAAAATTCGATTTACTTGTGATTTAGAGCTTTTTTTCAGGCTGGAGAGACCATCTAGACCAGGGCTTCTTAATCATTTTAAGTATGAGTGTTTGTGTGCCCCTTGATGTTGTGGATTCCTTTGCAGTCTGGGAAAGCCCATGGACCTTTCTTGGAATAATTTTTTAGAAGTCATAATTGAAGGAAATACCAAATTTCACTTAAGAAGTTAATGGAAATAAAGTTGTAAATTTTCCCTCCCAAAGTTCACAGAACCCTTAAAATCTGCCCTTGAAACCCAGGTTAAAAAACCCCTTATCTAAACCAGTCCTCTCATTTCACAGATGGGGAAACTGAGACCCAAGGATGTTAGGTGACTTACAAGACAGAATTATGATTTTCAGCTGTTCATTATTTCTTTCACAAGAAAACTCCATAGCAAACAAGGCAAGGGTATAATTCCCTCTCTTTCTAATTGTTTATTCTGAGGGCAGAATGTTAAATAAGAGAGCGTATTTGTATATAATCAGTTACTGAAATTTACAAGTGGGCATAAATGTTATGCCTTCCAGTTTTACCAGCGAGTTGAAAAAGGTTTTTTCTTCTTTCTTCAATTAGCCTTAGGTTTAATTTCCTCAACCTTATATAACTGCTGATTATTTTTTCCTAATCTCAATTATTTGTGAAACATGCTGCTCAAATAAATTAGAAAACTGTAAGACCTTTTCACCACATCCATCCATCTCTTTTCTCTGCTTTTCCAGACAGAACTGGTTCTGCATACTGTTTAACACCCCTGGGGCTGGTCCCATGTATAAGATCCCATTTTCATGACAGCTTAGAAATTATGACCCCAGCTCTTACTCATCTCAGAAGTACCCTTAGGAGGTATTACTTGATTAACTAGACAGGAGAGAACTGCCAGAGACTTCAGAAACTTAAGAAGTCTAATAGATTTTTTTTTTTTTGAGAATCACAGTGGGGGCAAGTTAACTCTTGGAGGGAACACCAGATGATAGAGTAGCAAGTGATAGCTCGGACCATCTCAGCATGCCATTGGTGGCTTGATTTCCTATTCCACAAAATAATAAGAGTCAATTTGTTTGAAGTTATTTTAGATTATTGGCTACATTAGAGGCTCTATGTCATCATCTTTTACATGTTTATATGGGGCAATTTCCTGCACACTATCAATTCAGACACATTTATTAAATCTAAAAACCCTAAGCGGCCTCCTGATCATCTAGCATTCGTCTATATTATCATCCATCTAATTGCTCAGTGAGCTAGTCTTTGCTTTCCATTATCTTTCGCCGCTGCCTTTTTATTGGCATCTAGTTAAAGACCTCAGGAGTCTAAGGAGAGAGCCGTAAATAAAATACAAGTCATGATTAGGGCCAGATTCTGGAGATGGCCCCAATTCAACATCCTTGCGGATGTCTGATTTGCTGCAATCTGCAGACTCATTTATATTAAGCTGAGCCTACACCTTCATGACAGAACATATATTTTCCCAATGGCTTAAAGTCAGACATTTGGATCCTGCCAACATGAGGTTTTTTCCCCCCTTTTTTATATATTGTAAGCTCCCACAGGGCTAAGATTACATTTTCCTTATTTGATATAAAATCATCACCATTCGTGGAAGAATCTCATGTAGCAGTGGGCTCAATAAATATTGGTTGATGGGGATTTATTGCAGTGTTCAGAGTTCTCTATATTTTAAGGTCCTGGTATCATTAGTTAGTGTAAAAGCTTTATACCACTCCCATCAACAAAAATAACTCATCTTTCTATAGAGTTTTTACCACGCTTTTAAAGTTCACAGGCCAAAATCACAGATACTTAGAGTCGGAAGGTGCCTTGATGACAATCTAGGTTAGGGGTGGGGAACCTGTGGCCTTGAGGCCACATGTGGCCTGATCTAGGTTTAGTAAGCTTTGTGACATCTCCAAGTGCAGTGGTCATCGAGTCTTTGCTTGAAGGTGTCTAGTGAGAGGGAACCCGCCACTTCACAAGGCAATTGATTCCATTTTTGAATAGTTCCAATTTATTAGGACGTTTTTCTAATTAGTTGCATCCTTACCCTGACATCAAGGGAAAATCTAAATCTATGCATCTTCTACCCTTTAGTCTAATTGTTTTTCTACATGACAGCCTTTGAAGGATTGTTTTAAGACTGCTATCATATATTCCCCTAACCCTCCCTTCTCCAGACTAAATATTCCTCATTACTTCAGCTGATCCTCACACGGCATTGTCTCTAGGACCATTTCTATCCTGGTTGACCTTGTCTGGAAGCACATAAGCTTGTCAATTCCATTCCTAAAAATATGGCACCTGGAATTGAATGTAAAATGCTAGGATTGGAATATTACCATTGCTTTTCTTAATGGAGAATGTCACAGCTTTGGAGAGTTTTAGTGTGATTAGTGCTAAGGATAAACAAATATGTATTCATGTGTAGATCAATAGTTGGAAGTAACTTCCCTCATTTTTACAGTAGAGGAAACTGAAGCCCAGATAGATTAAGTGCTTTTTTCAAGGTCACACCGGCAGTAAACATCAGAGACAGGATTGATTGAACCCAGGTCTTCTGGTTCAAAGCCAATATTCTTTCCATGGTGCCAACCTTAACCAACTAAGCTGAATATATTCAACTTTTCTTCATCTCCTTTTCAGTAATGAGAAATAACTCTTCAGGGGCTCCTGTCCTGTAATGGCTCTAGGTAAGAGTCATGATAATTTACATAGACCACAGTGTACACTGCCCATAGTGATTTCACATCCACAGATGTCTAATTTTGATAGTGATCATAACAAGTGGTGGTTGTGATTACACTTGTGCATCTGGAAAGGTCTCTGTAGATGCTAAATGTTTGGGGGAAAATCTGCGTAGGTAATAGGAGACTCCATTTAAGACCACAGTCTTTAACTTCCTTTTAATTTAGTTTATTCAGACTGGAAGTTTATTCAGAGTAGGGCATCTGGAGCAAGACAAATGATGGTGAATTTCCATTTCCTTAAGTTTGCTGGGAAAGTAGCAAGTAGGACATTCCACTCTTCCCACCCTGCTCTCCCCCTTCACGACGACACCTTTTCTGTCTCTCTGTGTGTGCACACATACATACATATGTATATATACATATATCCATCCATCCGTCCACATATATACACATATCCACATATATGTATGTATACATACATACATACATACATATATGTGGATGTGTGTATATTATATATATATATATATATATATATATATATATGTATATAAAATTTCCCATCCAAGTTCATGGATTCTTGAAACCTATCCGTGGACCTCTTGGCGTCTGTGGACCACAAGTTAAAAGTTGTAGGTTTTTTCTCCTTGGACTTCTTCCAAGTTGCTACTTAAAAGATGGGCGCTTTATTATTCCTACTTTACCAATTGAGGAAACCGAGGTCAAGTGACTTATTCCAGGGTCACACTGCTAGTGTGTCTGAGGCTGTATTTGAACTCAGATCTTGCTGACTCTAGGTTCACCATTCTAGCCACTGTACCACCAACTGCCTCTTACTAATAGGAGCCAATTTGTTTGAACTATTTTAGTTATGGATATATTAGAGGCCATGAGTCACCATATTTTCCCCAGTTTTGCCTAAGGCTGACCCTGACTCAGATTGTTATTTTGAATAAATTTACTTCTCTGTATTCAGGATTGTGAAATTTAAATGATGTAAAGCAGCTAGATGGTGCAGGTAATGGAGTATTGGAATCAGGAAGCTGTGAGTTTGAAACTGGATACAGACACTTAACCAATTCTGTGACTCTAGACTTAATATCACTCTGCCTTGGATTCTTCATCTGTAAGATGGGGATAATAGAAGGACTAACCTTCCAAGGTTGTTGGGAGGGTCAAATAATATTTGTAAACCTTAGAGCACTATATAAATGCTAGTTACTGTATCATTATTATTATTGTCATTATCATCATCATTGTCATCATCATCATCATCTTCATCATCATCATCATCATCATCATCATCATCATCATCATCATCATCATCATTCTCAGCACCAAGGAGGCATTCGATAAGGTTCTAAGTGAGGGGATGGACAAGATTTTGAATTGGTATTTATACTTAAAGTTGCATATGATTGTACTCTCAGAATGGCCTGATGCAGTCCTACTGTCAGTTTTACTTAATGATTACAACTTTTTCAAAGCTGCCTAGTAAGAGGCCCTACAGTGGGAATCCATGAAAGAGGAAGAGGCAGCCCTGACCTCTGAACTTAACCATCCTGACCTCTGCTGCTTTTCAACTGTAAAAGCCTTTCTTTCATCTTTTCTTTTGGAGTTGACCATTCAAGGATTCGGCTCTCAGTGACTGACTTCCTTCAAGTTGAGGCTAAAACCTCTTTGAAAGAAATCTCCTGTTCCTCCACACATTCAAGGGCCCATCCAGGCGAAGGAAAAGCTAAACAAACTCAAAACTTTGATTACAAATGCCTTTTAAAAGTAAACATTTGAAAAGCAGTTTCCTCTTAACTAATTTCCCTGGGATAGAATTCAGCCGTGTGCGTATCCCCAACGGTGGGTGTGAGTGCCCACAGTGTTCGAGGTGAGAAAGCTCTGTTTCGGGTGTTGGAGAAGCCCAGGAACTTGTGCTGGGGTCTCTTTAGGTCAAGAGAATGGGGATTGAGTTGACCAATCTTGCAGTAATTTGTAAATGTGTTTGTAATTAGAGAGCCTGCATAAAAATTCTGTTAATCATTTGGGATCTGAAACAGGTTTTCGAAAAACAAGCTTGAAGTATGTACCTCAGATTACATGACTTGAATCTATAGGAAAGAAATGCCAGGGGGCTTTAGCTAGGGTTCCTTCCATCAACAGCCCCTGGCCCAGACCTGATTTCTGAGACTTAGACCAGGACCAAGGCCCCTCTTTGGTCACTCACAGCATTGCTTATTTATAGCAGAGATTCTTAACCTTGGGGAAGGGTAGGGTGTGTGGATAGAGTTTAAAGTGGTCCATTAATGTGGATGGATCAAAAAAATACATCTTTATTTTTCATTAACCTCTAATTGAAGCTTAGTATTTTCTTTAATTATTTATAAGTATTACTCTGAGAAGGGATTCATGGTCTTCACCAGACTACCAACTGGGTCCGTGACAGAAAAAGTGTTTGATATTTCCCTTGTCCTTGTTTGAATCTCCCAATTTATTACAGAGAGAGAAGGTTTCCTTTAAGGTAGTTTCCATGCCAGGAATCATCGTTAAGGCATTTGAAAACCCAGTAGATAAGTAAGTGCAATTTTTTTTTAGCGGGGAGCAGGGTACAGATTGGGATTATTAATGGGAGTAAAATGGAAGGAAATGAGAAAAGGCAACTCCCATGTTTGATTGGATTGTGGAAACCCATTTCTCTGTACGGAAGGGAAATTGTTGCATTGGAACATGGTATGCATCACTGCTGCCTCTTGACAGGTTCACCATGGAAAGACACAAATTAAATCCTTTCGGTTGCTGTGTTGAGGCTAAAAGTGTTTGACTGCTTCAGCCCCTGAATGGTGTTTAAGGAATAAAGGGAAAAGAGCAGGAAGTTCTAATTGGCAAATTACCCCTTGTTATTTAGTTTGGCTTCCAAGTTGGAAATTACAATAATGAGGAACTTTGGGGAACCTGCCCCTGAGCCGAACCAGGAGGCTTTTTGTTCAATTACTATTTAATGTGAAGATATTCAAGAAACATATTGTAGCATTTAAGCCATCACTTTCTATTAAACAAATATTGTAGTGTAATGATTTTTAAATCTCCCTCCCTGGATGCTTTTATGATTCTGAAATGTCTGAGTGAAGTGTAAATTGTGAAGAAGGCTAAAAGGATTTTCTTGTTACCTACTATTTATCAGAATATTATTGACTCAAGTACTGTTTCTCAAAATGTGTTTATATGACAATGCTCTGAATGTGCTGGCTATGATTATTCTAATCCCACCAGTGTGGGGAGTGTGTGTGTGTGTGTGTGTGTGTGTGTGTGTGTGTGTGTATGTGTATATGTGTGTGTGTAGAACCTTTATAAGATTTAAGAGAAAAGACATTGTAAGTAGACTTCCCAGCCAGGTCTTTGTAATTGTGTTTGTTTTTGAGAAAGTGGCTGAAGAATGCTTAAGTTGCTTATTCAATAGAATGACTAACGCCATTTATATTATTACATCGGTCTTGTACTGGAAACTCTGAGAGGGTGTGCTTCTAGGTGAAGAATCATCTCATGAGACAGCAGAGCTTCTGACTTGGAGGCTAATGTGTATCAAAAGATCCATCAATGTAGTTTAGAAGGGAATACGTTTAACCTCTAAATCTTCGTATCACTGTAATACTTGGCCTTGTCAGAAGTCATAAAGTCAAGTAACAAAAACAAAGGAAAACCAGTTTAAAAAAACAAGGAATCTTGAGTTATTGTTGTTCAACTTATGTATTCAAAACTTGTTAAGCATCTACCTTATGCAAGATGCTGTACATAAAAGATTGTAATTTATCTTTATGGGGGCTTTATAAAATAGATGAACAAAATATATAAACATTATTTTCAAAGATTTGCCCAGAAAGATTTAATATGGCCCTTCTTCCTTTTATAGATCTATTAATAACATTTTATAGCTGGAGGAGACCCTTCTTTTCATGTTTATTGGCACTTTCTGTATTTACACAGCAGAATATCAGTGTTTGGCCAAAGGATTGTATGACATCATGATTGCTTGGAACAGATTGGGTAGCAAGAATGGCTGTGAATTAATTACCACTTTCCCTTTTAAAAATTAAATGTTACACATAGGAACAATTAATATAATATTCTTGGAAATACTAATGGTTCCTAAGGTACTACTCTTGTCTTGTTCTTAAACACTTACAAAATGGAGCCTATTTGTGGGAATGGTGGGTCATGTACTTTCATCACTCTGTTGGTGAGGAGTCAAGCTGGTAAATGGAATATTTTTCTGAGGCAAGGTGAAATCGAAATTCTAGTCTAAATCTGTTTGGCATGTTTGATGTGTCCAAAAAGCACATAACTTTCTAGTATGTGATGTATTTTCCAGACTATATGTTTGAAAATAGCAATAATATACTATTAAAGTGTTTTAAAGTATTAAATCTTTGTATGTAGCACACCTGACTCTGTGGTTAAAATCAAAGATTTAGACCTAGAAAGGACCTTATAGATCACTTACTCTAAACCTTCTCTTTATACTTATGGACATGGGGACCTGGAGAAATTAAGTTATAAATACAGTAAAAAATGGTAAGGATTAGATCCAGATCTCCAATATTCTGCTATATGACAGTGGATTGATTCAGAGGGGAAAAATACCTTAGAGGAGAGATAACAGATACATGCTTTGGAGTTAGAGGAGCTGGGTTCAAATCCTGACTGTATGACACTAACCTTCCTGGGCCTCTGTTTCCTCATCTGTTAAATAAGGAAATTAGACTATGTGCTGTCTCCCCCATTAGAATGTGATCTCTCTTAGACTAAGTAAGGGCATGTCTTACTTTCCTTTTTGTATCTCTAGTGCTTGGCATAGTGCTTTTCACATAGTAAGAGCTGATAAATGCTTCTTTCATCTGTCTGTCCATCTATCCATTCATCCATCCATCCATCCATCCATCCATCCATCCATCCATCCATTCATTCTGAGATCCTTCTAGCTCTCTTTGATCCTTTACTCTAGGCCACTAGAGTAAAAACTTGATGATTTAAAAGCTTGTTTTTACTTGCAGAAAAGAATGAGTATCAGCATTCTACCCATTAGAAGGTATTGTATATATGTAACTTGATCTGAAAGGTTTTCACTAAGCCATACTCTAGTTTTTGTTTTTTAAATTTGGACAGTAGATGGGTCTTTGTCATCCAGGACTTGATTCCATCCCCTCTTTTTTCCTTTCTTTCTCATTTTCATAGCCTTATAAATTAAACATATTGTAGATTGGAGTCTAGCCTGAAAGGTTGGTGGGTGATGGGACTGAAAGAAAAGATGCACTTTAGTGAAGCTTCATTTGATTTGTGGGACCACCCTGTTTTAACTTAATCTATTTGTACATGTTGTGGCAGTAAAAGGAGGATTATACTAACAAGAGTCAAGGGGATTCAGAGTGAAGGTGGAATGCCTGCTTTCAACCAAGTTAGAGCCATTGGATTCTTTTAGGAATCTCTGCATACATGCATAGACACAACAGGATTGATTCATAGTAAACGGACTCAAACTTAATTATGAATTTCCTGGTTTCAGAACAGATTGGCATTTTATTTGGAGGAATTTATATAATTGTGAGTTATAAAAAAAAAAGAAATGTAGCCCCAGTACTTAGCACAAGGTAGTCAAGTATTAATAGATATTGTTGACTGATTGAAAAAGAAAAGGAACAATTCTATTATGCAATGTGAGCTAATATGACATAGTAGTAAGCAATGCTATTAGGTAGAATTGAAGAGTGTTTCTGAGCACATTATAATGCTAATAGAATATCCAATGGCATCTGGATGACCATTTTGGAAAAGTAAGTAGGCTGTCCTTTGCTCTTTGTTCTCAAAGAATACTTTTGGATTCTTAGTCTTAAACCAGAAGTATTTGGCTATCATAGTGATGATAAAATGTCCCTTATTTCCTAGATATTTGCTGTATTTTGATACTTTAATCAAAATTTTTTTCCACTCTAAGAATGATCAGACTTCCTGATGGGCAAATACTTTTATGGTGGACCCCTAAAGAAAATACTCCACAAGTTATAAGTGGTGAAAACTTTTATTATACGAAGTAAAAAACTAATATTAAAGCAGACCCTAGTGTTTAAGATTTATCTACTGAAATTTCCACTTCTGTTACTTTCCACTTGGCAACAAAATTTCCCTTTTTTGTTATATGATTATTGAAAAGGAAAACCCACCCTATTAAACTTGTTCTTCCTCCAACACTTACAGAAATTAAAAATGGTAAAATTCCCCCCCCTGCAAACATATAAAATATATTTACTTCCAAAGACTCTTCAAGAGAAAAAATAATTATAGCCTGTTTGTAAAGTTTGAAAACTAAGAGTATATATGAAAACTGCTGATAGCTCTTAACTCTAATGGTTATTATAGATTCCTTTCTAGAGTGCTCAACTATTACACACAATACAAAGGATGCATGGTATGTTCACAGGTTGGCTGTCCCCATCAATGCAGAGAGGGAACTCTACACAAAGCATTTTGTTTGTCTAAATGAATAATTTACTCATAGGAAAGTCAGGCACCTCATCAAACTCTGTGATTCAGTGCATGGTTCAGGCTATTGCTTCCAACGATGTCAAACTCAAATAGAAATGGATCCCTGCAGGCTGCGTATTGACTCAGGAAACCACAAATTAACATTATCTGTGCTGTGTTGTATTTTATTGATTTTGTTAAACATTTCCCAATTCCATTTTAGTCTGGCTGGTGAGACCTCCGGGCCTTAAACCATTTTTGACTTTAGCATCTCTGTGAATCTCTGATGTCATTCATATGGGTAGTGTCTCTAATACTTCAGCTCCCAACTTATCCATATTTTATTATTTGTGATTTTGTGCTTTAAAACCTTTAAATCTACTCCCAACCTAGGTCAGTTGGACTGGTTTGTACAATTCTTCTTTGTTGCTGTTAGAAATTAAGTTATGCTATCGGTGTTTGAGTCTAATAAGTAACTAGAGGCTTCAGAAAGAAATCAGGTTTCTCCCCCCACCCTCATGTCAAATAGGGATGTTTTCTATTTTCTATTTTTTTAAGGGTTAGAATAAGAATGATTAAACAAATTTCAATATATTGATTTTTTTTAAAAAAAGTGTGTATGTTCTTTTTCAAGAGAAGTAGAAACTTTACTGTGTTGACTTTTTAGGGATTTGCATATCAAAGGGTTAAACATTTTAAGTTAATAGCTATAGTTCATCCTTTGTTCTCAAAAAGGACCAATGACATCAGCGGGTGATGTATTGAATTGCAAAAGAACTGGATTTGAGTGAGGCAGAGCTGTGCAAAGCCATCAGCCTCACTCTTCTCCAGAGTCCTTGGAGTCCAATGGCAAGATACAGGTCAGGATGACTGGCGATGGCCCCCGATGCAGTGGGAGACCCTGGCCTTTTTAGGCTAGGTCTTTCCTAGGTCTCAGTTTGTCTGAGGCAAGACTCATTCAGTAATTAAAAACTAGGTAAGAATGGGGGCAAAAGATGGCCTAAGACAGCTTAGTTTGCCTTCACTAAAGAATCACCTTGGGAAGGGAAGATCCTCAGAGTTTCTGGCCAGAATAGAAACAATTGCTATTTGCAGTCCCGGGTAGAGTTGAACCTTGAGCTAAGCTAGAAGTCCTGAAAGGCAGGCTATTTTCTATAATATTCCAATTAATAGCCATTGATATTGACTGACTAATAGCTATTAGATGGTCATTGGAAGTCCTGCTCTTTTTATTGAGCTTGCCTACCAACTAGTGTTATGGAAATACTCTTTATCCTCTTGAAGTCTTAGTTTTCCATTCATGGAATGGAGATTAAAATTCTTATTAGATGGAATTCTTATGTGAATGCACTACATAAAACCTTAAAACTTTTATGGCAATGTATTGCTAAGATGAGTAACTGACACGTTTTACGACTTTAGCTTTTTTTCCCTCCAAAATATATTGGGGTTAAATTAATATCTTCTCCTATACAATTTTATTACAACCCAGTATAATGCAACCTATTCTCTGCCTGCATTGAGACCTCTAATCCATTTGCCACCCAGTACTTTCTCAGGCCATTATCCAACATCACTTTCCTTCCTTTCCAACTTCAGCCCAATAGTTGGTCATTTCAACTCTTCACTATTTTCTTCCTTTGAATCCCTTGCCACCTCGTCCTGTCACTGTTCACCTTTTTGCTAAACCTCAGCCATAGATTAGTGCCATGATCTTCCTCTTCTTCCCTTATCCATCAGCCATTGAACATAGCTGGAGGATGCCTTAAAACATCTAGCCTCAATTGGAATGTCAATATAGAAAGAAAGTCCTTTTATTTTTCTTTTATTCCATATCTCACTCCCTATTGAAAATATTCCAAACATTTTCTTCAATTTTCAAGCCTCCCATGCCTTTCTTCATCACTCATTCTTAGCTGAGGACTTTGCCTCTTGGTTTGATAAGAAAATTGAAGTCAGTTTATGTCCTGTCCCATTTTCTTCATCTCAAGATCAATCCTATTGACATAGGGTTGACATCAACCCTATTTCTCTTCTCCCTCAGTTTTTGGTAGTGCAGTGGTGGTCCTTCTTTCAAGACCAACTCTTTTCCATGTGAGTTGGATTCAGTCATCTCTCATCTTGTCCAGTAGATCACACCATTCACACCATCAGTCCTCTCTCTCTCTCTCTCTCTCTCTCTCTCTCTCTCTCTCTCTCTCTCTCTCTCCCTGTGTCTCTCTGTCTCTCTCTTCCATCTGTCTCTTCCTTATTTGTTTAACCTCTCCCTATCTTCTGGTTCTTTTTCAAACGTGCTCAAGTCTTTCCCAGTTTTAAAAACTCTTTACTAGACCTTACCATCCCCCCACACTATCATCCTTTATCTCTCCTTTTTTTTTTCAGCCAAATTTCTTGAAAAGTTATCTATGATTGCTGACTTCACTTGCTCTCATCACTTCTCAATCCTTTACAATATGACTTTTGACCTCATTGTTTAATTGAGACTGCTCTCTTCAAATATCAGTGATCTCTTAATGGCCAGATCTGGTGGTCTTTTTAAAAGTTTGAATCCTTCCTTACTTATTTCTTGTAGCTGACACTATTGATTGACACTCTTTGCATTTGCATGACTCTGCTTCCTTTTGATTCATCCTCAGCCCGTCCACTCCTCATCCATCTTTGCTGGATCATTATCTCTATTATTTTCCTTAACTAAGGATGTTCACCAAGATTCTTCCTAGATTCTGTTTTCTTATCTCTTTACATTTTCTTTCTTGGTAACCTCATCAGCTCCCATGGCTTTAATAATAATTTCTTTGCAGATGACTCACAGATCCATATATTGAGTTTCAGTCTCTCCCCTCAATTTCAGTCCCACATTACCAATTGCCTATTGAACATTTTAAACTGGATGTCCTGGGGACATTTCAAATTCAACATGTCCAAAACAAAACTCATTTTATTTTCCCCAAACTCTCCCTTCTTGCAAACTTTCCTGTTCTGTTGAAAATAACAATCACCCTTCCACAGTCTCCCAAGACTTGCCAAGCTTGGCATTATTCTCAACTCACTTTCTCTCACCTCACATATCTAATCAAGTGTGAAACCCTATTTTTTTTTTTACCTTTACAATAGCTCTCACATCTGACTCTTTCTCTCCCCTCACATAGCTATCACCATAGTTCAGGTCCTTATCATCTCTCACCTGGATTATTGAAAAAAGTCTCCTAATTGGTTTCCCTGCCTCAAGTTTCTAAGCCTCCAGTCTATCCTGTACACTGCTGCCAAAGTAATTTTCATTAAATGCAGAACTGACTACCTTACACCCTTACTTAATCAACTCCAGTGGCTTCCTGTTGTCTTTAGGGTAAAATATAAACTCTTCTGTTATGCTTTTAAAGTCCTATCCACCATGGCCATGACCTATCATTCCAGCCTCACTGAACAGTAATCCCCCTACTGCGCTCAGTGATCTAACCAAACTGGCCTTGTCTTTGTTACACATTACACTCCATCTCCCATGCCTTTAGATTGGCCCCTCCCCCTCCCTAGGATACACTCCCTCCTTACCTCTACCTCAGAGTTCCTCCTTTTCTTTAAGATAGAACTCCAGCATCATCTTTATCATGAAGCCTTTCCCAGCCACTATTGTGCTCCTCAAAACTACCTTTTGTACTTTGAAGTCATTTCTTTTATATATGTGCTTTTTCCTCCTGTTAGAACATAAGCTTCTTGTGAGTAAGAATCATTTCATTCTTTGTACTTTGATATACAATATCTAGAACAGGGACTTAATGAACATTTGGTGATTCATTGATGGATGTATAATGACAGAAAAAAATGTGGTGCCTCTTTTCTATTAAGAAGTTAAATAATTAAAATTCCAAAGCCATTTAGTAGAAATGAAAAATTTTAGGTTCTTAAAAGTATTATAGGAATTATGAGTTCTTAAAATTATAATAGGAATTATAGGTTCTTGAAGATATTTCCCCTTTGATTTGATTTGAAATAAAGTGTATTTATACTATAGTAAAAGTTTTCCTTTTCACAAAAATAAATATGCTTTATTTTCCTCAGGAAGATAAATATTAAGATAAGAGAAATGGATCCCTTTTTTTTTATAAAATTGAGACTTATGTAAATGTGATTTCAAACCATATTTCATGTTGTAAATCAGACTTCAGCAATTTTTGTTGTATGATTTTTTTTTGGTAAAGTACAATTGTCTTTGTACAAAATGCTCATATTTAATTATGAACTGCTTTAAAAATCCCTATTAAAGTTTTTGGCAAGTTCTGCAGATGAATCCATAGATACTTCCCAGGAGCCATGATTTTGCTGGTGTTGGTATTTCCTTCACTAGGATAGATTTCTAACTTTCTATTTCTTTAAGAGATACTGTTCTCCAAAGTTTAGCAGATGGTGACTACCTTCTGGTGAGGAATCTCTTCAAATGGAGCTGGGCTGGCTCTCTGGTGATAGATGCCGGCTGTCACTAGGCCAACATGTGATACCTTTTCAGTTTTAGAAGAGCTTCTTGGACCTCCTCCCTTACTGTCAGAGCCTTTGAGAACCCAATCCAATTGTACTCCAGTGGGGCACCGCAGTTATATAACTGTTCACAGTATTCAAGGTCTGTGCTCTAAGGTATGATCATAGACTTTAGTTATTTGCATTTTATAAGGGTGAAACCACTTTCACGGTTTCATCCTTACAAAAATATTTTTCCAAATTGCTTCTGAACCTAAAAGAATATGAAACTACAAGGCTACAAGAGATTTTCAATCATTTCCATGACTCCAGAAAGAACTGTAACTAAGTGATGCTAAAAGAGTGCTACTATTGTATTCCTTTAATATATTTATAGAATCTGTGATTTTTGTCTTTGTGTATTCTACCTTTACATTCTTTATAATTTAGTATATGGTACTCAAAATTTGCTGTGACCAAAAATGTTCATCCCACCCATGGCCCTCTTGGTAAATATCTCTATCGATTTGAGCTGTTCTTCAGATGAGAGACTTACTGTCTATCATTAGGGCTAGATTTGAAATGTCTAGCTTGATAGGATCTGCTAGAGCTCGCACTTCCCTGGCAGTCTTCAGTGATTCATAGTCACTTCCATGCGACAGTGTACACATCAGAGTAGGGTTTTTACTGGTATTTATTTGTTTACTTCAGGAGAGTAGGTGTCACATCTGTGATTTAATGTGTTTCATTTTCTGGTGAGGAAATTCTATCTTCCAAGGTAGATCAGCAACCATTTTTTTTCTTTTGGTGAGGCAGTGGGGTGAAGTGACTTGCCTCGGGTCACATAGCTAGTTAAGTGGCAAGTGTTTGAGGCCAGATTTGAACTCAGGTCTTCCTGCATCCAGGGTTGGTGTTATCCACTGTACCATCTAGCTGCCCCCAGATCAACAACCATTTTTCAATTTATAGATTTATAGTCTTAGAGAGTTGCTTGGAACATTGAAAGGTTAAGTGATTTCTCTCTCTCTCTCTCTCTCTGTCTGTCTCTCGTCCCCATCTTCCTTTTTTCTCCTTCCCTTTTCCTTCTCTCCTTCTAGCTCTTCATCTATGTATGTGTGTGTGTGTGTAGATAGCTAATCATAGAATCTCAAAACTGGAAGGATTACTTGGTCATTTGGTTCAGCCCATACCTGTTAAAGCAGTTCACTGCCTCTCAAGGCATTCCATTCCACTTTGGAACAATGCTAATTAGTAACAAATTTGTTCTTTTTAGTTTCCCACCATTGTGCTTTTGGAGTTAAATAAAACAAAGTCAAATCCGTTTTCTATATAACAACTTTTTAAATACGTGAAGGCAGCTGTCATGTTCTAGCTAGACCTTCTTCCGTCTCATCTAAATAGCATCGTTTCTTTCACCTTACTCTCAAATGGTGTGATTTCAAGTCCCTTTACCACTGCTGTCACACTATTCTGGAGATGCTCCAGCTAAGAATTTTCCTTCCAAAAATTTGGTGTCAATGACTGAACATAGTACTCCAGATGGTGATTAGATCAAAGTACATAAGAACTAACAACTTTTTTTTTTGTTCTGAATATCCTTCTCCTAAACCTAAGATTGTTTTAGTTAAGGGTTTGGTTTTTTTTTTTTTGGCAGATTGTGACATACATATTGAGCTTTCGGCCCACTAAAATCCTCAGATCTTCTTCTGTTGTATAGCAATACACCCATCATTGTATATTTGTGAAGTTGATTTTTTAAAACAAAACTTAGGACCTTCTGTCTATCTCTGTTAAATTTTCATCTTATTAGATTCAGGTCATGTTGTAGAAAGGATCCTTTTTCAGGTATGGACTAGGCTCAATATCTGCTGAGAGTCCCTCAAACTCTACAAAATTTGAAAATTGAGGCAGAAGAGGAGTGGTTAGAGAAGTAGGAAGAGAACCATGAGAATGCACTCATGGAAGCCATAGTAGAGAGTATCAAGAAAAGGGGGCTGTGGTCAGTAGAATAAAATACTTCAGAGATTAAAGGGAGAAGACGGATGAGGGAAAAAGGTCCTTGGACTTAGTAACAAGACAGTCATTATTGATCTTAGAAAATTTCATTGGAATAGTCAGAATAGACATTAGATTGCAGTGATTTGAGGAGTCAGTAGGTGCCAAGGAAAGCATGTTGTTGTTATTTGGTCTTTTCAGTTGTGTGCAGCTCTTCATGACCCCATTTGGGGTGTTCTTGGCAAAGATATTGGAGTGGTTTGGTATTTCCTTCTCTAGCTCATTTTACAGATGAGAAAACTGAGGCAAACAGGGTTAAGTGACTTGCCCAGGGTCACACAACTGGGAAGTGTCTCAAGTTAGATTTGAATTCAGGTCTTCCTGACTCCAAACCCAGCACGCTATCTACTGTGCTACCTAACTACCCATAAGGAAAACACAGAATAGTGGAAAAGCATTCTGGATTTGGAGTCAGATACCATTTTGGAATAATTACTACTTCTATGACCTTGGACAAGTTCCTTGAAGTCTCTTGGATCTCTCTGGACTTCAGTTTTCCTGACTGCAAAAAGAGAGTCTTAGATCACCTTACTTAAGACTTCTTAAGACTCTTTCCACTCTAAATTTGTTATCTTTTGAGTACAGGCAGCAAATGTCCATCTCCCTTTTTAGAAGTTTGGCAATGGAGGGGAAGGGAGAGATAGGTCTTTTTGTTAGTATATTTTGTTTTTCAGATGGGGAGGGGGACCTGAGCACCCTAATAGCCTGAAGGGAGTCAAGAAGAAAACAATATAAATGGACACTCTTTTTGAGGGAGGTCTCTGTAGAATTTGGTGTGGAATTTTAGTAGTTAATTTATGCTACTGTCACCCAAACTGGGGGTGGGGAATTGAAAACCTCTTTATTTAAAAGCTCACCAGGCCTATCACCACTACGAGTCACTAACTCTGTGGTCTATAATGAAGCCACTTAGTCACTTTTTCCTTCATTAAAAGACAATTCATGAATCTAATTCAACAGTGGGTGAAAGTTGGAGAATCACTCTGTTTTGGCCCTCGGACGCCCTGTAAATGGTGTCACAGAACAGAGTGTTGACAGTTATCCAGCAGCCACATATGCTGCATGGCCCAGCATTGTTGGATTTCAGACAATGCACTGCCAAAATAAATTGAGTTACTGAAAACTTGTTTGCACGAGCTGGGTCCCTGGCAAATGTGGAGAAATAGCCTTGCTTCATCAATTCACTCTGGAATGTACTTCTCTGCCCTTTGATGTGAACCATATTCTTTCTGTCTTGGGGATCCATTCTATCTCCCTCCTCCCCTGATACCTGGCCCATATCACATCTAGATGATGCTGATACATGAAGAGCTGCTTCAGATGATACAGCATAATGACACCTTGAGAAAATATCTCCCCTTTTCTCCACTTCCTTGTCCCCATCCAGCTCCTCCCCTTCTTCCTTTTAGAACCCTTGTAGGGGATGGGAAACATAGAAAAAATGAATTGCTCAGATATAATTAGGAGAGTATTACCATGAAAATATTTGTAAAATTGCCACTAAATCTTTTCTTGATTTCTCTATCATTTTTCCCATTTTCCTATCTGTGATAGCCTATTTAATCGGTTGATTAATGTATCACCTTCATTGTAATTATATATTGTAATTATATATGTAATTGTAATTTTATATCTATGTAATTGTAATTATATATATGTAATTGTAATTTTGCATATATATATATATATATATATATATATATATATATATATATATATATATATATATATATATATATATATATATATATATATATATATATATATATATATATTCCCTTCACCTTTCCTGGGAAAGTCAAGAGTGTTTGGAGAAGGAGAATCACATCAGTAAAGGCACAAATAGGGGACCTGAGACTCAGAGAAATTAAATGGCTTATTTATGGTCACATAATGACGAAATAGCAGAAACAGGATTCAAATCCACATCTCTCCCGACTGCAAGTCCAATACCCTTTTCTCTACACTCCTCTACCTAAGAATTTTTATACCTCTAAGATTCTATGGAAAGATAGTCAAATTGTAAACAGGAACAGAGTAAAAGGAAGACCATTCTTGGTTGCAGAGTGAAGACAAGAATGTTCATACTGCATAGTATATTTAGGTACCAAGTGTGGCATCAGTTTTTATAATAGATTCAATTTTACCCAGTGTAGTTTGCATTTATTCTGGTAATCTGGCCCTATCTATTAATTTTAAAATAGATCAAATCAAAATTGAACCCCAAAGTAGGATTTGGGAATCAGGAACCTCTGAATAGCTGGAATAAGCTGTTCAAACTTACTTCAGCATTATCTGGTTTAAAGGTAAAAATTTTTTTTGATCTTTTTGAACAGCCTTGTCATTGGAAAAGTAACAGAGTGAGCATAGCTGCTATAGACTATGTTCAGCATTAAGGAAGGGAAGGGGAAGAGGAGGAAGGGAATAAGCATTTATGTCACACCCTCGATGCACCAGACATGCTAAGGGCTTTTATAAATATCTTATTTGATCCTCACAATAATCCTGAGAGGTAGGCGCTATTATTATCATCGCCATTGTATGGTTGAGAAAACTGAGGCAGACAGAGGTTAAGTGACTTGTGAGAAGATTGTGGGAAGTGGGTGAAACACACTGACTCCATCTTGTGACTTCGCTTCCTGTTCCGTTATAGTCTAGTCTAATTTCTGTCTTGTGAGACAACTTTCTTCAAATACGGGAATTGTGAGAATACTTTATTGCATTGTTTGAACCTAACCCTGCATGGCTGGGAAGCTGGACTACGTCTGTCTATTGCTTCGAGACCCTTAACTAAGGACCTAGGTTATGCCACTCAGAAACCCAGTCAAACCCAAAGATTGATGCAAGGAGTTTTCTTACAGTTATGTATCTCAAGCATCCCATATCTTATCTGAAAACTGGGTCTGTAGTGGTCAATCAATTACCGTTTCCTTGTTCTTTTGATTGAATACAGACGCTTGGGGGAGTGGGACTCATTTCAGGGAATTGCACCTGTTCACTCTCCCCCTCCTAGCTTGGAAAGCCCCTAATCTTTCCTCCAATTAGAAATCAAATTACCTCATTTTGTATCCTGGTTTATGTCCTGTTAATTGTTTTAATTTAATGCATAAAACTCTTGTCTTTCCCTGTTCAGGGTCCAGTGGCAAGCTGAGGAGGCCTGGATCTAATTTGTTATGCAGTTGGCACACATTGTTTAACAAATTGATATGATTAGAAGCTTGAACCTTTATTTCCTCAGTTATTTCAGATTTCACCCATCACACTTGCCCAAGTAGTAGTAGTAAGCTTCTGATACTGGTTTTGAACTCAGGTCTTCTTGACTTCAGGCCTAGTGCTCTATCCACTACATCACCAGCTCCATTAGTCACTGATTGCATCAACATTTATTTTTCTATAGAAGAAGACTGATCTAGGTACTGTGTAGGTGTGAGTGAGATATAGAGGATATGATCCCTGCCTTCAAAGAGTTTCTAATCTAGAATGACTTCTGCTCCATGCTAGTAATGTGTTCTACCATCTTTTTAAATAACACTGTGGAACCCTGGTTTTCCTGAGTCCCTCTAGAAAGTAATGATTTTTTCCCTTGGATCTCTCTCTGGTGAGCAGATTTACCAAAGGCATATAACAAACATTATAATTTGTAACAGCCTTCACTATATCTGAAGATTTTTAATGAAGCCTTTCAGTCTGAAGCCTTTAATGTGAAAACAGCAGTTGCCAGGAAAAGATGGAGCTATCTGCTCATTTGACACCCTGTAATGGGTCTCTGGAGAGTGTAACATTTGTGTGCTCACATTTCTAGTGCCCTACTGGTTTCATTCTCCTAATATCTATGCCTGGGAATGATTCCTCGAAGGTGTCATTTTTCATCTTCATGGTATCAACAGTGAGGATACACTATAAAACTTGTTCTGGTAGCACATGATGTAAATACTTCTCTGATACATTCTCAGATGGAGCTGATCATCTGTCTTCTCAGCGTCCCTGTTCCATTCCATTTTTCTCACTGCCACAAAGTTAGGTTTTCTTAAGTAACGCTTTCATTGTGACCTTTTCTGCTCAGAAAGCCTTCAGTGACTCATTATGTACTCATTGTCTACACAGTTCCTTGGTCTGGTCTTCAGAGTATCCATAATTTGGTCTTGACCTACCCATCCAACTCTAAACTGAGTCTTATTGGTTTTCTCAGTGGCAAATCAATTAATCAATAAACATTTATTATGTGCCTAGTGTATCCTAGGCACTATGTTAAATTCTGGATGAATATGCTAATACTCATGTATCATTACTTAACTGCAATCATAATCTTACCCTTGTTGGAAATATCCTTCTATCATTCATCTCTCCATCTTAAAAAGCATAACTCACTATTATATAGTACTTTATGGTATGTAAAGTGCTTTTTTATAGTAACCCTGTGAGGTAAAGAATAAGCATCTCTATCTGTCTCTGTCTCTCTGTTTCTTTCTTTCTTATTGACTTCATTGATGCAGGCAGCTACTTTGTCTGTCCGTCTGTCTAACATCCATCCGTCAATTTATTCATCTCTTTCTGTCCTATATCTATTTATCTTATCTATCCATCCACCTATTTATCTGTATGCATTTCTGTCTATCTTTTTATCTTTCTGTCTATCCATCTGTCTGTCTATCTATCTATCATCTGCCTGCTTGTCTGTCTATCTGTCTATCTGTCTATCTATCTATCTATCTATCTATCTATCTATCTATCTATCTATCTATCTTCTGTCTGCCTGCCTATCTGTCTATCTATCTGTCTATCTATATATCTATCTATCATCTATCTGCCTATCTATCATCTGCCTGCTTGTCTATCTATCTATCTATCTATCTATCTATCTATCTATCTATCTTCTATCTGCCTGTCTATCAACCTATCTATCTATTATCTGTCTGTCTGTCTATCTATCTATCTATCTATCTATCTATCTATCTATCTATCTATCTATCATCTGCCTGCTTGTCTGTCTATCTATCTATCTATCTATCTATCTATCTATCTATCTATCTATCATCTATCTGCCTGTCTGTCTATTTATCTATCATCTATCTGCCTGCCTGTTTGCCTGTCTGTCTGTCTATCTATCTATCTATCTATCTATCTATCTATCTATCTATCTATCTATCTAATCATCTGCCTGCTTGTCTGTCTGTCTGTCTGTCTATCTATCTATCTATCTAATCATCTGCCTGCTTGTCTGTCTGTCTGTCTATCTATCTATCTATCATCTATCTATCTATCTATCTATCTATCTATCTATCTATCTATCTATCTATCTATCTATCTAATCATCTGCCTGCTTGTCTGTCTGTCTGTCTGTCTGTCTGTCTATCTATCTATCTATCTAATCATCTGCCTGCTTGTCTGTCTGTCTGTCTATCTATCTATCTATCTATTATCTATCTATCTATCTATCTATCTATCTAGCTATCTATCTATCTAGCTATCATCTATCTGCCTGTGTGTCTATTTATCTATCATCTATCTGCCTGCCTGTTTGCCTGTCTATCTATCTATCTATCTATCTGTCTGTCTATCAATCACCTATCTGCCTGCCTATCTATTATCTATCTATCTATCTATCTATCTATCTATCTATCTATCTATCTATCTATCTATCTATCTATCTATCTGTGTTTCTTTCTATCCATTTATTTCTCTATCATCAGACCTGTGATTTCATTGGTATAGGCAGCTAGTCCCGCTACCAGATCTGTGCAGATCCTTCTCTCTAACTTGTAACCATAGAGAGTTATTGATATTGTCAAATTAAGGGTTTTTCCCAGGATCTCTGGACCGGTACGTGTCAGAAGTGGTCTTCTTGATTCCTAGGCTAGCTCTCTATCCACTACTCCATGCTGCTTCTGTTCCCATTTTAAATTAATAAAAAGTGAGGCTCCAAGAGGTTGCTCAAGGTTATGCAGCTAATAAGTGGAAGGATGAGGAGCATCCTTGTTTTTCTGATTCCCAATTCACCTCTCAAACACCCCTATTTGGTTATCATTTCTCCATATGCCCACAGGTGGGACCTTTTTTAGCTTCAGGAGGTCAGGAACAGTATTTGATTCTGTCTCTTTGTTCAATGTCTAGCCTGCTATCATATACAAAGACCAGGGTTTAGGGAAAGCTTCTGTTCTTGTGAGGCTAAAGATGGAGGCCCTAATCCCCCATGCTGCCTCAGATCTCAACAAAGCTTTGATTCTCCGTCTCTTTTGTTTCAGCCCCAGAAGGGTGACATAAACGAGACCCTACAAGAAGGGGTTAAGAGCTGGCAGATCATGTAAACTTGGATCTAGTTCTCTATCACCTGTTAAGATAAAAATCCAGTAGACATGAAAATAGGGTGTGGATGTATGGTATGAACACCCTCTGATCTGGGCAGCTGAAAGGATCTCAGTTGACTTCAGCCTTGGGAATGGGGCAGGTTGGGTTGGGTGATTTGTTAAGACTCAGAGTACACAGTATTTTATTTTGAGCCTGACAAACCAGAGGCCAGCTTGGCCCATCTGGCTCAGGGTTATCATTGATCACACGCAGAACTTTCTAAACATTTGGGGTGGTGGTGTGTGTGTGTGTGTGTGTGTGTGTGTGTGTGTGTGTGTGTGTGTACATGTGGATGTATGTGTGAGTGATGTCTCTGGTTTGTTTTATTCTTGATTGGTAATTTGGGGCACTGCTCTTATCCATTATTTTATGTGCTATTTATTTGTGCTATTTATAGGTTCTAGAGTTTTACACATAGTACCTAAGACTGGAGGACAGTGAAAGATAAAGAAAGAAAACTGGACAGATATAACAATAAGTAAAAATGTAGTTTATCGGACCAAAGAGTATATTTTTTCTGGTTCTCACTGTCAAAACAAATAAATAATTATTAAACAACTATGGGGCAGCTAGGTAGTGCAGTAGATAGAGCCCTGGGCCTGGAATCAAGAAGACCTGAGTGCAGATCTGGCCTCAGACACTTACTAGCTGTGTGACTTTGAGCAAGTCACTTAATCTTGTTTGCCTCAGTTTCCTCATCTGTACAATGATCTGGAGAAGGAAATGGCAAACTGCTCCAGTATCTTTGCCAAGAAATCCCCAAATGGGGTCACAAAGAGTGGGACAAGACTGAAAAACAACCAAACAATAACAAAAACAACGATGTCAAAAGCATAGTCCTAGCACTGTGCTATGTTCTATTCTGTTCATATCTACTCAATGTTGGGCTCCTAGTGCTTATGGGTGAGTGAGGGGACAAAAACTCACCTCTATCCCATTCAGCCATTCACATAAATACCAAAGTCTACAGGGAAACCTTGCCATCTTGCCACCTTCCCTGCAAGTTACCTGAATTCCCTTCTCCCCCATCCCCAACCCCTTTCCAATCTCTTATCTCATGCTTTCTCTGGAAATCATAATTAAATCAATATTTGCCATTGCTCCATTGGAGAAGCTTTGATAAGCTGCGGTCCTGGGGATCCCCTCACAATTCTTGTGATTGCCTAGAACCACGCTCCCTCCTCTGGCATCTACACCCTATGGGTATTGTTAGCCCCCTGTTAGAAAATGATCTCTTTAAGGGCAGGGGTCATTACTTGTTTTCTTTGGATCTTCAGTGCTCAGTGCAGCGCCTGGTACATAGTGTTATTGTTTTTCAGTCTTTTCAGTCATGTCTGACTCTTCATGACCCTATTCGGAATTTTCTTGGCAAAGATACAAGAGTGACTTGCCATTTCCTTCTCCAGCTCATTTTTCAGATGAAGAAACTGAGGCAAACAGGATTGAATGACTTGCCCAGGGTCACACAGCTGGTAAGTATCTGAGGCAAGATTTGAACTCAGGTCTTCCTGACTCCAGACTCATTGCTCTATCCACGACACTACCTAGCTGCCTCTGGTACATAGTAGGAGCCTATTAAATGCTTATTGATTGCTTAAGTAGCAATACCCACTTTATAGGTTTTATGTGAGGCCCTTTCAAGCCTTCCCCAATTATTCTTTCATGAAACGTTCAAAATTTTAGATTTGCAAGGGTCATCTAGTCTGATTGCTTCTTTTTTTATTTGAAAAATTCAGGCTAGAGGAGGTAAAGTACTTGGGCCATTAGTAACAGTGATGCTAATTTAGAACCCAGGTCTTTTGACTCCATTTAAGGGTCAGGAAAAAGGAATTTCAGTCACACAGTGAGATTATTGCTAAATTATAATGATATCTGATGTTTATATATGCTTTAAAGTTTAGAAAGTACTTTATTTACAGAGTCTCCCTTCTTTTTCAAAACAACCCTGGGAGAAAGGTATTTCAGATGTTATTATAATTTTATAGGTCAAGATCTGAAGTTCACAAAAGGTTAAATGATTTACTCATGGGAACACAGCTAGTTAGGGCTGGGATTTGTGAGAACTCTGGTCTTCCTGACTCCAAGTTCAGCATTCTACTCACTAGTATACATTAAGATTAGAACTTTAATATCTCTTCCGATTAGAACCCAGGATACCCCTTTTCGATCCCAATGGTTATTTCCCTTAAAGAAATGCTCAATGCTATTTTTACTTGTCAGTCTGTGGGGCTCTGTGTTTCAATTAATAGCAAAATATTTTGCTTTTTTCCCTCTTTCTGTTTTGAAGTGCCTCTTCTAAGGCTGAAATCAGTAGGGTACTCCATGTGACTTTTATGACTCAAAAGGCAAAGTAAAGTGGGTCATATTCCAAAGGGGAAACTATATTTTATGTCTTTTATCAGGAAATGATTCTCTTCTTCATGTATTCTCTGCCAGTTCTAATTCTGTTGCTTGCTGGGTTTTTTTTGGACCTTATTATTTATAAACAGTTTAATATAGGAAGTCAACATTTTGTTGGCTTGTTGGCATTGTACTTATATTACTTGTCACATACTGACTCCTCTCCTGGGCAAGTACCTATGTATATTTGTTTCCTTTTCCTGTTTGACTAAGTGACATTAATTCATACAAATCCTCCCAGATTTCTCTGAAACCATCACTTTCTTCATTTCTTACAGCAACATAAGAATATAATAAGGATGTAATTACAATATATTCAAATGCCATGTGTTCATCCATTCTGTTCCCCCACTAATGGATATTCCCTTAGTTTCCAGTTCTTTGCCTCTACAGAAGGAGCACCAAGTGCTAAAAATGTATCCCTGTCAATGCAGAAGCCAATTTGTACATCTGCAAAAGTTAGTTAATAGTACTGATCCACATTGGAGTATTAGGTAGAAATAGCAATCCAACAATGTTCAAGTTGAATAGGTCTTTGTACATGCTTAAATAGAGTTTTATAGCCCATCAAAAGGACTCAGTAGTCAAAAGAACATGGGAGAACACGCTATATGATAATTGAGCATTATCCCCTTGAAAATGTGATGTACAAGGATACGCAATGAGATTCTGGCTCAGAATCTTACAACTTCCAAGTCATAGCTCTCTCTGTTTCTTCCCTTTTCTTCATTCAATTCTTGACTGAATGTGAATACATCTGGGGAAATGAGAAAGGAAAATGAAAGAAGGCATTGTAGGACAAATGCAAATTCCTCTCTTTTGCTATGTTTTTCATATGCAGAGAGTTGAGTGCAAGTGACAAGAATTCATTGAGGGATGTCTTAACATGACATGAGAATAACAGATCATAATTTTATAATGTAGTGAGAATGAGTACTTCCAGGTAGACAGCCCACATGTTAACAGGTACTGAAGAAATGTTAAAGATTTACATCAGGGATTCTTAATCTCTTTCTATGTCATGAGTCCCTTTGAGATTCTGGTGAAACTTAGGAACCTCTTCTTAGAATGTTTTTCAGTGAATAACTTAAAGTACATAGGATTACCAAAGAAACCAATTACATTGAAATAATGATCAAAATATTTAAAAGAAACAAGTTATTGGATTCTCAGGTTAAGAACCCCTGACTTAGAGGATGGCCTTCAGTAGAACACTGGGTAAATCTCCTATGGAAGATTTGTGAGAGGACATGGATGAGACCCCCTAGGAAGAGAAAGCATGGATGAACTAGAAGACATTTAGGAGGCCCTACCCACATGAATGAAATGGCTAAGTCCAAAATACTGAATTTATGCATTGTAAAGACATATACAGAATAATTATGTGGTTTGTCAATTTTCATTCTTTAGTATAAATTTTGTAATTGTACCACTACAAACTTTATTCAATTTTTACTGAATGCATATATATATATATATTCATATCTACATTTATACACACACATGCACACATTGTGTCTCGAAGATCTTAGTGCACTTTTATGTTATCGAAAGCTTAAAACTGTACTAAGTTGTAGGGTAATTGAGTATTACACATGGATTACTCATGGTATACGTTTCTTATTTGAGATCTCTATTTACCAAGCCATACTCTGGGTAGAAAGCAGATTAAACATGTCTAATGAGTCCGTATTTAAATAAAATATTTTCACCCACCATTTTTTTTGGCTTTTCTTTTTTTTAGGCAATTGGGGTTAAGTGACTTGCCTAGGGTCACACAGCTAGTTAAGTGTCAAGTGTTTGGTCTGAGGCCAGATTTGAACTGAGGTCCTCCTGACTTCAGGGCCAGTGCTCTATCCACTGCACCACCTAGCTGCCCCCACCCACCATTTTTAATGCGTAATAAATTTTGTTGTTATTGATTTGTTTCATCTGTGTCTGACTCTCTGTGACCCCATTTGGGGTTTTCTTGGCAGAAAGAGTGGATAGGTTTGCCATTTCCTTCTCTAGCTCATTTTACAGATGGGGAATTGAGGCAGACAGGGTTATGTGACTTGTTTAGGGTCACACAGCTAATAAAAGTCTCAGGCTGGATTTGAATTTAGGTCTTTCTGACTCCAGGCCCAGTGTTCTATCCATTACACCACTTACCTGCCCATAGATTTTTGGGACCCCTGCCCACATTAGACTACAGAAACATTTGTCCTGGTGAAAACCCAGCATTGTTCTTTAAATTGAAATTTTGCATTCTGCCTTGTTTAGAATGTGCTTAGTAGATTGTATGAGATTCTTTAGCAGGCATCCACTGTAGCCAAGCTCATTTTGCCCATCAGGCTTGACGAGCTGCCTTGCCTTGGGAGTACTATTGAAATAATATGTGAAATCAGATTTCTTTGCGTTTGATGTTGTCTTTTTCATGAATTCATTTTGCATTATTTACACTGTGTTAAATAGCATACACTGATGAGGTAATGTGAGACTCTTGAGCAGGTGTAAGTGTTTCATATTAGTGGGTGGTATAATAAGCAACCCATTAGACTTTTTAGGTGTCAGACTTGTATTGAGATGTGAAAAACAGTGTGCCTATTGGATAGAAAGGCTGCCAGAGTGGAGAGAGAGCATCGCTCAGAGTCCAGAATACAGCCAGGTCCCAATTAGTGTGAAGAATGAGTCCCATGATGTGGTTGCATGAATTCAAATTCTCACTATTTGAAGTTATAATTATATAAAATATGGTAATCAGTTCTACCCCAATGGAAACATGCAATGGAAGTTGTAATTATGTAAAATATAGTCATTAGTTCCAGTCCAATGGAAATGGGCCACATGAATTTAAATAATGCAACCACTTTACATGACTCATTGTTCACATTGATTGGGACTTCGCTGTCCCTATGTTGCTTCTGGAACATACTGACTGTAAGATTCAAGTAACTCTAGGGCTCTCAGAGCCTTAGGCAATTGTCAAAACTCTAACTTGCACAATGGTTGCCAAGCCACATGGGTTGACAAGATTTCCTGAATAGAAAGAGAGCTCCTTACACTGATCAACTTTTAGGTCTGGACCAGAAAAAAAAAATGAAGTGTGGGTGAGTTTCATCTGCTCCTCGTTACATCCTGATTTGCTGAGAGCTGAGGTTTAAAAAGACAAATGTGGAAGTGGAGCCAGTAGGACTTTGAAGATTCCATTTATTCTATTTTTTTGGAGAGTTTTATCTCCGTAATACTGATGAAATCATTAAAATATAAAAAAGGAAGTACTGTGTTTAGGTACTGAGATATCTCTGAACTCATCAGTGTGGATACTCCTCCTTTGCTGCAGATCCTATATCCTTCTTGCCTTATTATCCTGTGAGATTCTTGTCCAAGTTTTTCTATAAATCTTCCATAGAAGACCGGTCCAATACCCTCAAAGCTGGGCTCTGGTTCTTTTCATATTTGAGAAGTTTCTTGGCTGTCATCATATCCCCCCACCTTCATAACATCTCTTCTCTGTCTCTCTCTCTCTGTCTCGCTTTTCTTTCTCTTTCTGTCTCTGTCTCCCCACCCCCAACAGCAGTGGTATTGCTGGATCAAAGGGTATGCACAGTTTTATAGCCCTTCGGACATAGTTTCAAATTGGTTTGGATCAGTTCAATGACCCCACCAAACAGTATATTAGTGTCCTACTTTTCCCACATTCCCTCTAGTATTAATGATTTCTTTTTATCATATTAGCCAATATGATAGGTGTGGGGTGGTACCTCAGAGTTGTCTTAATTTGCATTTCTCTAATCAATAGTGATTTAGAGCATTTTTATATGACCATATATAGCTTTGATTTCTTTGCTTAAAAACTGCCTGTTTATATCCTTTGACCATTTGTCAATTGGTGAATGACTGCATTTTTTAAATATATATTAGAGAAATGAGATTTTTATCGGAGATACTTGCTGTAAAATTTCCTCTCCTAGTTTTCTGCTTTCCTTCTAATTTTGGTTACATTGTGCTTTTAAAGCCTTTTAATTTCATATAATCAAAATTGTCCATTTTACATTTTGTAGTACTCTCCCTCTATCTTATTTAGTCCTAAATCCTTTACTAATACATAGCTCTGACAGGTAAAATATTTCATGCTCTCCTGATTTGCTTATGGTATCACCCTTTAAATTGTGTACCTCTTTTGACCTTATCTTGGTATACAGCCTTGAGATGTTGGTCTATACCTAGTTTCTGCTATACTGCTTTCCAGTTTTCCCAGTAGTTTTTGTCAAATAATGAGTATTTGTCCCCACTTGGATCTTTGGGATTCATTAAACACTGGATTACTATAGTAATTTACTATAATGTCTTGTGTACCTAATCTATTTCACTGATCCCCTACTCCTTAATGTATACGTTAAGGACTGCATCCCCTTCACAGATCTGAATCATCTTTGTAATATGCCATGGCCATCATTTTTTCCCCCCATATTCTCTTGTGTCACTTGCAATTCTGATTCTTCAGAGATCAGGGTTGTTTTTATGTGGGATGTCATAGGATTCACTGCCTAAACGATAAAATCAGAAGGAAAATATTCTTATTAAAAAGATGAACTTTAAGCAAGGTTAGAACCATTAAAAGCATTTTAGTATTATATTTTCCTGTTTTATAGATTTGAACAATAGAATTTAAGTTTCTAAATCACTTGGTTTATCTAAATTATCCATTAAAGATAGTTAAGATGGGACATTTTATATTTTCTAATATTTTGTTGCTATTCAGTCATTTTTAGTTGTATCTGACTCTTTGTGACTCCATTTGGGGTGTTCTTGGCAAAGATGCTGAAGTGGTTTGCCATTTTCTTCTCTAGTTCATTTTACAGATGAAGAAACTGGGTCAAGTGACTTGCCCAGGGTGATACAGATAATGGGGCAGCTAGGTGGCACAGTAGATAGAGTGCTGGGCTGGAATCAGGAAGACTCATCTTCCTAAATTCTACTCTGGCCTCAGACATTTACTAGTTATGTGAACCTGGGCAAGTCACTTGATCCTGTTTACCTCAGTTTCCTTATCTGTAAAATGAGCTGGAGAAGGAAATGGAAAAACCACTCCAGTATTTTTGCCAAGAAAGCCCCAAATGGGGTCACAAAGAGTCAGACATGACTGAAGTGACTGAATAACAATGATAATAAAGTAATATTTTAATATATAAGAACTTTAAAAATTGACATTGGCATTTTATCTTAACTAAATGCCATAATGATTTTATAAGTTTCTTAGCTATGCATAGAACAGAATTTCTTTTCCCTTTTGTTGTGTATTTTCGTCCTTAATGTCATGCTCTTCAGCATGATTTTAGGTCTACTTTCTCAGTTCAAAATAGTATGCAGGTTCTTAAGCAAACATTGAATCTCTAATCATTAAATATTAAATCTGTCTGCCCAGAAAGACACTTAATTTGTTAAGACTTAGCCCTCAAGGTGTTATCCTGATATCATAAATTCCAATTGAACTTGTTAAGCTACATTAATATTTCAACATACTCTTTGAACATCCTCCATAGACACATATGAACTTCTTTAACTCAATGAGTTGTTGGCAGTGGCAGAAATAATCTCTACTTGACACTTTATGGTCTCTCCATGGCAGCTTGAGCTTCATCTCCCAGTGGGGCCCTTATTTTCCATTTGTTGACCATCATTTAGTGTCACTCTTTTGAAAAATAAGAGCAAAATAACTTACCTTTTGACCAGCCAATCATTCCTGTATTTGTATTCACAAATAATACAGAGCTTCCTTCTCAATATGACCCTTGCTTGTTGTTGAAAGCAGGGTAGGGCTGTTATTTGTTCTCTATCTACACTTTTGTCTAACATACACTTTCTTTTAAAAAAAGTTGATAGTGTTTGTTTTTTAATCACTGTTACATTCAGTGACATTCTTCCCTTGACCCCCGATAGAAGCCATCCATTGTAACAAGTAAGAATAACAAAGCAAAATAAAATACATCTTTTGGCCCTATCTAGTACCTCTTTGCCAAGAGAAGAAAGACATTAGTTGATTGATAACTGGTTTGATCAGAATTCTGAAAGTATTTTGGTGTTTTACTTAACCCATAACTTTGGTTACTGTGTAAATCATCCCCTGCTTGCTTTATTTTGTACTAATTCATACAAGCCTTTCCGAATTTCTCTGAATTGTTCATATTGATTATTTCTTATGGAACAATAGTATTCCATTATCTTCATCTTCTACAATTTATGTGGATATTCCCAAATGGATGGGTACTCAATTACCTTCTAATTCTTTGTCAATCATTCTGTAGCACATGTAGATCGGAGAAATTTTATTAGAGATAGATAAGCTACTTATTCTTCCTGGTGAAAACTAATAAATGTTTTCTTAAATAAACATTAATAAATGTTTATTGCCTGGCTGACTGATGATGTGAAGAGGCAGAAGGTTTTTTTTTTTTGCTCCTTTTCTGATTGTGGGCACATCAAGCTTTGCATTTAGGTCAGTCATGGCTTTAATCAATCAAAAATCATTTATTAAACTCCCACTCTAAGCCTGGCACTCTGCTAGTCAAAGGAGACACAAAGACAAAATCCTTCCTGCCCTCAAGAAGCTTACGTGGGAGACGACATGCGTAATTATATGTAGTATAAATAGTATTGACCAGATGTAGACATTTTACTGAACGTCAGATACAAATGAAATCAAATACTGATGGTTGTGTATTATGGGAACATTTCCTTTAGGAAGAGTCTATTGAAGAAGCCTATTTTAATCTCAATTTCTGCAGAATTTTCCAGTATTATTTTCTAGTAGCAAAAAAATAAACAGCTTCCATCAGAGGTCCACCTTTCATTTGGCTGCACTCCAAACCTGGGTGGGTCTCCGTTACTTAGTATTACAACCTGATATAACTGTTCTTCCCTGTCACCTGATATAAAACTACATGAACTTGATTTCCCCTATACAGAAATAGATTTTTTAAGCGTGGTATTTATTAGTCATTGAATAAGATCAAAATATTTTCCCTAAGGAGGAATATCTGGTTTCCCCCCCTTTAGTACAGTAGGTGAAAAGGTTTGAAGTCAGTAAAAATAATAATAGATAACATTTATATAATGTTTTAAGGTTTGCAAAGCACTTTTAAAAATCGATAACATTGGATCCTTCCAACAATCCTGGGAGATGGGTGCTATTATTGTTTTCATTTTACAGATGAGGAAACTGAGGCAGACAAGGAATAAGTGATTTTCCCAGAGTCACACAGCTAGGCAATTTTTGAGTCAGGATTCAAACTCAGACAAATTCTCATTCAAATTCCCTTCTCCAGGTCTAGCACTCTACGCACTGCGTCACTGAGCTCCCACTTTGATTTGCTTTAGTTGAAAAATGTTGGTGGCAACATCTAATATGTTTAGGCTTTGCTAGAAAGAGGAGTCATTTGAAGGTCTGTGGTTTTAGAGGGAGTTATAAATTCTGAAGCTTGGAGCATTCAGTTTACTTTTCTAAGGGAAGCCCCAAATGGATTTAGTCTAAGGTAATATGTTCTAGTGCGGCTACTTTGATGACCTAGAGGACCACGTGTGGCCTCGAGGCTGCAGGTTCCCCACCCCTATTCTGGTGGCTTAGTGGATAGAGCTCCTGGCCTGGAGTCAGAAAGACCTGAGTTCAAATCCAGCCTTAGCTGTGTGACCCTGGGAAAGTCACTTAGCTTTATTTGCCTCAGTTTCCTCATCTGTAAAATGAGCTGGAGAAGGAAATGACACACCACTCCAGCATCTTTGCCAAGAAAGCTCCAAATGGGGTCATGAAGAGTCAGACATGACTGAACAACAACAAATATATTCTAGAAAAGGAATCTTCAGTGAGGTGAATCTGCCAAATACTGAACTCCTTTACCTGAGGCACAGGACTCAAAAACATTTATCTCTATATTTGAAGGAAAGAGAATAAAAGCTTTCTTTTCATTCTTCAAAATTTTTTTCGTATCCTAGGACCCAAGGGTAATGAGCTTAGGTAAATTTTTTATGGGATGGATTAGGGCACAAAATAGTTAAAGAAGTGAGCTTGCTGTGTGGCAGATATTAAGGAGGACTTTATCACTTAAGTAGAAACAGTATGTGATGACATATAGATCATTTTGCATTTAATGTTATGTGTCTCATCTATTGAGAGAAGAGGAATATTTTCTTATAATGAGAAAAGTATTTCACAAAAAAGGGAAAATTTGCTCAGTTTCTCAGTTCTGACTTTTTTTGTGATAATTATAAATATAACTAATTGTTGAAAAAGTCAGAGATAGATGAAAAATAGTATTCATATTGTTTTTCCTTTCTTTGTAGCATCACATTCTTCCCTAAGGCATTTCTTTCTCCTAATATTGCTAGAAAAGGAGAAAATGTTAAGTTTGCTTGTTACCAAAGAAATTTTGCAACCAAAATTGAACACTTCCCACAATAGTTTGTTTTCAGTTTGACTTTTAAGTATTTAAACTGATTATTTTAGACTTCTCCTCACTTCACTGGTCAAACTAGGGCAACTAGGTGGAACAGTGGATAGTGTGCCTGGCCTGGAGTCAGGAGGATCTGAATTCAAATCCTGCCTCAGATGCTTACTATCTGTGTGACCCTGGGTAAGTCACTAACTCTGTTTGCCTCAGTTTCCTTATCTGTAAAGTGAGCTGGAGAAGGAAATGGCAAACCACTCCAGTATCATTGCCAAGAAAACCTCAAAAAAATGGAGTCACAAAGAGTTGGATATGACTGAAAAACAACTGAACAACAATAATGACTTCATTGAACAGGAAATTGTATGGTGTGTGTATGTAGATATGCATCCCCATATGAGAAAATTTTGCTTGCCATTGTCCTGATACTTAGTAGTTTAATTCTGATGAATATGATTCAGTTTGTTTCTTTTCTAAGTAGATGCTTTGCTGGAACTTTGTTCTGACTTTGCAGGTAATTTGCTTATGCTTTTAAATGCAATATCTGTCTATCTTTAGAAAATGTGGTTGCCTTGTTGTATCTTTGCCTTTGACTGGACCCTGGTGTAATTTAAACATCCAATACGACACTGTCCCAGAATGCCAGCTGTCCTGAAACTGCTCTCTCCAGAGTCACCCAAGATCTCTTAATTGCCCAGTGTAATGGTCTTTTCCCAGGGTTCATCCTACTCGGCTTCTCTGCAGCCTTTGCTCATCTTCTTCAGGATATTTTTTTCCTCTCCAGATCTGCATGACATTGCCCTCTCCTGATTCTCTCCCTACCTACGTGACTCCACCATCTCCTTTACTGTTACTGAATTCGTCATGAAGGTCATGCTCACTTGTGTCCCACAAGACTCTGTGCTGGTCCCTCTTCTTTTTTCTCTCTGCCAGAGATTTTTAATCTTTTTTTTGTGTGTGACTATGGACCCCTCTGGCAATGTTGTGAAGCCAATGGAAACCTCAGAGCAATGCATTTTTTAAAAACCAAGTTCATGCATCCCAGATTAAAGACCTATCTTGGAAGCAGTAGTAGCCTAAACCTTTGTTACCTAGAAGGGGGTACTGTGCTTCCTTGAAGTAAGAGGAGGATTTCCTGTTTTGAGACAGAAGGGACTTATGAGGTCCAACTTCTCATGTCTAGTCCAATACCTCTCATTTTATGATTGGAGAAAATCAGGACCAGAAAGGTTAAGAGCTTAAGGGAATATTCTTTCCTCTTAACCTCTGCCTCTGAGAATTCCCTGTTTTCCTTCATGACTCATTTGTAATGTCACCTTCTGGAGGAGGCCTTTCCTAGTCCCCCAGCTACTAGTATCTTCTACTCAACTTAAATTCCATGCACTTGGTATGTATCTTGTACATATTTATTTATTTACACGTTTCCTCCCTATTAGAATGTAAGCTTTTTGAGGGCAAAGACTGTTTTTACCTTTCTTTGTTCAGCACATGCTTGACACATAGTAAATGCTTATTAAATGCTTGCTGTTTGATTCAGCCATCCATCCAAGGTCACACAAGGGAGCAGTTTACTTTGTGTAAAATTAGCATTTTTTATAGGTGGGGGCAGGCCTTACTATGGTCATTAACTTGCTACTGATAATAGTTTTGTTTTAAGCATATGGAGGTAGCCCATTTTCACCCTTATCCCAGTAGTGATTCGGGCATTTAAGGGAGACTGGGATGGTGTTTTTAAAAAGTCCATATTGGACATGGTAAGAACAATTGTAAATAATAATGATAACACTTAAAATCAAAACCTTATATTTCTTTGGGTGGGGGGGGTGTCACCATAAAAACATACCTGTTAAACATCAGCTGAGAGGCTTGTGTTTCAAAAATCTCTAATGTTATTAGAGAATAACAATGGTATTCATTGAAAATGTAGAACTGTAGCTCTGTACAATTTCCAGGATGGGAGATCTGGTTTGCACATTTGTGACAAATCTCTTCCCAGAGCTGCAAAACAATTTGTTTCTGTCATCAGGGGGTTAAAGAAGTAGTTTTCTTCCTGTGCTGTAAAGAGACTTTTTTTTTTCCTTAAGAGGTCAAGAAAATATATCAGAAGAGGAGATTACTCATAATTACTCTAGTACTGTTAAAGCAAAAAAAATTAATCTCTCTAGTGTAGAAGCCTTTTTCTGTTCTCTACTTAGTGTGGAGAAAATTTAAGAGTTGCAGTGCTCGTAAGCCCAGCCAAAGCTGTTTGTTCAATTTTTTGGGGTTCTTTGCTTCCCCATCAACCAGGTTTTAACTTTTCCTTTCTAGGGTGTTTGGTGCAGAGCTCAGATGAGTATGGTGGTCTGGCCTAAGCCTTTGTGGACATTTGCCAACTTCACAAAACTGCGACAGAGTTCAACAGACTTTCACATTCTTGGCAGTTTTCCACTTGCTGGAGAGCTTTGGGATCAAAATAGGAGGAATGCAGCAGATAGGGAAATCCCGTGATAGAGTAATTCACACAATCCCATCCCTATTTTTTTTCTTGACTCTGTGGTGCTACCAATGCGTCATTTTATATTGAACCTAAAATTCACCCTCCTTGGGCCTGCCAAGATAACTTTCTAAAAGGATACATTTCCTAATGATGTCCTTATTCCATGAGATCACTGTGTATCAGCATCACTTAACAAAGCCTGGCGTAGTTTGATTCTGTTTGTTTGTATGAAATTAGCATCTTTATAGGCAGAGGCAGTAAAGCAGAAGGATTGGATTTCATTTGTTCATTCATTCTGGCATGTCGATTCTTTCAGAGAAAAAACAGTCAAAATGAACTTTTAAAAAGTTGCTGGGAAAGCCATGATTTACCTCTAAGTCTGTGTTTGTAGAAAGTTTGATTTAGTGTGAGGTGATTTCAATGCTGTATTGCACCTAGGGTGTGTAGAGGCTGATAGATTGAATTTGGATTTCAGCCTTGTTATTTTGGTCTCTGGGTGAACTATTTAGAATTTTTGGAAAATCTACAGAGTGTTATATTTTCTCAGGAACTGGAGGAATTTTTGCTCAGGGCATTGAAAAAGTCATGACGTATTGGGAGAATAAGTGGCACATTGATTATGAAGTCAGACCTATCACAAGTTCTTGGTTTTTCTTTTTTTTCTCTCTCTCTCTTTTTTTTTTTTTTGCATTTGGTTGTGGTAGCCTGTCATGTTTCCATCTCACTAATATGAAGTTCTAAGATCTATCTACTACATATTAGCCAGCATAGCAAACTGTACAGTTTTAAATATGGCATAATAATAATAATAGTAATGATAATAATAATGATGATGATGATGATGGTGATGATAATGGTGATGATGATGATGGTAATGGTGATGATGATGATGATGACAATGATGATAATGATAGCTAGCATTTATATAGCGTGTTAAGGTTTGCTAAGTGCTTTATAAGTATTATCTCATTTGATCTTCGCAACAACCTTGGAAAGTAAGTGCTATTATTCCCATTTTACAGATGAGGAAATTGGAGCAGGCAGGTTAAATGGTTTGCATAGCTTGTAAGGGTTTGAGGCTAGATTTGATCACAGGTCTTGCTAACTCCAGGCCCAGGGCTGTATCTACTGTGTCATACCACAGACTCAAAACTGCAAAGCAGTTACCATATTCTTATGTTATTTTTAAAACATTTCATATACCTGTAGGGCTAAGAAATTTTGCATGCCCTTTGATCCAGCAATACCATTATTTGGTCTGTATCACAAGGAAATTTCAAAACATGAAAAAAAAACCCTATTTGTACAAAAGTATTTATAGTAGTTCTTTTTGTGGTGGCAAAGAATTGGAGAATGAGGCAATGTCTATCAATTGGGGGATGGCTGAACAAACTGTGGTATATGATTGTAATGAAGTACAATTGTACTATAAGAAATGGCGAGCAGGATGATTTCTGAAAAACCTGAAAAGACTTACATGAACTGATGCAAAGTAATTGATATAGAACCAAGAGAACACTGTACATAATAATAGCAATTTTATATGATGATCAACTGTGAAAGACTCAGCTATTCTCAGCAATACAATGATCCAAGATAATTCCAAAGGACTCATAATGAAAAATGTTATCCACTTCCAGAGAAAGAACTAATAGAATCTCAATGCAAATTGAAGAATGCTGTTTTTCACTTAATTTTTTTGTGAGTTTTCTTGTTGGTCTGTGTTTTCTTCCATAGCATGACTAATATAGAAATATGTTTTGCATGATTGCAAATGCATAACCTATATCATATTACTTGTCTTCTCAATGATGGGGAATGGGAAGGAGGGAGAGGATTTGGAACTCAAAATTTTTTGAAGTGAATATTAAAAATGGTTTTTACATGTAATTGGGAAAAATAAAATATTATTAATAAAAAAACCCATTTCATGAGAGAAAAAATAGGATGAATAGCTGATAATATTCAGGAAATTCATCTGATGATAGCCAGGAAAGAGTATTTGTAATGCATGGTATATTGACCTATGCTGAGTTGGTCTTTAGAAAAGAAGCAGATACCCTGTAATTACTGGGGTGAAAAATGAAGGGATTTCTGCCTTAACTGATAGCAAAGAGTTAAACAGACAAACAGACAAACAATAAAGAAATGAATATCATGTAAGTCATTTATTTGGTCAACTTTCTGCTCCCCTCCAAGCTCAAGGAGTAAGTGCTGTATGAGACAATAAATGTGGAAAAAAAGATATGTCAACTCTATTTTTCAGTCCATTAAAAGGTCTATGATTTCATTCACTTTTCATGAAACAGATCATAGTTCTTCCACATCATGGTAGGGAATCTTTAAATTCCTGAGGCAAAATCCTCCTCCTCCTTATCATCTCCATCACTTATTGGCCAACTCTGCAACAGGAAGCTGCTCCACATTTAGCTGCTCTAGTTTTTGGACAATAGACAGGTCTGCAGTCTAAGCCTTTCCAACCAGAGCTTGCCCTGATTCATAAGAATTTACAATCACTTCTATGTAATCTTTGTTAGATCCAAACAAGACTTTTGGAAGCTGATTTTTACAATGACTCACAATTGTGAAGTATTTGGTCATTTAGAAGGAAAATAACAGCTAATTTTGTTTAAAGATTAACTTATTGAAAAAAAAAATTCCTGTTACCCAGAGGCCTTTGGACATACATTAAACAAAGTCAGTATAACAGGAAATGAGGGGCTTGGGTACTCAGAGGATTCCTTCATTGTCTGGTAAGGAGAGAGGTTAACTGACTTGCATGAGCAAACATCAGTCAGGATTGGAAACCAGATCTGTAGAATCCAGGGCCAAGGCTCTTTCTAAAGATAGGTAGTACTGTATTTTCCCCCATGGAAACTTTGAGAAAAATCTCAAGAAGCTATTTAACTTAGAGTACAGCACACAAAAAAGATGTAATTCTACTTCACTTAACACTTACGGTGCTTTGTGTCTGTTATTTTATTTGCACTTAATACACATGACAAGTAGGATTATTTATTATTGAGAATTTAAAGGCACACAACCGCTGTGAGAATCAGAAAGCCCTAGGATAATCTTTTATTCTTGCGAAGCATTTTTATTTTCAAAATTCACATTACTTCATTTTATTTTTATGAAAATACATTACACACACACACACACACACACGTATATGTTACTATTCTCATTCTACAGAAGGGGAGCCTGAGGCAAATAATGCGTATATGGTCCAAGATACAGAGATTACTTTGTAAAGCAGCCAGGTGGTGCAGTGGATAGAGTACCCAATCTAGAGTCAAGAAAGACAAGTTCAAATTTTGCTGCAGACACTTACTGTGATTTGGAGCAGTGTTTCATATTATCATTAATAGCTTGTACTTTTTTTTTTTTAATAATTGTTCATGTCCTTTGACCACTTATCTCTTGTGAATGGCTTTTGGTCTTAAATAATTTTCTATACACACACACACACATTTTCATTCTTGTCCTGGTTTTGATCATGTTTATTAATAGTTGCTAATATTTATGTAGTACAACTATATGATATACTATATTTTGTTGTTGTTCAGTTGTTTTTGAGTTTTGTTTGATTCTTTGTGACCCTATTTGAAGTTTTCTTGGCACTGGAGTGGTTTGCCATTTGCTTCTCCAGCTTATTTTACAGATGAGGAAACTGAGGCAAACAGCATTACATGACCTGCTCAGGCTCACATAGCTAGTGTCTGAGGTCAAATTTGAATTCAGGTCTGCCTAACTCTAGGCTCAGCACTCTATCCACTGTGTCACCTCGCTGACAGATATACTGTATACTGTAGTATATATCATATTTATTTTAAGCTTTGCAAAGTGCTTTATAGATATTGTCTTATTTGAACAACCTTGTGAAACAGGTGCTGCCATCATTCCTCGTTTAAAAGTGAGACTGGGAGAGGTGAACTGGCTTGCCCAAGGATCCACAGCTAGTAACTGCCTGAGGCAGCATTTGAACTCAGGTCTTCCTGACTCTTAAGTGCAATCCTCTATCCTGCATTTATTTTCTCTGATTTGAAGTAAAATGTCATGATGCTTTTTAAAAAAGAGTTTTGCCCTTATTCAACTGAAACTTTTAATAGAGATGTTGGGATGTTATTGGGTAACTACAGGTTAGACTAGATTGCCTCTCAAGTTCCTTCCATCTCTGAGATTTGTGATTCTGTAACTTTAAGTCATATTTATATCTAAATGACAAATACAGACTTTAATCTGCAGATGAAAGTAGCTGGGCTCTGTTGCAATGAATCATACATTCTAATGGGCGAGACAACATGTAATAACTAGGCAAATATCATATTTCTATCTCTATATTTTTGTATGTATGTATGGAGAGGAAAGAACGAGAAAGAGAAGAAAGAGAAGAGAGAGAGGAGAGAGAGAGAGGAGAGACACAGAGAGAGAGAGACAGAGAGAGAGACACAGAGAGAAAGAGAGAGAGAGAGGAGAGAGACACAGAGAGAGAGACAGAGAGACAGAGAGAGAGAGGGGGGAGTCAAAAGGAGTTACAAAATTTGGGGGTCTCACTGACTGGGAGTATGATGGTGTTCTTGATAGTGGTAGGGCAGATCAGAAGAGGGTAGGGTTTGTTGGTGGGGGGAGGGAGATAATGAGTTCATTTTGGGGCGTGTTTAAATTGGAGATACCTCTGCGACATCTAGTTTGAAAAATCCAAGATGCAGTTGGAGATACATGACTATAGTTTAGGAGAGAAACTAGGACTGGAAATATAGATCTGGGAACCATCTACCTAGAGATGATAATTGAACTCAGGGGAGATGATGAGATTAGACATTATTTACATCTTCAAGATGAAAATAAGCAAAAGGGATTTTTTTTTCTGACCCAGAGAGAAATATAAGAAATAGAAATTGGAGAAAGTAGCCAGAAGATGTGGAGATTGCTGTCTTCAGTCACAAAGTTTGAACAGGGGTTTCTTATAACCTACTGAGGCTAACGTGGAATATTTTAATGAAGATTTTCTTTCTGTTTGAAGGGAATAGCCTTTTCAGTGATGCACCAGGGAAGAAAAGAGGCAGAACTTTCATGTTAAGTGGTGAGGGCTTACACTGGACAGATCTCTGCTCTGATGAATTCTGCTCTCTTTTATTAAGGCCACATGGGAGATACGACTTCAAGTTAGCAACACGTCTTCTGGTTTCCTGTTGAATCTCTGGGGAGCTCTAGAAGACTGGAGGAAGGAAATGAGACCATTTATTAGTGATACAGCAGCAAAGTCCAGAGTAAAAGGACTGCTTGTTATCAAATAAGATCATATTTGTAAAGTGCTTATCACAGTGCCTGGTGCATGGTAGGCATGCAATAAATGCTTGTGACCCTTAGAAAGGATAGATGGCTTTTGGTCAACAGAAGCAAGCCGCAAAAACATACATGCTAAACGGAGAAAGGAGGAAAGAGGGCAACAGACACTCATTTCTGGGTTTGAATAATGCCTCGGAGCTCTTTGTAATCCTGGGCAAATCATTTAAACTGACCTTCAGGAAATATATATGTATATACAACATATTGTATTATATATTATTATAATATATTTCATATGTATATATACACATACATATTATGTATGTGTATATATACATATGAAATATATATATAATATATGATATATGTATATATAATATATATAATACATGAAAAGTATATATTATAAATATATAATATATAATTTAAATATAATATATATAACTGAAGTTACATAATTGGTTATGTATTTTTATATTTATAAATATATATACACACATATACACATCTACACACATATGTGAATAAAACTTGAGCTTCAGTTATACACACATACTTACACATATACACATACACATATAACTGAAGTTCAGGTTAAGTGACTTGCCCAGGATTAAATTTACGTACACACTCACACATAAAGTTAAAAAAATATGAATGTATACCCATGTACATATACACATATGTGTATATATGTCTATATATCACATCATATGTATGTATACAGATAAAATGAGATTTCTACATATATAATATATAATGCGTTTTGCAGATTTACAAGCACTATGTCAATTCTTATCATTATTATAATTATAATGATTCTAGTAAGTGTCAAGAGTCAGAACTCTTCTGTCACTTCTTTTCACCTCAGTCTCCTTATCTTAGGAATGGAGATACTTGCCCTGACCCTGTCACCAGGATTCTGGTAAGAATTCCCTGAAATAACATATATGAAAGTGCTTTAACCCTACTAAATGGCAGGAATGGTAGCACACATCCACAATCCTTGCTACTCAGGAGACTGAGGCTGCTGAATTGCTTGAATTTTGAGCTGCCATAGGGCTTAGGGTCTACATGCAATCTTGCACCAATATGGCGATCCCTACAGTGTGTGTATACATGGAAAGACTTGGCTGCCTGAATTGGGGCAAACTTGCCCAAGTGGGAAACAAATACTGTAATAGCTGTGCTGATCAATAGTGGGATAGATCCCTTGGGTGGTTGCTGTATTTCCAACTTGGATAAGGTATGGAGATCCAATCTTAAAACAAAAACAAAGAAACAGACAACTTCCCCACCCCCGAAAAACCCCCAAACAAGAATGGAATAAACATGATAAAGTACTATACAAATGTAAGGCTTTATACTATTATTGTTATTATTTACCTGCATAGTTTGGAAGTTTTTTTGTTGTATGTGTATGAGAGCTTGAGTTGATAATTTATTTTTAGAATTTGTTTACAACCAGAAATCAGTATAGTATTTGATTTCTGTAATCTCAGACCAATGTGGACATTTTTTTTACCTGAATCAGTATAAGAAAATAATCGTTTCCTGCAACACATGTTCTAGATAAAAAAAGAAATTTCATTTAAGATATGAACATTATGAAAACTTGATCCTATATATAAACGTGTTTTAAAAATATCAGAAAGGGTAAATTTAATCCTTTTCCATTTTAGACTTACTTGAAAAAGAAGGCTAAGCAAAGCTAATGACACAAAATTTATAGATAAATGGAGTTTGTGAAAGTATTATAAATTGCTAATGTTATGGTCTCATCTGCTTAATGGTGAGTTGTGTATACACACACACACACACACACACATACACATAGTAGAAGAAAAATGGCAAATAGCTTTTACCTATTTTCAAATATGTCTGTTTTCACAAATCATGCATGTGTTTCAGTCAGACCGGTGGTCTCTTTTTTCTTCAAAGGCTATCATTTTCTATTTGGAAACACGTAGAATATTTTTGTGAGTATGACTTTAGAAATGCTGTCATTTTTCTTGAGCATGTTTTATGGGAGCATAGCCTGGTGTCTCTGATCACTCTGTTGTTGATAAAATACAATAGTGCAAGATAGGCAGATCAAATTTCTGCCTTTCCCCCTCCTCTTCTTTTCCTTCCACCTACTCGTCTCCAACAAGCTTCTTCAATGAAAGGTGGAATCATTTTTTTTCTTCCTCTTTTTGCATAAGAGTAATTTTAGTGTTCCTCTCTCGTGAGAAATAGAAAATATAATTAAAATGGTAAACAAATGGGGCGGGCAATAAGTATGCACACGCCTGGTGATTGTCCCTTTCTTTAGCAAAATCACCTTTAAACTTTTAGAGGCAAATCTAGTCATAGTTGAGGATCAAAGAAGAAGCAAAAGAGTTAAAAAGAATTTTTAGTCATGTGATCTTGGGCAAGAAATTTCTCCTCTTTGTTTCCTCATTTCTAAAATGATAGAGTTTGATTAGATGATTTGTGAGGGTCATTCTAGCAGTATGATGCAGGGATATTCTAGGGTATTCCATTTCCTGAAGATTGCTGCTTCTTTATAAAGGTTGTTTTCAGTGGTATGGTGGCAAATGTTTAACAACAGGCTCTCTGAAGAAAATAAAAGCGTGTCTGACACATTTTAAAGTTTAATTTACATTATAACAGTTTCTCCATCATTTTCTTAAGTCTAGACAATGAATAAAACAATGATTCAAGCCCTGATTTTTAGTTTTTGTCTATTTTCAAATTGCAAATGCTCACACTAAAAGTTTAACAACCAGCTCCCAGGATCAGGTTGGAGATACTCTAGTATTAACCCCAGTTGTTTTAGAAGCAAAGAAATAATATTGTTGCTTCTTGGAAAGCTATTTTGTAGAGAAAGTTCACAGATACTCCTCTTTGCTCTTTTTTTGACCTTTGAATGAATGAATGAAACATTTGAACTAGGCTGGTACTTAGGAATTTTTTATTTTTTGTTTTTCTGAGGCAACTGGGGTCAAGTGACTTGCCCAGGTTCACGCAGCTAGTAAGTGTCAAGTGTCTGAGGTTGGATTTGAACTCAGGTCCTCCTAACTCCAAGGCTGGAGCTCTATCCACTGAGCCATTTAGCTGCCCTGGAATTTTTTATTTTTTAAAATAATTTTTATTAATATTTTGTATTTCTTATGCCACCATAGTATCCCTATCCCTTCCAGTTCACTTCCCCAAGAGCCATCCCATATGACAGATAGTATTTTTTAAGAGAGGAAAAAAAGTCAGCACAATATTGAAAAACTCAAAAAATGTGCAATGTATAGTGCTTGTAGACCTATCTCCATGAAGATGTAGGTTAGGGGTGGTTTCTTATATGTCTTAATTTCAATACTATTTGATCTCTGTAATTTTGTTACATTTACTTTTGATTTTTTGGTATCGTTATTCTTTCCATTTCCGTTGCTGTATATATTGTTTTCTCAGCTTTGTTTACTTTACTTTGCATCAGTTCATATAGATTTTTCCATGCTTCTATGTATTCATCACATACATCATTTGTTACAGCACAGAGGTATTCTATTTCATTCATGTACCACACATTTTTTTTTAGCCATTTTCCAGTTGATGGGCAATTACTTTATTACCAATTCTTAGCTATCACAAAAAGTGCTGCTATAAATATTTTGGAGTGTATGGTAACTGCTTTTTTTTTCGTTTTTTTGTTTTTTTTTATTATTATTGGCTTCCTTGGCATATAAGCCCAGGGAATGTTTGATAGTCATTGATCACACCATTCCAGTTGTCATTGAACAGAATTGTTCTTAAATCTTCCTGGGTAAGAGAGCTTACACAATGTAAGTACATAAAAAGTCATGTGGTCAGAATTTTGGATCTGGAAGGGATCTTAGTGATCATCTGATCAAATCTATTTCATTTTATAGATGAGGAAACTGAGGCTCAAATAGCTCTTCCAATTCCAACTCTTCTGTTTTAAAGGTGAGGAACAAAGGGTTTAAGGGGTTAATTGGCTTGTGTAAGGTAATTGATATGGTTCAAATTCTTGCTCCATTGGGGTGAAGTGTGATTCATACTATACACTAGTAAGAAAACATGGGATGATGCAATTTTAGCCATACCCATCCCCCTGACCACATTATTTATTATTTGTAGATTGTTGGAATATTCTGAGGCAATGAAAATAGTTGTCTAATCTTTGTGATAAAGAATAGTGACAAACAGCCCTGTTGAGCAAGACTATCATATATCTGCCTTTTAAGCTGCCTTCCTGAAGCTTAATGTTCCAGGGTTTCCAAGTTCTCTGTAAACTCTAGACTATTTTAAAATTTTATTTCCTAAGAAAGATGGCTAGGAATGCATAGGATAGTGGCTTTATGGGTTAGTGGAAAGACCAACTTGATGAGAGCAGAATGTTCATGTTGAGGAGTGGTGAAGTTGGATGGATAGGGTAGGACCGTCTTAGCATGATTGGGTCATATATCTAGAGCTGGACAGAGCCTCATAACCTTCTAGTCTAAGTCATTCATTTCATAGAAATAACCAAGACCCAAGGAAATGAAGGTATGTACTCAAAGTCATACAGGGAGTGTCAGAGGTGAAATTTGAACCCACTGACTCCAGAGTCAGTGTCTTGCCATTCAATACGCATCACCTCCATACCACAAGAAGGATCAGGAGAAAGTTTGCATTAAAGGAAGTATTGTTATTACTTACACCTGTTCACATGTGAACCTTGGGAAAATTCTGTATGACTAACTTCCAGGAGTTGGTGCAGTGAATAAAGAGATGGCTTCGAAGTTAGGGGAATCTTGGTTCAAATCCCACCTCTGATAACACACTAACTTTTGACCTTGGGCCAGTCTCTTAAACTCTCAGTGGTCTAAGACTGTAAGTCATAGAGAAGAGTCTGACCTGCATTGGCGGAGGGAGTTTCCTCACTTGGGAGTTCCCTCTACCACTGAAATTATAGCTCTGATAGTTAAAGCTCCTGCTAAAAGAAACATTTTAAAAGCATAGATAAGGGTATATTCCATGTTAGTCATTAAAAGTTTCATTTTCTGTTTTAAAATGACAGTCTAGATAATGTTTTAATGGGTCACTTATTCATGGAGTGAGATGTGGTTGTGGATTTCTCACCAGGGACTTAAGAAGGACTTTTCAGCAGTAGCGCAAGCAGCTTAGTGAATGTGAATGCCCAAGAGAAGCATTGGGAATCTTAAGTTTTCTGGGAGAGACAACCAGATGTCAGCTTGAAGAGAGGCCTTTGTCTCTTTTCAGCAAAGGGCAAGGGAACATTTCATGAAAAGATAATAAACATATGGAATAGATTACCAGACAGGGCAATTGGAGGAGAGCATAAAGGAGTTCAAGAGACACCTAGACTTATTTCTGGAGAAAAAGAATTGAGGGGTACTTTGAGAAAACAGTAAAGTTTGATTAGCATTAGCTAAACATAGTAGGCATATAAAGTGAAAATTTTTTCTTGTTCTGAATATTTTGGTATTTTAAAAGGCTAAGTGTTTTAGGGGATCTTCCCACCCCCAACATCATAACTTCTTGAGCCAAAACCTCTCTGTCTTAGGTATGCCTCTTCAAATGGCTCTTCCAAAGATATAAAAACTACGTTCTTTATCCAGGTCCCCATTTATCTTTTATTATAAATCAACAAATTTATCTGTCTAAGCATACATTAGAAAGGGTTAAATTATCCTAATTTAAATCATCAGTTTGGGTATAATTGAAAGAGCCCTGGGTTTGGACCTACAATACTTGGGTTTCCTTGATTGGGGGAATGGCTAAGCAAATTATGATACATTAAATCAGTGGACTTACTTTGCTGTAAGAGAGGATAAATATGGTGAGGACAGAAAAACATGGGGAGATTTATATGAATTGATGCAGAATGAAGTAGAAGAGCCTTTAAACAATATGCAGAATGACTATAGCAATGCAAATAAGAACAAATCCAAAACAATCACAAGTGAATGTTGCCAAAATTATGAAGAACAGGCATGACCCCCCCCAAGAAGAGATATGAAGAGACAACTCCATCCCACTGCTTTGCTGAGATGGGATGTTCATGCGTGTGGTAAATTGAACATAGTTTCAGACTTTTTCAGTCTATTGATTGGTTTTGCTAATTGTTTCTGTCTGTTCTTTTTCATTTTTTTTTCTTTAAAAATATTTGTTATTGAAATGGCTCTCTGAGAGGGACAAGAGAAGGGAAGCTGGAAGAAATTCCAATAAAAATTGGTTTCGTAAAAATCCTCTCCCTCCACTCCCCTCCCCTCCCTCCCCCTTCCCTCCCCTTCCCTTGAGCTCAGGTCTTTCTAACTCTAGGCCCCAATGATCTATCTACTGTACCATTTACCTGCCTCTCATATATGACTATGGAAGTCCTTGAGCTTCCATAATTATCACTATAAGGACTTCTGGAGTGTCTCTAATGAGTCAATGCAATGATCAGATTGGAAGTAGTTACCTCTGAGATTGCAGTATTTGTAGTACCCTCTCTCCCAAGTGTTCTGTCTGAAACTTGTCTCCTCTTTCTCTACCTCTATTCTCTATTCACATGCAAATCAGGTGATCAATAATTTCAGTTTATAATTTTTTTCTTGGTAAAAATAGAAATACATGCCAGGATATTGAGAGGAAGCTTAGGTATAGACATTATTTTAGATTGGGAAACATTCTTACAAGGCTTCTTTTTATCCTAATCTCTCTCTGGATATTTCTATTCAAACTATAATATCACTTAAGAACTTTTAGGAATTGATTCCACAGAGAAATTGATCTGGGATACAGACTGTAACTGGTGCATGACATTTCCTTAATGGGACATAAGGACAGACCAGTGGGGAGTTGAGAGAGGGACCTTTTCTACTATTAAGAGATGGCATTTAGTGTCTAATATTTCATTGCTTATACACCCTGCAAAGTGTTTGCATAGCTTTTCCAGGCCCCTTGAGCAAGGCTTTTGACCTAAAGGAAGTGAGATATGTAGGAAATGATCTGAAGGCAGTCAAAATTCCTGGCTGGCAGATCAAATGGGGATAAGCCATGAGATCAAAATCAGAAAGTTTGTGTTTAAATGGAAGAATTCTAGGGACAAGTGAAACTGGAATGTGGGTAGCCATGGGTATCAGAAATGGAGAATTGGGATTGTAAAGAGTTGCAAGAAGTCCCAAACATTGCTATGATGCATAAAGTTTTCAAGGGAAAAATCATGCTTTAATCTGACACAAAAACCACCAAATACAATAAGCACTTAAGAACATGGGAATGTCTGCAATTTAATTTTAAACAAAATAAAGTTCAAAACTTAAGTTAAAAGTAATGTTTACATTTTTAGATGTGAATGAACCTGACAGCTTTTTAAATGACCTTCTGTGTCATGTTGCATTTTTCCCTGGTGCTATCATAAGGAATTTCTTGAATTTCCCACTCACTATATATGACACCATGTATAAACATGGCAGTCTTAGCAAAGGCAGATATACAGCTTTCATGGAAGTAGAACATAAAAGCTTTGGTAGAAATGACATACTACATTTACTCGATGTCAATCCTATTATTTTGTGATTGTATATGCGTAGTATTATTTAAAATATGCTCTCCTCCTGTCTAGACATTCAAACATTTGATTTGGACAATCTGGATAAATACTCACTTTCTTCAAATAACTCAGCATATCCTGGCTTCTAAGTTAGATGCAGAGGTAATTTGAAATAGCTTTTTATTAAGGTTAAGGTAGCAAAATAATTTTTCTTTCATATAGAGAAGCCTGTAAAAAGGCTTTGCCTCATGGTTTGGAATAAACTTTTTTTTAAACCTGTTTGCTCATAAATATACCCAAGGAAGGTTTTATAAAAGAAGCAGGAACATTTGGGACATAAAAAGAAAAACTAGATCAGTGATTTCTTTGGTTCTTCTCTCTCTCTCTCTCTCTCCCTCTCTCCCTCTCTCTCTCTCTCTCTCTGTCTCTCTGTCTGTCTGTGTCTGTCTCTCTCTCTGTCTCTCTCTGTCTCTCTGTCTCTGTCTCTGTCTCTGTCTCTCTGTCTCTCTCTGTCTCTCTCTCTCTCTGCCTTCCCAGTGCCTTGCAGAGGGTAGGGACCTAATAAGTGTTTATTGACTCAGACATCAATACCAGTACAAGAATCCAGATATCCAGATGCGAAGGGTCATTGTGTATATTATTCTTCATCTTAGCAGGAGAGTCAGATTTCTTACAAGCCATTGATGTGATCTAAACAAGTGATTCACATTGGTTGTGGGAGGTATTGGAAATGATCAGGAGGGACTGGTGATGCTGTGCTGTGATCTGGGTTGTTGGGCAGGTTCTCAGCCAAGACCTAAGGATTAGAGATCTGAAAGGAAAAGAAATTTACTAGTGGCCTAAGGAAGATGTTTCCTGGTAGTAACTTCAGCCTTGAGTTATGAGCCATTTCCCATCCTGCTTAGAGTGCACAGCCAATCAACAACATACTGTAGCGTTTGACTAGGCCAATAGGGAATGGCTCTTCCATGCAGGGAAAGCTGATTATTTCAGTTTCTGTTATGGAAGGCTGAACAGTTTGTTGCTTCATCAGTGTTTCAGTCCTGGCTTGTGGTTCTTACATATGGTTGGCTTTCCCAAAGGAAAGAACAATGTTGCCATTTTAGTCGGACAGTATGTTTCTAAAATGGTGTCTATTCTCAAAAAAGTTCCCCTCTCCAGTTCTCAAAGCTTTCATGCTCTAAAATACAATAGTTATCTTCTAGAGAATGAAAACTATTGGTGGCACCCAATGATAATTCTATTATTTTAGAACAGAATCTTTGGAGCAGCTAGCTGGAACAATGGGTAGTATGCCTGTCCTGCAGTTGGGAGGAGCTGAGTTCAAATCCAGCCTCAGACACTTACTAGCTGTGTAACCTTAGGGAAAATCACTTAATCCCAATTGCCTCAAAAAAAAAAAAGGAAGGAAGGAAGAACAGAATCCTTCACACCAGTGAGGAAAATATATAGGCTATGTAGGAAACCCAGTAGATAAATATCTCTTGTATCATTCGCCATTGTGTAGAGAGAGGCCCTTGGTGAAGATTTCCATTTGAGCCATATTGGAAACCAAATATTCATTTTTCTGGATTTGTGAATCCTGGTTCTTCCCCAGTGTTCTCGCCTTTCCTGACTCATTCCTATTTTGAGCACCTCTACTAGGCCATCAAAGTCTGCTTCGGATTAGCAAGACCCCTTGTCTTACCTAGTGCAAACACTTGTCAGCATGACGGCAAAAACCTTGCAAAGCCAGGTATCAGCCTCAGTAATTTAGCACTGTGGTGTCTGCTTAAAGGAAGGCAGCACGCCATAAATTGAGAAGGTTTTCAGGAAGTCCGTGATTTTGATGAAGGGCCATAAAAGCACAGTCTGAAGCAAAAAGATAGCCTTTATGTGTGCACCGAGCCCAGTGATGGAGCACCTCAGGGGCAAAGGCCTCTGGACAGTCCCCAGGCCAACTGTCCCTTTAGAGAGGAGGTTGCTGCCCCATTGTTGCAAATGGAGGGCCTTCATAGCTTTCAGAGTGAAATTTGTTTGCTTAAGAGAATGTAATTTCGATTAACGTGGTTCACGTGTCAACAACTGCTCCTATCGTGGGGGGAAAAAAGGCTATGTGTTTAATTGCTTTGCAGCTGGGCTGATGACCTGAGCAGGCTTTTGACTGGCCCTTGTTTGGTTAGTGGGTTTATTCAAGCTCTTAAAAAATGAGTGTGTAAAAGCTTCTAATTAAATCAATAGCGAGTGGCATCTTTTCCCTTTGTAGTGTGTATGTGTATACAGCCACGCATATGTATATGTATATAAAAACCTATAGAATATATAGTACGTATACACATATATCTATATATGTATATATAAATTATGCTAATATAAACAGAATCCTCATGGAAAACTGGGAAAGTTTGATTCTGTGCAAAGATCTGGAGAAATCTCCCGTTGAACTAACAATGCAGTATTTTAGCATAGCACATTGCTTTGGCCAAGTGTTGATGATAATGACGATGACAGAGAACAGTCTCATCTCACTAACCCAACCCTTTACCCCATCAGCCCGCTTTCTCACCCACAAACCACCAAAGTAGGCTCTTGAAGACACCCCTCCCTCACAGAAGAGCTTCACCAAATACGTTCTTTCTTTGACATCCTACTAGTCTTGGAACCTTGCTGTAACTTCTACATGGCCATTATTGTATCTTGCTTTGATTTTTAACCCTTTCATTCTCAGAGGCCATCTCTCCTTTGAGTCAACAACTGTACTTCTTATTTGGGAGTGGGGGACTGTGATCCTATGCGAGGAGATACACAGGGCGTCTCCTACTGATCCCTCAGCTTAAGTTTTACTCTCCATGTTCTAGACTAGAGCTTCTAGTGAGCGTATAAATGCTTGTGCGTGCTTTAGGCCAAATGGGCCTCATGAGACAAATGTTCAATCTCCCCATAAATAGTCCTTTGGATTTATAGCTGGAAGCAAACGTAGAGATCACCTCTAACCTCTTCGTTTGACAGATGAGGAAACTGAGGTCCAAAGTCATAAAGCTTTGAGATAAGGTGTCTTGGGATCGAAATCCATGTCCTCTGACTCCAAATTGAGGACTTTTTCTTCCATATCATGCTGTACTGATTTATCACCATAATGATACCATGAAAGGGTTTTTCTTTGCTGAAAATGTCATCATTAAGGCTCTGATTAAGGGTTGTCTGCTTTTCAAAATCTGAAAATAATTTGTTTGGCTTATAATGCATGAAAGTCCCCAAGCTAAAAGCAAGAAAATTCTGGGCTGCTCGTGCATTGTCTAAATAATCCCTAGGTTAGAAGTCTCTGCTTCCAGGCATATTGACTGCACATGTTTGCTGTACTTGAACAGAGTACACTAGGGAAAACAAGTCACACACAAGTATTCAGTCTTTGTCTATTGCCAGTACTCTTTAACATGTATCATCCTGTCTCCTAAGTAGTACCTCTCTCCACAGCTACTCATCCCTAGAGCAGAGTGAGATGAGGGTCCTTTGTCTCAAAAGCATACCAGAGCAATAACTTTCCCAGCATTCCTTTGGGGGAAAAAAAACCTCTTTGAAGAGGTGTGATTTATCATCTACCCAGATATCCTCAACTATTTATTCACCTGTGTGAATCTCTGTCTCTCTGTTTCTGCCTCTTCTTCTGTCTCTGTCTTTGTCTCTATCTCTTGCTCTCTCAATCTCTCTCTCTTTTTTCTCCACAGCCAGTATCCAATGAGCATAGGCTGTGTCATCTGTATTGTCAGTAGGATCTATGATGATTTCAGAGCACAATACACAAGAAACCCAGCTGAAAAACCTGTATGAATAATATAAAAGTAAATGCATTTTAAGTCATTAGGAATGGATGAATATCTAAAAATCTAGTGAATCAAGTAACTCCAGTCTGAATAGACAAGGATGATAGCCTTAGTTGTGAATACTTGAGAACTGTTGAATATCTAAAAATCTAGCTAATGAAATGACTCCAGTTTGGCTAGATAAGGGCAGCACCCTTAGATGTGAATACTTGAGACTTCCATTGTCTATTGAAATGATACTTTAATTCATGCAATGAAGAGTAGGTATTGTCAAGAAGCAAAATAAAGAAAGCTAATTACATTTTTTTAAAAAACCCTAATAAATTTGGATTTGAAAGGAATGTGGAGTGAATAATATATATAACCTAGCTATTTTGTCTATGTCTAATTATCAGAAGGCTCTGTTATGCCTTCTCTTTTGTCTTTTTTTGAAATGGTGCCTTTGTTATTCATCAGATAACTTAAATGAAATCAAGGCTTATTTTGAATTTTTTGTAAAAGAAAGATTTGCAAACTATCAGAAAACAGACTGTTCTTGTTAAAATGCACATTTTTCACTGATGAATCTCTGACATCTCCAAAGTTTTCGGACATGTGGGACAGAAGATATTGCCAAAATGTAGCATCTTAATGCTGTGATGTAAATGATTTGATGGAGCTGACAGTCTGCTACCAAAAATATGAACCTGATGTCAAACACTAGGTATGAATATGAATAAGGAGAAAGCTCACTGAAAGACATAAGGATAGGTGAAAGGAGTAGATGCCCATGTAACTACCCAAAAAGAAAATTCCCGGTATGTTTTAGTTAGATTACTGCTTGTGATAAATCAAAACATAACAGGAAGAAATAAGCACTATGCACAGTGAGTTGGGATGGGGTAAAGATGACGGTGGTGGCATTTAAAAGCTCCCTTCTGATAACATTGAAAGCTAAGCAAAATTAATGGAAAAGAAGGAAGCTAAATTCAAAGATTCACCCTATGAAACTTGAGGCATTCTGGCATGATCTGAATGCAGACCTTGTTTACCCACTTGGCTTTAAATGGTACTACTTATCCATCATGTGCTTGTGGTTTGGATGGGGTTCTTTTTGTATTCGAATGTAGCTATCAGTATGCTCAGAAGTGAATTCTTAAGGCTCACTGTTTCAAGAGCAACTCTAGAGACAGCTGTTCTCAGGAAGAATCTTGGAGGTTTCATTTATGTAAAGGCTTTACAATTCCCTGTGAGCTAAGCTCATTGACTGGTGAGCTTAAATCACCTAGAAGTGAATATTATCATTAGGTCAAAAAAATAAAACAGGGCAGTTGAAATATCTGCCTCTTTGGTTTTTGAGGGTTTAGTTTCCACTAAATCCTTAAAGGCTCCAAAGAATTTTGTAAGGAGAAAGAATTATATCAGGAATATATATTTTTTAAACTTACAGATTAAAGGGAAAAGGCCAAGGTTGTATTTTTATCTAGTTTTTTTTTAAAGCTTTTTGATAGTATTTTTGGAAGATAAAATACAGAATGTGCATAATGGCATAGTGGAAATAGCCCTGAATTTGTACTGAGGCACTTTCCTCTGTGCAAGACTGGCCAGGTGCCTTATTAGCTTAACGTTCCTAAGCTTCCATTTCTTCATCTGTAAAATGGGACTAATAAAATTTCACTACCCAGTATGCAGAACCATTGTGAAGAAAGTACTTTTTAAATCTAAATGTGTTAGAAAAGTGTCCCTTTTCAAAATAAAACTGTCTAAAATGTCAGTACAAAGGACTGTCATTTGTTCTGGGAGTTTTTCTCTGTCCTTGGGCCAGTGTGAAATACTGTATTTTGAACTTTACTTTCTTACTCTTATGTATTTGTCGTAGTATATTCTTAGGTGATCATTGGATGACCCTGTATCTACATGGGGGAGTCTGAGACACCTAGGTGGCTCGGGACATAAGGCTCCTAGACTTGAGGTTAGGAAGACCTGAGTTCAGATTCCCTCAGTCACTGAGCAAGTCACTTAACTTCTTTCAGACTAAGTTTTTTCATCTGTAAAATGGGTATTGTAAATCGCTTCTACCTCCCAGGGTTGTTGTGATGACCAAATGAGGTAACACGCAGTAATCTGCAAACTTTGAAGTGCTCACTCTTATTATTGCTTGACTAGGAAATGCTAGTTTTAATGAGTGCTTTTTCCTTTAACTTATTTAACTCTTGAGTGCCAGATAGGGGTTTGGAAATAAACCCTAGAGAGACAGCAGCTGTGTATTATAGTGGAAAAATCCCTGGATTGGAATCAGGAAGATGTGTATGTGTGAATCCCAGCTCTTACACTTACTAGCTTTGGGCTTAGGGTAATATGATCAGCCTCTCTGAGTCTCAGTTTACCCATCTCTAAAATGGGAACAATAATTCCACCTTATAGGGTTGTTGGGAGGAAAGTATTTTTGTTGTTCGGTCATTTTTCAGTTGCGTCCAACACTTAGTGACCCCATTTGGGGTTTTCTTGGCAAAGATACTGGAGTGGTTTGCCATTTTCTTCTCCAGCTCATTTTACAGATGGGGAAAGTGAGGCAAACAGGGTTAAGTGACTTGCCCAGGATCACATAGCCAGTAAGTGACTGAGGCCAGATTTGAACTCAGGTCTTCTGACTGCAGGCCTGGTGTTCTATCCACTGCTGTGTGGATAGCACTATTATTATTCTTGGAAAGAAGAGGAAGTTGAGTTTTGGTTTAATTATAAAACATCGTTAAGGTCACGTCCAGTAGTTTTTCTTGAACTTCCATATGTCTGGAAGGTGATTGAACCATTGCCAGGGATGTAATGAGCCATGCTGCTTGGTCTGGTTAGGTGTGATACATAAGTACTGAATGATACACAGGGCACCCTTCCCAGGAAAAACTGACAGGGGGCTTGATAGAAATTTAATGGCAAATGTTCTGGGGATAGTTAGCTTCGCAGCTGCTTTCAAACAGTGTTGCTTATGCATCAAGTAATTGCAGTGACTTCCTTACCAGAGAAAGATGGGATGGAAAAGTGGGGCTTTGCTATGAAAACAGTGATGGACTGAAACTTGATGGTAACAGATGAAGTATGATAGCCTTTGGCTGTTTCTTTTTCTCTTTTATTGTGACTGGTTAGTTTGTCTCTGAGTACACATAGCTAGGTTTAACAAAGCAAATAAGAAAATCTTCTCTTGTTCCATTTTGGGAGCCAGGATCAGATCGGACCATGGGATCTAGGGTTAAATTCTGAGTTGACTCTGGTACTTGGAGATCAAGCATTTCTGATTTTTAAGCTTTGTAAAGCTTTGAGTGATTGCTGGGTTACTCCAAGGCATGATGGGGAAAGTCAGCAGGATTGTAAATGCATTTTGGTGAATGACTGAAATTACATTGAATAGTAAGAGTCAGCCAACCTATAAGCATTTATTAGCCACATACTATGTGCCAGGCATTGTGCTAAGTGCTGGGGAGACAGATACAAAAAAAGCAAACATTTCCTGTTCCCAAGAAGCTAATGTTCCGTTTGAGCCAGAGAGTGAGACATATGTACAGCATATCCCCAAAGTCTTAGTGCAGTTTTAAGCTTTCCAAGCTTATTTTTGCTTACACATTTTGGTAATCCTTTCCTCTTGGGGTTAGACAGTGGGGAGGGAGTATTAGCCCTTGGGGCTTTTGGGAAAGGCTTCATGTCCAAGGTGATGCTTGAAGAAGTCAAAGAATTGCACTGGAGTTGAGGAAGGAGTACATTCCAGGCATGAAGGGTGAGAGGGAGATGGAGTGCTTTGTGGAAGAGAGAGAAAACCAGTTAGGTTGAACCATCAAATTCACACATAGTAATTTGATAATGAGGATGGAAGGATGGGCAGAGGGCAAGTTATAAAGGGCTTTACAAGTCCAAAAGAGGAGTTTATATTTGATTCTAGAGTAGGGAGTCACTGGAGTTTATTTAATAGGGGAGTGACATAATCTGATCTGCACTTAAGTTAAAATCACTTGAGGATGCAGAGAATGGATTGAGATGGAAAGCGACTGAAGCACAGAAGGTCTGAGGGTCTGAAATAAGTTGGTGCCTGTGGGAGCAGAGAGAAAGAATTTGGAGCAAGAGGTGCTTGGGAAGCAAAGATGGCAAGATCTGACAAGTGATTGGCTATGTAGAGTAGGGGAGAGTGAGTGAGGAGTTGGAAATAGCATTGAGGTTCTAAACCTGAGAAATTGGAAGAATGGCAGTGACTGGAAAAAATAGAGAAGTTCACAAGAGAGGTATGATTCGGGGTGAAGATAATATTGACATGTTGAGTTTGAGATGCCTATAGGTCATTTCATTTGAAATGTCCAATAAGCAATCAGTGATGCAGTTCTGAAACTATGATTCAATATAAATCTGTAAGTCATCTAAGAAAGGGAAGAGAAAGAGAAAGGAGAGAGGAGAGAGAGAGAGAGAGAGAGAGAGAGAGAGAGAGAGAGAGAGAGAGAGAGAGAGAGAGAGAGAGAGAGAGAACATGAGCGCTCAAAGCACTGGGGATAGAAATATAAATTCCTGCCTTTAAAGAGCCTACACTGGACAGAGGTAGGACACATAAAAGGGACTGGAGGAGGCGGAGGGAGGTGGTACATCATGACTCAGAGACAATTAAGAAGTGGTGCAGTGGCCTGATTCCGGTTAAGATAAACTAAAAGCTCACCCTCAGAACCTTTGGGGAACTCAAATAGTTAGGGGACATGATAGGAATGATAGAATAGAAAAGGTGACTGAGAAGGAACGGTCAAACAGATAGGAGGTGAGTCAGGAGAAATAGGAGGTGATCCAGGAGAAAACCATATTCATGAGAATCCAGAGAAGAGAGAGTATGTAGGAGGAGAGGGTGGTCAGCAGTGGTGAAAGCAGTGGAGAGGTCCAAAAGGATGAGGACTGAGAAAAGACCATTGTATTTAGCCTTTAGGAGATTGCTAGTAACTTTGTTGAGAGCAGTTTTAGTTAAGAGCTCAAAAGCCAAATTACAAAGGGTTGAGGAGTCAATGAAAGGAGAGAAAGTGGAGGCAAAGAATGTGATTAATTTTTTTCCCTAGGACTATGGCGGAGAAAGGGTAGAGTGATATAAGGTGATAGTTTGAAGGGGTATTAATTTCTAATGAAGTTTTTTTTTAAGGATGAGGGAGATTTAGGCATGTTTGAAATCTGGAGAGGAGGAAGTAGGAGGAAGTTGAGATTAGATAGGGAAGAGATGATGAGGGCGCAATCTGCTGCAGAAGACATAAAGGGATGGGTTCAAGAGCATATGTAAACAAGACAAATTTGTTGAATTGAAATATTCTGATTCTGTCTCTCCCAATGTAGGAGAAGTGTTCACACACACATATGTAGCTCCTGCTAGTTATTTGCATAAACAAATTTCTGTTAACGTAAACAATTTGCATTCTGAGTTGGCTGGTTTTATTGTCTATACATACATGCGTACTCTCTAGTTCTTGGGAACACTGAAAAAAACAAAGTATACCTCATGACCAGGTGTTCTTTGGAAAAATCCGAAAGAAAGAGCAAGGATGCTTTACCTTATGTGATTGTGACATGATATGAGCTCACTTTAACCTGCTCTGTGAAAGAGACCATGGGCCCTATCCGGTTCTGCTCTCAGGCCCTGATACAGTGGGCGGACTTGCCAGTCTTCCTATACCTTGGTTTCTCCAGCTGCATACTGGGGATTTGGATTTTAAGTTGCATTAAGAGAATCTATTTTAGCGATGCTTAAGCACTTGCTAATTGTGGTGCACAAATCAACTACTTTCAGAACTCAAAAGCCTCAGCAGGAAGAATTTTTAGAGCTTTCCTTGGGTTTTTCCTACTCCTGCTTCTTCAATTTCCAAGTCATTTTTTTTTTTAAGACTGAGTCTCCCTATCTTGCATGTGATGGAAGTATAGTAGAGACTGGTCTGCATCACTTTGCTCCTATCTAGGTAGCCTGGTGACCCCCTGCTCTTGGGGGCTCACCATACTGGTGCCAGACTTAGTGTGGACACCAACCAACTTTAGCCCTCTTGGAGCTCAGAACTCTCAAATTCAAGTGATCCCCCGGCCTACAGATGGGTCATACTCACCACCTTTAGGCTTTGGGTGGCCCACAACACTCCAGAATGCAGCCGACCACATTAAAATGTAATTGGGAAATATTTAACAAACTAAATAAACATAGATAACATTACATTTTAAAGTGATATCTGTAGCCCCAGGGATTCTTATTCAAATTATTCAATTCGGTGGCCCCCATTCTGAGTGTGACATCATTGCCCTTATAGCAGGATTATAGCTATGCCTCACCATGTCCTTCAACTTCCTACCAATTTGAAAGCATTTGAATGAACTAAGATTATATTCTGCAATTCCTCATTGTGAGCTATGTCATAATTACTGGCAGGTGAATTAATTATTAGTTGTCTTTGTGGAATTTCTCCTCAGTCTCGGCACAATGCCTGGCACGTTGTAGGCACTTTGTTGTTGTTCACTTGTTTTCAGTCTTGTCGGACTCTTTGTGACCCTATTTGGGGTTTTCTTGGTAAAGAGGCTGGAGTGGTTTGCCATTCCTTCTCCAGCTCATTTTACAGATGAGGAAACTGAGGCAAACAGGGTTAAGTGATTTGCCTAGGGTCACATAGCTAGTACTCATCTCTGAAGCTGGATTTGAATTCAGGTCTTCTTGACTCTAGGGCTGCCACTTTATCCACGGCCACTAGGTGTCCCTATAGACAATGCATGTTTATTGAATGGAGGTGAATTGAAACATTCTGATTCTCTCTCTCCCAATGCCATGAAGTCAGGGAAGGCCTTTTTTGCTTTTTCTTTGTATCCTCTGTGATTAGCAAAATGCTTGGCACACCGCAGGCGTTTAATAAATGCTTATTGATTGATTGGAGTTCAAAAGAAGCATGGGCATGATAAAGAGGTGATTGCAATAAATTAACAAGCATTTACTGAATGCCTACAAAGTGTATGGCACTAGGGTTACAAAGACAAAAAGTGGAATGGTCCCTGCCTTCAAAGAGCTTACATTCTCTGGGGGAAGGCATGTACATACACAAGTGTAAACAGAATAATGCAATGTAAATACGGAGTGGTTTTGGGAGGAAGGGCATTGGTAGCTAGAGGCGGATCAGGAAAGACTTCCCCAATAAGATAAAGTATCACTTAAAGATTCATTTACACTCTATCATCTGCCATAAACAAAGATATTGACATCACTATGGAAATTTGTTTTTCAGTAGGCTTTGATAGATTTAAGGCCCGAGTTTTTTAAAAATTGTATTGGATGCTGTGGTCACATGTTTTATATACCCTTGACAAGTCTACACTGGTTCTCTGGAAAAAAATGTACCCTAGCATTCATTCCAAGGTTGTCTCTACACGAGGCCATCTTTGCATAGTTGTAGTTGTTTCTTTTTTCCTTTATTAGTTGTAAACTGCTTACACATGCCAGTTGACTTTCAGTCTAGCTTCAGCCAACTTTTGCACATGTAAAGTGAAATGGCATGGGAGCAGACGGCTTGGTTGCCAAGGACTGGATATTTTCTCTTTGCAAGTCCTGACACACCCCTCACAAATAACTAAGAAGCAGTAGCCAAAACTTCCATTTAATCTTTCCTTAAATATATGTTTGGGAAACAGAAATGACCGAGAAAGGAATATACTGTCCCTTCTCTCTTATGACCCAAGGCAGTGAATACTCTGGATCAGCCACTCTTGAATCAAAATGAAAAGAAGGAACTGGGAAAAATGCTTCAAAGAGTCACTATGTTTGATTGGTTCAAAAGAACTGATCTGGGTCTAGTGATGAAACAATTTCTGTTAGAATCTTTGGAAAATTCAATGACTTAGAAAAACCAGGTTCCCCGCCTTTGATTTAGAGGATGTAGTAGGGAACTTGGTTTTTATTATGATATGTATGTTAATATGTTTGTGGACAGGATTGCTTCTACTTCTTAAAGATAGAATCATTGTGGTTTGTTAGTGTTGCTTTTGTTTTTATTTTTTGCCAGACCTATAATTTTTGTAATGGTATAGGGCAGTAGTGTCAAACCATAGTTAAGGACGTCTGTGAGCTGCATGTTGACTTTGTTTTAAAATGTAATGTTGTCTCTGTTTTGTTATATTTTTATTTATTTTGTTAAATATTTCCCAGATTACATTTTAATCTGGTTTGGCTGCACTCGGGAGAGTGGTGGGCGGCAAACGCCTGTAGGCTGTGTGTATGATGCCTCTAGTATAGGGAATTCTTAGGTGAAACAATTCTACCAATTCAGGTTGGTGCCTTCTCTGCAACTTAAAATCTTAAAGAGTTTTATGGACAGGGGTGGGGAACCTGCAAGGCTTCAAGGCCATATGTGGCCTTCTAGGTCCTTTTGACTGAATCTAAATTGTACAAAACAAATCCTTTTATGAAGGGGATTTATTTTGTGAACTTTGGATTCAGTCAGAGGGCTGCACTTGAGGACCTAGAGGGCCACATGTGGCCTTGAGGCCACAGCTTCCCCACCTCTGACTCTTTGGCATTGAGAAATTAAACTAGTTCATAGTCATACAGACATTATGTGTCAGAAGTAAGACTCTACCCCAGGCCTTCCATTCCAAGGCTGTCCCTGTATCCACAACCTCCCCGTTCCCTCTTACAGGATTACTGTTAATGATGTAATAGAAGACAAATGGAACATAAAGTTTTTAAGTAGTTTGGTATCTGTTACCAACAAATGATAGTTGTTTTTTTTTTTGCTTTCTAACGTTGGTTCCGTCAGTCATTTATTAAGTGGTTAACATTTTCCAGGCATTGTGGTAATTACTGGAGAGGCAAAGAAAGGCAAAGGACAATTTTTCCCTTAAGGAAGAGAGAGAAAGATACTCAACTGTTGTGATAAAAGGAGATGAATCCTTTTGCAATTAATAGAATTTGATCAAGATGTGAAGGTCTTTATAGAATTTGCTAAATCTGAATTTTGCCCCAGCCTGCATGCCATTTAAACTATATATACTGAGATGAACACAAGGACAGGTTAGTACTATTTTTACTCTAAAGATGATTGGCAACCCAGTGTATACATTTCAGCAAGTTAGTCCATTTTAGCTTTGGGTACAAGTATTGGGACTGCTAGATGGCACAGTGGAAAGATAGCTGGCCCTAAGATCAGGAGGACCTAAGTTTAAATCTGGCCTCAGACACTTACTACTTGTGTGACCCTGAGCAAGTCACTTAACCCTGTTTACCTCAGTTTCCTCATCTGTAAAATGAACTGGAGAAGGAAATGGCCAACCACTCTGGTATCTTTGCCAAGAAAACCCCAAATGGGGTCACAGAGAGCTGAATATGACTGAAACGACTGAGTGAAAGTAACTTTGAAGATTCTGAGGTTCCTCGAGACAGACTTCCAAGATTACCTGAAATAAAAGAAGCAAACCTTAAGGTTTTCAGGGTGTCCCTAAGGAAAGCCAGTTCTTAGCAAGGCGTGCTGGGCTTCGTTTTCTTCTTTAGCCTTGGTCCAGAGCCATCTTCTTGTAAGGTGTGATTTTGTCTCCACGTTGCCTTTGCTGTCGCCATTGTGCGTCAGTAGCGATGCTTTTGATGTTGCGGTCACATTTCCCTCTGGGTACTCAGTGGAGATCACCTCCTGCTATGACATTAGACAGCTGTACATTTTTTTGTGATCCTATGCTGGATTTCAACCAACAGCCTTGAGGTGAAAAGCTCCATATCAGTTACCGTTTCCTTGGCCCGTCATCTGCTCATTCCCCCTGACCAGCATGTCATCTTAAATAAGTTTTAAGAGCCTGCAGGTCTTCCAGCATTAGGCTTGATTCTAATCTAAGGTATATACCCCTGGCTCTCATGACTGTGTATCTTGGAAAACTCACTATCACACTTGGGCATTCATGCAGAGCAGCCAGACTTAAGAAAAAAGAAAAGTAAAGAAAAGAAAAGGTGGTGATATGTGCTGGTCCATTTCAGATTAAGATGGATCCCTTGTGAATCAGGTGTCAAGGAAGTCAGTCTGGTACAGGGCTCTTTTCATCCAAAGAATTATTAATCTGTTAGCCATGTGGACTACTTCTCAACTACTAGTTAGGAGCGATGTGAAGTACTGTCTTGGAAATGCATTAAGTTGACTTCTGAGAAAAACTCTGAAGAGGTTATGTGTTTTTGGACATCGTGTATAGCTTTGGAACATGTGCTCAATTTATTTAAACCAACTTGATTACTTAATGTCCATTTACTCACAATTTATTCAGTTTTGAACAGAATATATTAAAGACACATTATCCCCTGAGAGTTTTATACCCAGGCTCATCTAAGGCTCATCTCTGATTCGATAGATCAATAAACATTTCTTGAGTATCTATTATTCATTCATATATACATCCATTTATTCAATAAATAATTATTTTAAGTACTATTTACAAGGTATTGGACTAGGTCCTAGGGCCATAAAGATAGATACTATGCAGTTCCTCTTCTCAAGGAATTTATAATGTAATATAATGGGGATGGGGAGAAGAAGAAGGAGAAATAGATAAATAACCATGATGAAATAGAGAATGATATAAGTGATAAAGGGAGAGATCCAGGAGAAATGCTATAAGAAATTTAAAGAGGAGAGTTCTATAGTAGAACTGACAGGACTTGGCTGTAGGTTGAATTGGAGTTAACGACTCAAAGATAATTCTAAGCTTATGGTCCTGAGATACTATGGTGAGGCTATTAACAGGAAGAGAAAAGTTAGAAGACCTGAGGAATAAATTAAATTTTAGACATGTGCTCAAGGTGACATAAAAATGGAGGGATCTCTCAGGAAGCTAGAAGCAAGGGTCTGGGATTGTTGGACAGAGGTCTTCCTTTCTTTCCACATTCTTTAGTACTTTGTGATAGGGGCAGCTACATGGCACAGTGGATAGAGTGCCAATCTCGGAGTTAAGAAGACCTGAGTTCAAATCTGGCCTCAGACACGTACTAGCTGTGTGACCCTGAGCAAGTCACTTAACCCTGTTTGCCTCAGTTTCCTCATCTGTAAAATGAATTGGAGAAGGAAATGGCAAGCCACTCCAGTATCTTTGCCACAAAAACCCCAAATGGAGATATGAAGAGCCAGACATGACTAATTGACTAGTCAACACATCTCTGATATGTTCATAATATTCTAAATCAAATCACATAATCGTATAATAGTATATATTTGCATCTGTGGTGAGATCTCTTCCTAGTCAGGAAGGTAGGTTTTGTCTCTGTTCACCAGGAAAGCCTCCATAAAAGTATTATCTGCTGCCTCGTCGTGATGTGGAGGTGACCCTGGGTTCCTGAAGGGGAACAGAGCAAAAGCTGTGGTGGGCTCCAACTAGCTAGAAAAGCTTAAGACCTAATTAATAGAATAGTTCATATTTTTTGGATCATTTGGAATCTTCTTTCTGATGTCTTAAAAGTCAGTACCTTAATGTTTTCAAAATTAGACATCATCCAGCATAGATGATTTTTCTTCATTTTACTTGGTCTTGTCCAATTGGGTTTTTTTCTAACCTTTTCTTCTCAAGGGATCTCCTCATATAGAAAAATTTGATATTGAAGTATTAGTGTTGGTTTCAGAGCTCAACTAATTAAGTGACTTAGCAATATTTCTAGAGTATTCTATTTTCCTCATCAGTGAAAGCAGAACCTAGCATTTTTACATCCAGACCAAACAGCACGAACTGTACCTTGATCAAGAGTCATAAAATGAACCTTCAGATCAACTTTTCCAGGATGCTAGAAGGATGTGGTAGAAGTAGGCTGAAGGTGCAGCAGGGGTAAGCAGCCATGGTGGAGGTCACCCGATGAGGTACGCTTTCTCTCTCCCTCTCCACCACTTGACTTCCTTTCAAGTCCCAGCTAAAATCTCACCTTTGTTTTTGTTTTTTTGCTTTTTGGTGAGGCAATGGGGTTAAGTGACTTGCCCAAGGTCACACAGCTAGTAAGTGTTAAGTGTTTGAGGCTGGATTTGAGCTCAGGTTCTTCTGACTTCAAGACCAGAGCTCTATTCACTGCGCCACCTAGCTGCCCCTAAAATCGCACCTTTGACAGGAAGCCTTTTCCAATCTCTCTTAATTTTCTCCTCTGTTGATTATTTCCTATTTATTCTGTGTGTAGCTTATCTGTACATTTTTGTTTGCTTCTTGTCTCTTCTATTAGATTGTAAGGTCTTCAAAGCAGGCACTGGCTTTTGTATTCCCAGTACTTAGCACAGAGCCTGGCACATAGTAGGTGCTTAATAAATGCTTATTGACTTATTGGTAGTTTTCCGTTTTAACGAGTTTTACTTGCTATATAGGCACCAGGAAAAACACACTGGTTTCCATTCCTTTGAAGAATTTCAAGTGGTGTCTTTATGCAAGCCCCCTTTTCCCTGACCTAGTTGAGCTCTGAAACCAACACTAATACTGTAATACCAAATTTTTCTATATGAGGAGATCCCTTGAGAAGAAAAGGTTAGAAAAAACCCCAATTGGACAAGACCAAGTAAAATGAAGAAAAATCATCTATGCTGGATGATGTCTAATTTTGAAAGCATTAAGGTACTGACTTTTAAGACATCAGAAAGAAGATTCCAAATGATCCAAAAAAATATGAACTATTCTATTAATCCCCCAGAGGGAACAGAACATTAGTAACTATTGAGCATTGTGCACCCTTTCTCATACAAAAATAAGAGCTAGTGTTTACATAGAGCTTTAAGGATTGCAGAATCCTTTACAAATAATATCTCATTTTATTCTCACAAGAATCCTGTGAGGTAGGTACTATTATCATCTCCATTTTACAAGTGAGAGAACTGAATCTGAGAGAACTAAAGTGAGTTGCTCAGAGTCAGAAAGCCAGTAAGTGTCTCAGGCCACATTAGAGCTCAGGTCTTCCTAACTCCAGTCCATGGTATTCTCTGACTGAGCCACCTTGCTGCCTCCAAAAAATGTCAGGTTTCATGGCTTATACCTGTATGATGGGGCATCCTTGATGAAAATATAGGAAGCCCTCACAAATAATTTTCTACAACAGACCACACCATCAAAGTTACCCAGTTAGCTGTGTTTATTTTTTGCTTATTATATGAAAGAACTTTATGCAAAAGAGCAAAACACAGCTCTAAAATCTCTCCTGCAACAGGGAACCTCCCACACTTAATATCATACCAGATTCCTCAATAGATATGATGATGACAATAATAGCTATCATTTATATAGTACTTTAAGGTTTGCAAAGTGCTTTACAAACCTAATCTCATTTTATTCTCACAACAACCTCATTTTTACAGATGAGGAAACTGAAGCAGACAGGTTAAATGATTTGACCAGAGAATTACATAGCTAAGTGTCTGAGGACAGATTTGAACTCAGATCTTTCTGATTCTCTCTCCACCAAACCATCTAGCTGTAACTACAGAGAGAATTTTGTTCAATGATCTCATTATCCATGTCAAACAAGGTAGAAAAATTTACCTGCCAAAGGTGCCTGACGGTATTATAGAGGATGTTCTCCGTCCTCAAAATCCAAATGGAGGATGGATTCCTTCTCCGTGAAGGAAGATGCTCCCATCTGCTAATGATGTTGTGTGGATTATGATAAACTCGTGAATAGTAAAGGGCTTCCTCAGTGAGGTCAATGACCACTCAAAGGAGATCATCTTAGCAATCCACACAGGAAAAACCAAATGAATACTTGATGCACACTGTCCATAATACGATGGGCAGTTAGATATATAACCTATTGACTTTGTCCATTAAAACACATCTAAAGCAGCCACTGCCGATGGATATTGACCTGCTTCTACAATTGAATAAGAGATAGCAAGTCGGCTGAGTAATTGCATAGTACTTTCAGTGATCCTGTTTCCCTCCATCTTTTGAACACCAATGTTTTTCTGGTGATACTATATGACTCTGAATCTTAAAATATCCCAATCCCTGATGACAATCCCACAATTACAAGGGACCCAGAGTACAAAGGCACATGTGAGTTGGCTTTGTATATTATCAATTATATATTTGACACAAGAAGTGCCATAAATGATATGATCCAAGAAATATAATAGCAAAAGGAGGTTGGATTCTCAGGTGGACCAGGGATAGCAGATGGGCAGCCTGAATGCCTACAAAATTTTAAAAGGCCATGAGAGAGAGGCCTCTAGTGCTCAGAGTAGATTATCTGAGGAGGATTTATGAGAGAGGATGTGTGTGGGCAAGAATCTTACAGAATGACAGGGCATGAATGGGTTGCCATTTGCACTGTTGGAGGGAATAAACACATTGGTGAAAACATGGATCCTCTGAACTATGAAAAAACTGAATTAAGAAAACAAGAAACTTTTATCTCAGCAAAAGAATAAATTTTTTTTAATTCCTAGAGTTTCTTTGAGAACTAGGGAGTTTCCCATCACTGGAAACCTTTACATAGAGAATGGAGAATCCACTTGTCTAGGTTGCTAGAGAGGAATATTCCTGCCCAGGTATGGATTGCACTAGATATAGCCAGGTAGTATAATGGGGAAAGGTTGTGGATTTGAAGTCAGGAAGACCCAAGTTCAAATCCTGCCTCAGATACTTAATAACTTTGTGACCTTGGATAAACCATTTTACCTCTCTCAGCCTCAGTTTCTTCAACTGTAAAATTTGGATAATAATAGCACTTACCTTCCATGGTGGTTGTGAGGATCAAATGTGATTTTATATTATATGTATATATAGGTATGTATGTGTATATATGATATATATATATATATATAGACATACACATTAGAGTGCATTGAAAATCCTACATAAGCTACCTTATATAAATTATCTTTGGGGATAACTTCCAATTCAGAGTTTCTGTCAGCTTATAAATAGTGGGAGGTACCATTTCATAGGTATTTGGGGACCAGATCATTAGGAAACAAGGATGCACTTTTTAGACATTTGGACTTCAACTACTAAGTAATGGGGAGTAGTTTGAGTACTCACATTGATTTCATAAATAACCTTTTATGTTATCCTTTATTTTCCAGAATTTCTTGTTAAATTTGTCTCTTGCTTCCCACAGAGAAGCCCAAAAGAACTGAATTTGCAAGTCTAGATTCTTTTGTTACTGATTTAAAGCATAAGCTAGTCTTTAGGCAGCTTAAAAAGCAGCAGCAGGAAATGGGATTGAGGGTGTTCTGGGGAGGGGTTGGGGAGACCCTTTTCTTCTTTCCCTCCACTCATATTTACCTTAATTCCTTTGCCTTCCATTTTAGCCATATTATGAGTAGTGGCCTTGATTCACCTTGGGTGATACAAATTCTCTTGTCAAGGATATCAATCAGTGCTTGATGCTAAGACCAAAATATGATTTTTACTGAATGTTACATAATGTTGCATTGCTGACTCAAAGGTTCCCCTTGCTGTTGGCTAAGAAAATAAATGTTCAAGTGGTATTTTGACTGAGGTGTTAGTGTTTGAAACAGAAGCTACAATGCCAGTTTTTTTTTTAGTAGATAGCACTTAGGAGTTAATTGCCTTTAATAGGAACCTTGGGAAGTAGAGGACTTAGGTTTCCTTACAAGTAAGTAGTATTTGTCTCTCTGGTGATTGTCCCAAGTGTAGAGGAGCATATTTTACATTTCATTTAATGTAAACAGTTTCAGGGTTTTCCTAACAGCTTCTTGAATCTGAAATAAACATAATAAGATGACTGATGATGGACATCTTCCTCTATGCTTAATTAGTATGAAAAGTCATTTATCAGAAGAATAATTATGTGAACGTAGGAAATGTGGAAGAAAAATAAAGCCAACCTGTTAAAGGACCAGTGGAAGATTAAGCTCTCAGATTAAACACTCATGAATAAATTATCAAAGGTTTATCACACCAAGGAACTTTGGGACAATGTTATAGTATTCTATGCTTTTTCTCTGAAAATTCATGAGAATGAGTTTTATCTTTCACTTAGTTTAAGGAAATTAAAAAAATAATTTTTATGTTAATCTCTCTCTTTTTCTGTCTGTCTGTCTCTCTCTCCACACACACACACACACACACACACACACACACAATACATATACATACACACACACACACACACACACACATATATATGTATATGTCCCAAAAATCTTAGTGCAGATTTTAAGCTTTTAAAGCTTAAAACTGTACTAAGATTTTTGGGAATCCTATATAAACCTTAGAGATAATCTAGGATATGTATACTTATAGGTATACTAGATATAACTGTTACATTGTATATCTGTGAATGTGTATAATTTATTTAAGCACAAGTTTCTTGCCATGTTTTTACTACTTAAGATTTTAGGTGAATCTTTAAAAAAAGATGTTGCCAGTCCAGAGATTACATTTTATATGGCATATTATAATAAAGTCAGCATGGCCTTGGGGATAGAAAGCATCTGGGTTCAAGTTTTGCCTCTGGCACCCACTGACTCTGTGACTGTGGGCAAGTCACATAGCCTCTCAGTGTCCTTTAGGCAGCTCTCTAAGATAAGAAGTCTCTTCCATTAGACTTGTAAGCTCCTTGAGGACAGGGACTGTCTTTTTGCCTCTTTTTTGGATCCTCAGTGCTTAGCAGAGTGGCTGGCACATACTAGGTGCTTAATAAATGTTTATTGATTGATCTCTGTTGGTACTGGGAGTTTCCTATACTGATGAAATCACGAGCCCAGACCAAAAAAGGCGAAATGTTATATGTAAGATGTTAAGGTAGGAATGATATATATATATATATATATATATATTATATATATATATATATATATATGTGTGTGTGTGTGTGTGTGTGTATGTGTGTATACACATATATACATATAAATGTTATATGTAAGATTTTAAGGTAGGAATGATATATATATGTATATATGTGTATGCACACACACATATATACATATAAATGTTATATGTAAGATTTTAAGGTAGGAATGATATACGTGTTATATAGGATATAAATGTTATATAGGAATTATATATGTATATATAAATGTTATTTATAAGATTTAAAGGTAAGAATTATATATATATATAAATACATATATATGTTATATGTAAGATTTTAAGATAGGAATGATATATATATGTATGTATATATACGCATATATATGTATATATGTGTATATATATACACATATATACAATGTTATATGTAAGATTTTAAGGTAGGAATGATATATATGTTATATAGGATATAAATGTTAAATAGGAATTATATATATATGTTATATATAAGATTTAAATGTAAGAATTATATATATAAATACATATATGTGTTATATGTAAGATTTTAAGGTGGGAATGACATATATTTATATATAAGTGTGTATGTGTGTGTGTGTGTGTGTGTGTGTGTGTATTTTTTCTTTTGTAATTCCATCAAATGCCTTAGTCCTCTAGCTATACCAGTTGTTTCATATTGATTTTACAAACATTCAGAGAGATGAGGAAGGAGTATGCTCTAGAGAGCTGGGGTGCTAAGTGGTCAATTCTCCAAACATTTATTTGACATCTTGTACATACAAAGCATCGCACTGGGCGCTAGGGATGCAAGAATGAAAATGACACAGTTCTTGCCTTCAAGGAGATTACCATCAGAATTTGATAGCTATAAATGTAAAGGTCTCCACTTTGATTTTTAAAATTAGCTGCCAAAGTTCAGGGTGAATGAGTGCCTAGACAGCAGTTTTAGTAGATTATAAACTTAATACGAACTGTGGTGTCAAATGGCTGTGAAAAAGTGGTCAGGAAACTCCCTTTACCAAAGCGCCTCCGCAACTTCTTTGCAGTTTATGGAGCTCTTAACCTTTTTTTGTGTCATGGCCCTCTTTGAGAATCTGGGGAAGCCAGGGAGCCCTACTCAGAATCCTGTTTTTAAATGCATTAAATAAAATACATGAGGTTACAAAGGAAGCCAGTTATATTGTATTACAGTTATCAAAATACTTAAATAAAAAGAAGTCCATGGAGCCCAGGTTAAGATACCCTCTAGCTGGGCAGCTGGGTAGCCCCGTAGATAAAGTGCTAGGCATGGAGTCAGGAAGACTTGAGTTCAAATTCAGCCTTAGACACTTACTAATTGTGTGACTTTGGGCAAGTCATGTAGCTTTAGTCTGCTTCAGTTTACTCATCTGTATAATGGGGATAACCTACCTCCTCGGGCTGTTGTAAAGATCAAATGAGATAGTATTTGTAAAATGCTTAGTACGGTACCTGGTATATAGTAGGTGCTAAATAAATGTTAGCTGTTATTATTAGTATTACTATTATTGTTATATATAGTTGTATCTATATAATATATATGATATAATATATATGTTATAGTATATATAGTTATAACTCTAAGACTTAGTGTTGTTTAGAGCAGTGCAAAGTTGTGACTTGACCAAGGTCATACAGCCAGTGTATGTCAAAGATAAGACTTGAGCCCAGACCCTCCTCACTTCAAGGCAGGCTCTCTGTTCATTGTACCATAATGTCTCTCACAAAGGCATTTCATGAAGAAAGAACATTCAAGGAAAATTAACTAGCCAGGTTCGTGTCTGACAGGTAGGAATGTGCTATATTTTTGGCTTCCTTAGGGACCCGGCATTGTCCAACAAAAATAGAAGGCCCTTGGAGGTAGAATAAGCATCCTTCATAGGACAGATGAGCATGTTTTTGTAGTGTTTCATATAATTAGAAGCCACTCTTTTGAGGACAGCTGTAGCTCATGTCCTGGGTTACCTCAGAGAGGGCAGCTGATTCTGCCTGGTACTCATGGAGCCAAGGTTCGTGAACGCCTAGAGCTTTGCTGTATGCCCCTGGGGCTAATTCTCCAAACGTTGAGTTTAGAGTTCTTTCATTTCCTTGCACCAATTAAAGAAGTTTGGATAATCCCATGGGTCCATGACGCCATATTGACTCCACATATATATCTTTTGCCTACTTTCCTCAAAGAAAATCTTTTCACAGAAAGAAGGAATAATGCCACAGCATGGTTCCTAACAGCAGCATTACCAAGGGTCTGGGATCTGGCCATGACTCTGACATTTCTCAAAAGTCATTGCTCCTTCAATTTCTCAGACATTTTGTCCAAACCCTGGGTGGTTGATAATCAGGTCCATGTTTGGTCTTTGGCATTACTCACACCATGACTTTGTCAATGGTGAAACTGTAGGGACTATAGGTGACAGCAGGTGTCGCGTTACTCACTGTCTGATGATCCTTTTCTTGGGTCCTCCTTTTCCCCTTGAACCACATAATGTGGCCTGCTGGGCCAGAGGACCTATCAGGGAATGTTTATAGGCTTCTGAAAGTGCTTTACACATTCCTGGACAACTCCCAAGGACTTTCAGCTAGCTCTTTCAGAAGGCATATGAAAGGAGCCTATTTTGTTGAATAAGCAGGCAATTTTTCTAGGCCACTATGATTAAGGTTCTTTCCCAGGAATAAGTAGGTATGTATAGTTGATAACTATATATCAAACATCCAATAATTCTAGCAGTCAAATCCAAGACTAAGTAAAATATAGATTTCAACCACTGATAGCAAGATCTCCAAGCATCTCTAAGATAAAATTGTAGAGACAGAATCATGGCTGTCAATTAGATTATGGTAGATGTGTCTTTCTTCTCTTCTATATGGTATGTGCTTCACAAATGTATATTTCTTGACTGAATACTACTTGGGCATTTTTATAGGTCTAATTTGGTGACAGCAAATATCATTGTTATGAAATTTTCAGTAGGACTAAATGATTTCCAAACCACAAGGAATTAATGGACAGCTTTTCTTAAGCCTTATGTAGTAGAAAAATTTTATGTCTTTTTTTTTGTATTTCTTTGGATATTCCTTTTCTCAAAAAATACATTCATTTTGCAATAATAATAATGATGATAATGATAACTTCCCCTTGATGTTTCTAAAATGTTTTCCTCACAGCTACCCTGTGAAGTAGATAGCACAAATTATCCCTGCTTTTAAATAAGAAGAAACTGAGATTTTGAGAATTTAAATGACTTGTTCTTCCTTGGTCATGAAACTAATAGACATTCGAAATAGAATTCTAACCCAAGTCCCAGTCTTAGGCTTTCCACCGCACTCATTTATAAAATGGAGGGGACAGAACAAATGACCTTTGTCAGATGTCTTTTTCTCTATGCCTCACACTGATTAATTATTTTAAGGATAAAATGGCAACCCTCTTTTTTAGTTTTGTGGGCTTTGAAAGCGAAACATGTTACCATATGTTTTCATTTACTAAGACTGCATTTGTCTTTTGGTACCAAAAAGGGGAGAGGGGGAAGTCTTTGGATGTAAGACTCAGCATCCTCTTGGCTAATATATTCATTATGCATTATTCATAGTGAAAAGTCCAAATTTGTTCTGCTGTAACTATTCAGCACTTGATGTACGATTCTGATAGATGATACCCCATTTCTAGGTAACCAAAGAACAAAATGAACCAAATTTCTTCTCAGAAAAATGAGTAGCATTGGGGCTTTTTTTTGTTTGTTTGTTTCTTTATATTTTGAATTTTGAATACCTATATTCTTTCTAATGATGTGGCAGATTATGGAACCGGGGTTCTGGCTTAACCCTGGCTGTTGGCTTCAAATGTATTTTAGACCAGTAGTTCATAATCTAGGACTGTGAACTTTTAAAAATATTTTGATAATTTTATTTCAATATAATTAGTTTCCTTTGTGACCCTATGTATTTTATTTCATGTATTTAAAAAAAAATATTCTGAGGAGTCTATAGACTTTGCAAGGCTGCCAAAGGGATCTATGAAAGAAAGAAGGAAACAAGCATTAATTAAGTGTTAGGCACTGTGCTAAGAGCTTTAAAAAACTATCATTTCATTTGATCCCCACAGCGACCCTGGGAGGTAGCTACTATTATGATCCCCATTTTAAAGTTGAAGAAACTGAGGTAGACAAAGGTTGAGTGATTTACCCATAGTTCCACAGCTAAGTATGTGTTTCAGACTTGAACTCAGGGCTTTCTGATTCTAGGACAAGTATTCTATCCAGTGTGTCTCCTAGCTGCCCCATTGTCTCCCCCCCACTCCCCATTAAGAATCCCTGCTTTAGAATATCTACATCCTCTTTATATACTTAAAATAATTATTTGCTATCTGCTTAAGGGTTGAGGGGTCTTATACTACCTAGTCACAAAATGCTTTTGCCTAGCATAAAGCACTATATGAATTAGAACACCATAATTTTTTTATGTAAAAATATTGCAAGAGGACAAAATTGGTATGTTTAGATGAGCTCACTGTTATATTCTATTCTTGAATGTTTCTTGGGGAAAATAGGTTACAAACCACCTAGGTAATGCTCGGCTATGAAATCTATTAGTTTATACAAAGCGAGAGAGAGACTGGCAGTGCATTATGATTATACCAAGCTAGGCACTGTGCCCAACTGCAGATGGGCTTTGGATATTGGGGAATAAAAACCTGGCATGCCATTCTGGGGGTGGCCTTGCCCATAGGATAATGCTCTGACATTTCTCTCAAGGAATTCAATTTAATATATGAACTGTTTCAGGCTCCCCCATAGTGTTAGAAAGTTAAAGTCTATGATGTGAAAATATACATGCCACCACCATCTGGGGCCCCCAAAATTATTGTCTCTTGGGAGCTGTTGGTGAAAAAAAAAGAATATATGTGTGTGAATATATATATATATATGACATGTGTGAATATATTTGTATATGGATATATCTATAGCTATTCTTTTTGCCCTGAATTATGAAAGATTGATTTCTTAAGACACCATTTCCAAGCTATTTCATTGCTGTCTTTGGTTGTTCAGACATTCATATGTAACAATATTAATTCAGCATTGTTAATCAGGGAACAAACAGCTTGGGATTCATTAAAAAGCCAGATTTATCCTTTTGTTAATTTCAGATTATCTCCTACTGCTGACAACGAGGAAAGGAGGGAGGAAAGAACAGAAGAGGGAGCGGGCAGGGTTAACAGCTCTCTTGATAAAGATTTTCATATCTTACTTTTCAATGACACCCAGCTTTAGTTTAGAAATCTATCTGCCATTTCCAGCTTTATGTGCAGATAACTGTGATCTGTTTCACTTTAGTATTGAAGCAATTGTGATGGCAGCATTGTGGTATCACTGAAAATGTGATTAAAAAAAGAAAAGCAACGAGCTAGTTTAGCTAGCTTGGATTCATGCAGTTAATCCGGAGAGAAACAGGAGCATTGCATGTGTTCTACAGGTTTTCATTTGAGTAAGGCTATGCCATTGGCCTCATCCTCCATTCCGCCCCTCCCCTCCAAAAAAAAGAAGGAAATCAGTTTTTGTGTGAGTTTTTATGAGTAGTAATTTTAGAGACTAAAATATTTCAGTAAACCAGTGAGATTACTATGGGTATTATGACTTGACCAGCAATGGGAGTTTTAGATTTAGGGGCCTACGGCCTTCTTAACACTGGGATTGGTTTCTCAGAATGCCACCCAGGAGAGATGAATGTTCCTTTGTTTGGTAGTCCTATTAAATTTTCATGACAGCATCAGAATTTTTAAGACACTTAGGCATCCTTTTAAAAGTTTCTTTTCAAAAAGAGTTGTGCTGGCCAAGTTGTAGCAAACCAGCCTCTTTTATTCCATGGGAGAGTTACCCTTGCACAACCCATAATGTACTTAGGAGAATTAAGTGTATATATATTATCCACCATTTCTATTTCTGGAAACAAAATGCATGCTAATCCATTTAGTTTCAGAACAAAAGTTTTCTATAAGTCAGCAAGAAGCAAAAATCAATTTAGTTCATTTTCTCCTTATCATAGTAAAATGAACATATATGTATATATGTATTTTGGGCAGGCAGGGGAATGGAGGGGAAGGGAGGTCCAGATTTTTAATTTTATCTGTGTGGGGAGCTCCCAGCAAATTGCTTTCCCTGATACAAATCAGTAGGTCTTTCATAAGTTGTAGTCTTAGAGTTGCCTAGGGACAATGAGACGCTAAGAGATGTTTCCAGGGCCACATTTCCAATATGTGTTAAAAACATGACTTTAACCCAAGTTTTCTTTACTCCAAAACCCTCTGCTACAAGACCATGTTGCCTCTTCATATCTCTCTTCCCTACTTCTTTTTCTTTCCCCATCTTCCTCTGTGGGATGAGTAAAAAAGTGTGGCATGTAGACAGTTCATTGTAACATGCCTTGATCAAAGCTTCCATAGACTCTCGCATTCAGTTTGGGATCCTATGAGTGTTATATAAAGCATAGAGAAAAAAGTCCAGGGGACAAGAGTTCAAATAAATCAAGATTTCTAAAATAGCCCTTATGGGAAAAGACTAAAGAAATTGAATTTAGTTAGCAAAGAAAAGCAAAGAAAGCAATCCTATGATTTTTTTTTTGCCCTGGAGAAATTTTATGTATGCGAATGTGATTAATTTGTTTAATGGTTATTGTAGAATCACATACTTTAGCAATTATCTGAAAGTCACTTTACTTCAGTGTACTGAGAGCTATGGTGTAAAGATTTCAAAAGTCACCAAGAGATAAGCCAAGCTGCCTCTTCTATCTTATGTACCCTTTTAAGATGTGCCTGTCTTCTTTATATTGTTTTAATTTTAATTATAAATGCAAAGTGCACATGGGTCCTGGAAGAAGAGCATCCAGTTGGCTTAGTCCCAGATTGGTACGGTTCTAATGTGCAAAGGACCTGGCATGGGCCCAGGAATAAAGGCATTAGTGTCATTCTCCAGGTCTTTCTGCCCTTTTCACAATCTCCTAATTTGCATCTTACATTACAATCCTCATTTTACAACACCCCAGGATGTCTCCAATTATCTCAAGAGGTCTAATGAAGTTCTGAAAATAGAATTACCTTTAGTTCCAACTTCTTAAAAATATATATAAGATAACTCTTTACGTGGAAATTAGGCAAAGAAGCATGTTTTGAAAAATCAGACAAAAATTGGCATGATACCTCTGAAAAGTTGAACATTTCTTTTCTGGAAAGAGAGGACTTGTGTTTTGCAGTAACTAGAAAAGTTAGGGTTTGTTTTCCAGATTGAGATCTTGATTTTTTTTTAAAATATCATTTATATTGACACCTTTTGTTTTTACATTGCATTTGTTTTCAATAAAGGTGAGTTAGTGAACCATCCTCTGTAAAACAAAACAAAACAAAACAAACAAAACCCCCCTAAAACCCCAAACATTGCCAACATCTAACAGTATAATATTATACATCTCTGTCCCCCTATTTCTGCAATGAAAGGAGGGAGATGCATTTTCTTAACTCTTCTCAAGAGCCAAGCCTGACCCCTGGATTCTGATGAAAATTCTTGATTGTATTAAAAGTTGGTTAAGGAATGGCTTCTAGGAGGTCCCCTTTAGGAGAGTAATAAGGGTATGCCTTATTCAATTACCCAGATGAAAAAAAGCTCCAACTTTGAGATTTGCAACATATACCAGAGAAATATGACTTGTAGCTCCTATAAGCTCTGAAGATTCTTACCCCAACCTCCATTCTCAAAGATGAGTCTTGAGTTCCAGGGCAAAGCTACAATTCCATCTCAAGGTTGTAGGGTTATCACAAGGTTGTAAGGTTACCACTTATCACTGGGGGGGGGTGATTCTCTAAAGTCAGCCCCCACTGCTGTGCTCCCCACAAGATCATCAAATGAAAAGATTATCAAATCAAATCAAAAGATTATAAAATGAAATTTTAGACAGCCAGACTTCAGTAGCTTTTAGACAAGAGTATTTACTAAGGTGGTACAGTAGCAAAAGCTGGTACCAAGCATCCTCTCTAAAGTCTGTGACACAGGGTCCCAGAGAAATGCACTGACAATCTGGATAATTACATGAGTGCAAAGGGATTACTCACAACTATTGATCGCCGGAAGACCTTTTTTACACTTTTGTGATGCCTTCAAGGGGCTCCCCTTAAACTTGATTTTTGTCCTTGGTTTTTGATGTAGATACTGCTTCCAGTTACTGCGATTCAGGGGGTAGGAGAGAGAGGAGATGGAGATACAATGCTAGGATGCTATTGGGAAACCTAACAGTCTCCAGATCCTTTGAAGTTCTTCTGGCCAAAGGTGTTGGGGGCAGGAGGCCAAAGCTGAAGCTGGAGTCTTTCTTTCCTCCCAAAGTAGTTCTTCAGGGGTTTTCTGGCTCACCACCCTGATTCCAGCCAATTTAATTGTGTTTTTTTTTTATCAGACCTGAAGGCCATGATGAAATCCCTCAGCCAATTGGAACTGATTTCTTATCTTGTTTAATTTCTTCCAATGGCTTTCAAAGGCTTTTCATACTTAGCCTAAAGTCTATAACTGAGTCTGATGCATTAACTGAGCTATGTGCTTAACCTAATTAAGTATCAAGGCTAAAATGATACACTTGCATGCCCTTACACACTCATTACACATCAATACATAATGCAAATGTTTCACTCGAGCACCTAGAATGGTTAAGACTGTATAGTAACAACTGATTAGACTACTCTCTAGCTACACATCTCAGTTGTGGAGTAGTCTGTTTTAAAATAAAATCCCACTTTTTAGAATTTATTTACCTGCTAGAACAAATTCTGCAGCATCCACCATGGACTCTCTCTCCAAGCCCATGGACTGATTCTAAGAGTCCCATAGTTGCAAGCCTCCACAAGCTAGCCAGTGAAAACATTTGTATTTGTCTTCCAATCTATTTTGGTTTGCCATGTAGCCAGCAGAAATGAAAACCCGATTTCAGAAGCCCTGTAGTCAGCCATTGCTCTGGAGACCCAAATCTTGACAAATGGGTCCTTATAAAACAGCATGCTAAAACTGCTGGCTGCACCATGTTGGACTGGAGGTTTCCTAATAAGCACCAAGTAGGATAAGCACACAGAAATTACAGATGGAATATGCTTCAGTGGCACACACAGAATCATGGAAGGGTACAGCAGTCGAGTGTGCTCAGATCCTCACTGACTCCACTGTCAAATACAGACATGGGCATTGAGGTTAATTCAGATTAATTGAGGTTAATATGAAATACTGGAGAAAGAGAATGAAAAAAAGTTGTCTGATATAGAACAAAACCAAAACATGCTTTCCATCCCTAACTGGTTTTTCACCTCTTAAGAGATTGCTGTCCACTCAATGCCACCATCATTCACCCACTTCTCTTGGAAGGCTATGTAGTGATGGTGGCTCTATTAGATTGAGAACTCCTTGTCATAGGGACTATTTCTTGCCTTTTCTTTCTATCCCTAGCATGTAGCCCAGTTCCTGGCACATAGTAGTGCTTTAATAAATGCTTGTTGACTTGACTCCAGTTTTAGGAGACCTAGTTTTAAATCACACCTCTCATGCTTGCTATCTGTTTGACCTTGGGCCAGTCACTGGGCCTCACTTTCTTCATCTATAAAATGAAGGAGATTGAATTAGATGGCCTCTAAGATCCCTTCCAGATCTTGATCTTTGAGTCTATGGTGCACTTTTTTCTCTTTCTTAGGAAAACTGGTTTGGGAATGTTGGTGTGTGCCTTACTCTCGTTAAGAGAGAATGCAATGTAGTGTTCCGATCACTGAGCTTTGAGTTGGATTAGACCCACATTCAGTTCTTCTCTCTGATATTTACTAGTATGACCATGGATGAGTCCCCTAACTCCTTTGAACCCCAGTTTCTTTGTATAGATGGGGAAAATAAAGCCAGCAGTAACTTCCTCATAGACTTTTAGTGGTGCTTCAGTGAGTTAATATGTGTAATAATAGATAGTATTTATAGAGCACTTTTAGGTTTGCAAAACACTTTACAAATGTTATCTCATCTGATCTTCAGAAGAACCTTGGGAGGTGGGTGCTGTTATTCCCATTCTGTAGATGAGGCCGAGAGAAGTTGTAACTTGCTTTGGGCTACACAGCTAGTGAATGTCTGAGGTGGGATTTGAACTTGGGTCTTCAGTCCTCAGATAGGTGCTCTATTCACTGAGCTACCTAGCAGCCTCTACAGGAGTTTGCAAACTCTCTGTCTCTCTCTCTCTCTCTGTATCTATCTATCTATCTATCTATCTATCTATCTATCTACTATCTATCTATCTGTCTGTCTGTCTGTCTGTCTGTCTGTCTGTCTATCTATCTATCTATCTATCCATCTGTCTATCTATCTATGCACACACACGGATATATATGTATATGTGTATATATGTATATATATAATCTATCTATCTATCTATCTATCTATCTATCTATCTATCTATCTATCTATATCTTCTAGTATCATAAAGCTCAAGGTTGATGATATGGTTGTTAAGGAGCATTGTAAATGTCCAACTCTTCATCCAGCATCACCTGCTAGGGAAAACAAAAAGCCACAAAGAAACAAAGCCCTTTCCTGAGTTATATTCACCTTGGGAAAGTCTGAGAAAAAGGAGATGGAAATAGTTGCATTAAAGTAGGCTAAATTCCCAAGTCCTAGTGTAATTTAGTTATGCCATGATGGGGTCTTTGGAGTATCAGTCATTCATCTCAGAAAATGCTTTCAAAGAACATTCAAAGCACCCTTTCTCTCTAGTTTTTTTTTTTAAAGGCCACCATAGAATCATCACATTGGAGAGCTAGAAGGCATTTTAGAGCCCTGGTTCCTTCCTGGTACAGATAAATGAGCAGAAACTCAGGTTACAACATATCTTAAAGAAACGTAACTGTAGCATGAGCCAGTAGCCAGATATTATTTGGTGGAGATCTATAGGGCAGTGGAGTAACCTGTAGAATAAATTAAGAAAGCAAATATGGCTGAAGGCTTCTGAGCAAGGAACAACAGGTCAGGAAGAAGTCTTGATTAGTTCAGTGAAGGGTGACATGCCAGGGTCAGCCAAGAAGAAAAGACTAGAAAACCAACAGCCTTTCTCTCCCCCAAACCTTGCTCTATCCTCCCTCCCTCACAGATTTCATCCAGCAGGTGATGGCCAAGGAGTTGAATGAACATCTATCAAAATAGCCTTCATGTGATAACTTTGAGTCATCTGGGGGAAAAAAGGGAGGGAGTGGGGAGCCTACTCTTGTCAGAGTTACGAATGACCTCCTTACCTTTGCAAATTTTGCTTTCTCCTCTATCTTAACCCTGAGGCACTTGATCTCAGCCCAGCTTTCAACACAGTTGATTATGATATAGCTAGAAAACGCTTGAGGGAGTTTGCCCTTCTGTCTGTTTCCGTTTTAAAATGGATTTCAGTCTTCTCTGTCTGACCGTCCACTCACACGAATCAATGGGTGCTCATTGTTCTTGGTTTAACTGGACAGAGGCTAATGTCTTGTAGGCTTGTACTATGGCCTCATGACTATGGATATAGCTTTAGGCTGTCTCTAGGTCTGGGCACTGTGGAGTGTAATGGTGGTTGGTGGCTGTTTGTATCTTGTTGAGCTGTTTAAACAAAATGCTGTGGGTTTAATTATTGAGGGAGAAGAAAGGTGAGAGTGGATCCTTTCCCTTAGAATTGCAGAAATCTAGATTTGGTAAGAAACTCAAGAGAATGTTTATTTCATCCAGTTACTCCCTAGAAATTTTGATCCTTCTTGGGATTAAACTTGTTTAGGGAAGGAGATTTTGTGAAATTTTCCTCTGCACTCGAACACATTCACTACCAAAACCTACTGGCTCAATTTCTCTTACCCTCAACTCCCAATTCTCAAAATCCTAGTTTTAAACTTGGAAGGGACTTGGGGGCCACTTAGTCTAATTCCTTCATTTTACAGATGAGGAAACTGAGATCTAGAGAGGTGACCCGACTTTCTCAAGGTTGCATAGGCAGTAACAAAAGTAGAATTTAGTCTCAGGTCCTCTCCTTCCAAATCCATTTCTCTCACCATTGAGCCATACTCCTTTTTATTAAGCATCTTCTATGTCTTCTGCACTGTTCTGCACTTGGTATACAAAGACAAAAATGAAGCAGCCCCTGTCCTCAAGGAGCTTACATGGTATTAGTGGGAAACAACATATATACAAATAAAGACAAAATGTGCAATAAACAAATAAAAAGTAATTTCAGGGAGAAGTCAGGGGCAATGAGGTGGGGACAGAAAGCTCTAACAACTGGCATGAATTGCTGACTCTAGTCAGGCTCTTTTCAAGTAGATATCATCCCAGGCAGTTTTAAGGACTTTGGGAATTGGTCCATTTAACTAACTTCTTCCAAGTGCTACATAAAACAATTAAGTCCATGTAGAAGTCATTGATGAAGGCATACTATTCAACACATATATATTAAATGCCTGCTTCAAGCAAGGGACCATGCTAAGGTGATGGAAATACAAAGGCAAAAATTGAAATTGCCCCTTCCCTCAATGAACTTGCAATAGAAATGGGGAGAAAATTTGTTTAAATACATATAGAATATATGCAAAAAAATATGAGATAAAATGTGGGAGAGAGAGCTCTAGGAGCTTGGCTTCAGGTGGAATATGTCGCTCCAGTTGAGTCTTAAACCAGGAATTCTAAGGAATGGAGAGGAAGTGAAGTGAAGGCAGTAAGTAACAAAAGCAGAACTAGATCCCAGCTCCTCTCCTTCCAGATCTATTTCTCTCACTTTTAAATGAAAGAAGTGAAGAGGAAGTGCATTCTAGGGATGGGGGTGATAAGCAGTCCAAAGGCATGGACGTGGGAAATGAAACATTATGTATAAACAGCAGTATGAAGAAGGGGCTGGGAAAGATATGTTTATGTCAGGTTGTGAGGAACTTTAAATGTCAATAGATGGGTTAATATTTGAGCCTAGAGGCTATAGAAAGCCACCGGAGTTTATTGAATGGGGAGTGAGATGGTCAGCCCTGCTCTTTGGGAAAATCAGTTTGGCAGCTTTGGGGAGGTTGCATTTGAATTGGGACAGACTTGAGTCAGGGAGAAACTCTAAGAGGCTTTTACAGTTTAAGGGAGAGGTGATAAAGGCCTGGACTGGGGTGGTGACTGTGAGAGTGGAAAGAAGAGGAGAGATGTGAGAAATACTGTGGAAAAAGAAACATTCAATGACTAATAGATATCTGGATGTATTCCTGGAGTTATAAATTAAGCTCTTTACCCATAATTTTCCATTGTGTTAGGGCCAATCATTTTTCTTTTGGCAAGTGGGTTGGAATGCATTCCAAAACTCTTGAAGTCAGTAGGAAAATAATGATTTAATATATAAATATTTGCTTCCTACGCAACTTTCAGGGGGGAGTATATACACCATATAAAATAAAGTCAACCTGTCAGTGTAATCTTTAGTGGACTTTAAGTCATTTTAAGGGTTTGTCTTTTCCCAATAGTCTTGATTTTTATAACAATTTCCCTGACTTAAAACACAATTTTGTTATTTCTTATCTGGAATTTAAAAATGTATGAAATAACTCTGGAGTCTCTCTCTGTCTCTCTGTCTCTGTCTCTGTCTCTCTGTCTCTTTCTCTCTCTCTCTCTCTCTCTCTCTCTCTCTCTCTCTCACACACATACACACACACACACACACACACTGTAGAGACAGCCACTACTCAAAGACATAAGTGTACAGGCACACTTCTCTGTTTGAGTATTTATAAACAAGTAATCCAGAGGGAGCAAAAAGATTATGGTATGAGGCAGTATTTTCTTGGCAATGATGCATCCAGGATGCATGGCCCTAGGCAAATAATGTAGTCTCTTCAAACCTCAGTTTACTCATTTGTAAAATGTGGATGCAAATATTTACACAAGATGCCTTGCCTTTTTGAGGGACAGCATTTTGTAAATCTTAAAAGTGTATACAAACTTGAGATGTTTTTGTTGTTCTGTATTTGGAGTCTGAAGACCTAGATTACAATCCTAGTTTTACCACTTACTACCTGTGTCACTTTCCCTTTGTGGGACTTGGTTTCTTTATCTGTTAAATCAAGGAGTTGGACTGTCACTAGATGACCTATAATATGCTTTCTAGTGTGCTATTTATGGTCCTATTATTCTGAGATGACGAGTAGAAAGAGGCTGTAAATCACTCTATGAAACACAAAATGGTATTTCAATGCACAGTATAAAGAGATCAGTGGTGAGGGCCTATATTGGTTTGGGATTGTCACTATAGGTCACTGGTATTTTTCAGCAAAGAGCTGGCATTTGTCCTGGATTTTGAGTTGACATTTGACTACCATGTTCTTTACCAGAGATTTAAGAGATGGTATCGTCATTTGGGGAATGTTGCTAGGCGTTAGCCTATTTATTCATGAATGTTACTGAGATGTTTGCCCAGACCTTTACTTTGTTTGAGAGACATTATTCTAATACCCTTTTGGCTACTTTACCAAGGAGGCAGATGAAAGAAAGCTGAAACTTGCCTTAGTGTTCTGTTGCAGGGTGAATATTTTATACAGAGAAGCATGAGCACATGCCATCAACTCTTTGGCATCTCACCACTCAACAAAGACCCAGGACAAATTATTAAGGGTCTGATTCTCTGCTTTACTACAAAGGAAGCAGTATCCTTCCAGATGTTTCCTGAAGCTTCAATGATAAATGGAAAAAACCACTGTTTTTCTGAACTTGAGCTAAAGATGGGACTTTCTTGATCTATAAAGCTGTGCTGGATGATTAAAGGATGACCATCTTAATAGCATAGACTGGTTAATGGTGCTCCCATCAGAAATGGAAATTGTACATGCAAATCCCCTTGGACTTCAAGGAAAATTCAGTGTTAAAATTGAGTCCCAACATTAGGAAGCCAACGGCCTGTATATTAGGCATTTGTGCAGTCTGAACATACTACCCCATCTACTTTTCAGCTCTAGAGAGCACTTGGGATTTTACAGTGGGCCTAATCATTTTTAGGCATTCAGAATGCTTTGGCACAGATAAGTTGTACTCTCCACTTTCTGTGACAGCAAAGGGAGCCTTTAAGAGTAGTGGCGTATTCTTTCTTCAAGGCAAAGAAATTCCAGAATAGAAGGAAGACTTGTTCACCCTCTTTTGGGCCCCTTTTGATTCATTTTTAAATGTGTATGAAACTATAGCACTGACTCCTGAGGCTGAGCTTGCCTAGACTCTTGCACTGGGCTTGGTGACGTGTTTCACTTTTAGTGTCTGGATAATTAGGCTATAGTTCTTTGCTATGTACTAAACAACTACTGTCTGTTGTGGGTGCCATGCTATAGGAACCATATTGACAGATTAGACAGAATCCAGAGAAGAGCAATAAAAAGAAATAAAGGCTTAAAAACATGATCTATGATGACTTCTTAAAGAAATGAGGGCTTCCAGCCTAGAGGGAAGGCACCTGAAGAAAGCTATGATAGCCTTCTGAAAGTACATAAATGCTATAGCCGTAAGAGGGACATTTATTTTTAGTAGGCAGTGAAGAGAGATAAAGTAATATTCCTAAAGGGACATTCTGCAGTGTTGTAGAAGTTTATGGATATCCCTTCTTAAGACCCAAATTTCAAAGGAGGATATTGTAATAATGAAGCTGATGGTTCATATTCTCCTCTCCCTCCCTTGCTCCTCTTTTTCTTGCATTCTTTCTTGCCCTTGAGTTTTATCAGTTGTGAATAGTATTTCTTGTTGTTCCTTCATTTTCAATAAATTCATATCTATGTGAGAAGCCAGATGGAGATGGGGAAAAACCTTGCCCTGGAGGCATATAAGTGTCGATTATATATTTAGAATCGGAAAAGACCTGAGGGGTCATCCAGTCTAACCCCTTCATTTTATAAATGAGGAAACTGGGGCCCCAAGAGGTTAAGTGATTTGCTCAAAGTCACACAGGCAAGAAGGGCCAGTGGGGCCATCATTTTAAGCTAAAGCTAGCACTCTTTCTGCTGTACCAGGCTTCCATAGGTATTGCGTTCCATTTCCAAAATCCAACAATAATGTCTTAGTTGATCTCAGTTTTATAATGATGCTGAAGATGAGAAAAAGAGAAGTAATCACTAAGGTCAGCACTGAATTTTTGAGGAAGCTGACTAAGATTAACAAGCTGGAACTGAGTTCAGAAGAAAATTAATATTTTCTCTGTGTTACCCCTTTTCCCTTCCACCTCAAGTATCACAGGTCTATCTGTAGTCTTTCAGAGGAATGATACCACCCACCTATCTGGTTTTAATCCTTTCCACCTCCATTCTTGTTTAGCTCCAACACACCTTTCATACCTCTACTGAAATAATAATTTTAATGTGTAGATTAGGCCATGTTATTACTCTGCTCAAACATATTCAGTGGCTCCCTATTGCTTCCAAAATAAAGCTGAGATTTCTTTTCATGGCAGTCCATGAGACAACAGACATCTTGGGTTACTGTCTTCCAGCCCTTTAGATTCTAGGCAATTTGAGTGATTCTGTGCTCCCCCCGAACACTCACTGTACTCCCCCACATCTATGACTTTGCTTAAGGTGTTCCATCAACCTAGAATGTTCTCTCTGCCTAGTTCTTTCACACATTGAATTCTTAGCCATTTTTTAAAACCAAATCTGAACCCTCTCCTTCATGAAGTTTTCCCTGAGCAACCCTTTTAATAATAATTTTCTTCTTCAGAAACCACACATTACTTGGTGTTGTACCTTTTTTGGTTCACTTACCTTATAATGAGTCTTATCTATGTTTATTTCTTATCCTCTTTCTATTGCTAGCTACTAAATTGTAAGACAGCAAGGTTTGGGGAGGATGGGGCAGAGAAGGAGACTGAACTTGCAGTGAGGATGATGTGGGTTCAAATACTGGCTGTGTGATCCTGATAAGTTCCTAAACCTCTTTGAGCCTCGATTTCCTCATCTGTAAAAGAGAAATAACAGTAGCACCTACCTCAAAGAGTTGTTGGGAAGATCAAACGAAATAATGGATAAGAGCTCTTTGCAAACCTTAAGATGCTATGCAATGGAAACTTATTGTTTGTGAAGTCAGGAACAAGTCTGTTCTAAACCTTGTATTTCTCCCAGTGGAGTTTAACGTGGTGCTCTATTCTTAGTAGACATAATGTTGATTATGTTTATAATAAATTATGTCAATAACAAATGTTGAAAGAACAAATGAAACAGGTTGGACATGGCCAGAAAGCACTTGAGTAATGAAATTGATTAGTCACACCCCACACGAGGTTATAAACTTGTCTCTGTGGACCTCTGAGTGCTCTCTGTTTTGGACTCAGTATCCAGAAGACTTGGATTGGAATCCCAATTCAGACACTGACATTAGCTGTGCAACACTAAGTCACTTAATTAACTTCTTTGGAGCTCAGTTTCCCCATCTGTAAAAGGAGGGGACAAGGCTTGGTAAACCCAGGAGTTCTTTCCGGCTCTCAGTCTATACTCCATGATGCCAAGTTTTTTATGTGGGTCCCTATGGATTTATGTGGCTCCATTAGCACATCTGGGCAGTGAATGGCTTGGCAGCTAAAGAGATGATTGCAACATTTGCTGTTGAGAAATAAGACAGACGACTGGGAAGGGAGGCATGGAATCATGATGGTTGGAGTATGTGCCTTGTGGGTTGTTCTCAGCAGGTTTTCAAAAAGAAGGGGGGGAAAACGTGTAGTTTATGCAAGACGGATCCCTTTTATTCATTTTTTCAGACCTCAGGAGGGGCAGAGAAGGAGAAATGCCTGGGAGCATGTAGGAAAAGCTAAAAGTGATAAGAATTGCAGGGAGAGTAAGGCTCTTTCTTTTTTGTGTCACGGTTCTTTTTGGCAGTGTGAGAAAGCCTATGGATCCCTTCCCAGAAGGATATTTTAAAATGAATAAAATAAAATACATGAAATTACAAAGGAAACCAACTATATTGAAATATAAATCTGTATATCAAAATATGTATTAAAAGAAGTTTATGGACCCCAAATTAAGAATCCTTGCTTTAGGAAGTGTAATATGTTAAGATACACTTGAGAACAGAGTTTGGTAATAACTACAAATAATTATCAATACATTTGAACAATAACTTTTAAATAACCCAAAGACCCTCACATAGATAATTTTATTTTTCCTCAGAGGTCTTTTTCTGTGAGGAAGTTAATAATGACCCTTTTAAAAATATTTTATTTTTCTCCAATTATATGTAAAAATAATTTTAACATTTAAAAAAAAGTTTTCAGTTCCAAATTCTATCCCTCCTTCCCCTCCCTCCCTTTTCCCTGAGATGGTAAGCAATCTGATATAGGTTATATATGTGCAATCATGTAAAACATTTCCATATTATTTATTTTGTGGAAGAAAATTCAAAAGAAAGAAAGAGAAAGAAAATATATATATAGAGAAAAACCAGTATGCTTCACTCTCTATTCAGGTGCTGTTAGTACTTTCTCTGGAGGTAGATTGCATTTTTCCTCAATTCATTCAAAATTGTCTTGGATCGTTCTGTTGCTGAAAATAGCTAAGTCATTCACAGTTGATCGTTGTACAATATTGCTATTATTGTGTACAGTGTTTTACTGGTTCTGCTCATTTCACTTTGCATCAATTCATGTAAGTCTTTCCAGGTTTTTCTGAGAGCATCCTGCTCATCGTTCCTCATAGTACAGTAGTATGCTATCACAATCATATATTACAACTTGTTCAGTCACTTGCCATTTGATGGGTATCCCTTCAGTTTATAATTTCACTCCTAAAAGAGCAGGTATGAATATTTTATAGCAAAGATTTTTAGAAAGAGGGAGAGAAAAAATTCAGCAAATCCTATAAATATATCAACAAATAACATTAGATGCAGTATTACAGAACCGTGAAACTCCCATCTCTGTATAGGAGTGGGAAGTGGCATCTTCTTATATCCCTTCTCTTGGGCTGAATTTGTTCCTTGTAATTTCATAACATTGAGTTTCAATTATTCTGTTGTCTTTGTTCTTTCCATTTACATTGTTGTAGTCATGGTGTACCTTGTCTTCCTGCCTCTGCTTACTTCATTTTTTGCATCAGTTCATGGAGGTCTTTCCATGTTTCTCTATATTCATCAAGTTCATTATTTCATACAACACAGTCATATACCATTACATTCACGTACCACAATTTGTTTAGTCATTCCCCAATCGGCATTTACTTTACTTCTAGCTCCTTATGACCACAAGATATGCGAAGGTTTTCCCTATATCAAGCTTAAATTTTTCCCTCTGAAATTAGGATCCTACTAATATTGATTTAGAACTAGAAGAGACCTTGGAGATCATTAAATCTAACCCCCTCATGCACTTAGCTGATCTTTGAAGGCAGTTAAGGATTCAATGAGGTGGAAGTGGGAAGAGAATGTGTTCCAACTATAAATCCTGTATAGAGGCTTGGAGGTGGGAGATGGGATGTTTTGTATGAGGAAAAGCAGTCTTGACTTCGGTGTCCTAACTTGATGGAGCGGGAAAGAGCACCGGTCCTATAGTCAGGAGACCTAGATTTGAGTGCTGGCTTTGACATTCCATGTACATCAATAAATGTTCGTTTATTGATCGCACATATCTGTGTGATCATGGAAGTCACATAAGGTCTCTGTGCCTTGATTTCCTATTCTGTAAAATGATAATAACAATAATCTGCCTCATAGAATGAGAAACGGCTACATAAATGTTACTGTCGCCCTTACCGGCACTTTTAAGTTGGAAATGTCTCATTCCTATGTAAGGCTATAAAACAAAGAATTGCTTTAGTTAGAGCTGACATTTAAAAAAATTCTTTATAGCTCTTCACTTTTTTAATTTGTAAAAGGATTATTAGATTACTCATATAATTTTAAATATTTGGGGAAAATATTCAAAACTATGGGTACTAATCAGATCTTTTGCAGAAAAGTTAATGCATCTTTGTGCCCCGACTTTCATTATTTATTTTTCTCTGCCTGTCTAAAATGATAAATCCCCAGAGTGTGCACCATGACCTTAGACTAGATTTTCACCTTATAACTAGCATGGTTCCGCTGGCTTCTGTCCTTAGCAAAATTATAATAACATAATTGCTTTGGTGAGTTTGGGGAGCCTTTATTATGTCATGAGGAGGACCCCGAGTAAAGAAAAGGGCAGGAATTCCACCTGTGAGAAAGCAATAATGGAGGGAATTAGTTGCTGAAGTTCAGCATAAGGTTACGATTGGCTGTCAAAGTTGCTGCACTTGGACCACTTCCAAGTTGCTGAAGGTACATACAGTTGGCCTTATAGGAACAACTAAAAGGTCTGTACGCAGCCAATGAGACTGAGGGGTTGTGTCGAATGTGACCTTCGTTCACACCGTTTTTGTTTGTTTTTGTTAATTACTAGACTCTTTGGCAATGTTTTGATCCTGTTGGTCACCGACCATCTGATACTGATTATCTAGTGAGGTCCTGGTTCTTTGCATTGTCTGTCTCATTTGGGATCCAGTGTCTTGATGCATTCTTTAGATATTTTTATACAGTGTCTCAAAATTCTTAGTGTCTATTAAAGCTTAAAACTGCACTAAGACTTTTGGGACACTCTGTGTTCTCTTCTTTTTTTTAATTTTGTTTCCTTTCTATTTTCCTCTTCTTCCCCATTCCTCATTCCCTCTTTTCCTACCTCTCTCCAAAATGTCATACAAATATCTTGGCCTCAGCTAGACTGTAAGAGCTAAAGGCAATCTCATGAGGGAGATATTATTTTCATGTATGGCCTACTCCTAATACATAAACGGCTCTCTGGGAAGAAATGGGTCACCCAGACTGGGGAAATCCATTTCACTGTCAGCTACTTTTTCCTTTGCAAGACAGTGAGGAGTGGTGTAGAAAGCATTGTAGGAGTTTGGAGTCTTGGCTCTTTGAGTAACTAGCTGTGTAACTTTGGCCGTGAAAGTCATAACTTCTCCCTGAAGAGAATGGACTGGATGTTTTCTAAGGGACCTTTCAATCCTGACATTCATGAATTCCATGATTGTTGTACTTTCTGGTGCCCTAAAATGAGTGAATGGTGTCTACTTATCTGACGCCATCCTGGGAATTTAGCACATTATTTAGTGTTTGGGCAATGTCTGCATGGAATTTGAAGAGAACTTGTAATTTGTAATGAGTAATTTCATATGGCAGTAGTTTCATGATGAAACAGAAGCATGATATGAGAGTTAGTGACAGTGGATAAAGCTCTGAATTTGGACTGAGACCTGAGTTAAAATCATGCCCTAGGGGCAGGTAGGTGGTGCAGTGGATAGAGCACCAGCCATGGAGTCAGGATCTGAGTTCAAATCCGAACTCAGACACTTTATACTTGCTAACTGTGTGGCCCTGGCCAAGTCACTTAACCCCATTGCCTAGCAAAGAAAAAAAAAACACCAAAAAAAAAATCATGCCCTAGATACTTAATAGCTGGGAGAGTCTAAGGAAGTCACTATACTTTTCTTAGCCTCAATTTCCTCAACAGTAAAATAAAGTTCCACGATCAGAGAATGATCTCTAAGGTCTGTCATAGCTCTGAATCATGACTCTTTGATGCCATGACTTGGGTGAGCTAACAGGATCCTTGTGGCACAAGGAAGGAATTAGCTTTTCTGGGGACCTAGCTCTTCCCACATGAAAAGAATAGAAACAGATATACAGAGAAATTCATGAGTGCCAAGGGAGTTACTAGGATGACTCCATTACATGGGAGAATGCATTCCATCTAAAAATGCAGCCTCTTATTATAAACCAAAGCCATGCCTATTCTTTGGCAAGGTCACCCATAGAGAACACATGAAGACAAGAGAATGCTTCTTGTGATTTTCATATCATTATGGTTATTCTTCCTGGGGCATTAAACCTTAAAACCATTTCTGGCGAGAGGGAAATTATGATTTTCATAATTATTGATATGATTATCTAGTGAGGTCCTGGTTCTTTGCATTGTCTGTCTCATTTGGGATCCAGTGTCTTGATGCATTCTTTAGATATTTTTATACAGTGTCTCAAAATTCTTAGTGTCTATTAAAGCTTAAAACTGCACTAAGACTTTTGGGACGCTCTATATTCTCTTCTTTTTTTAAATTTTGTTTCCTTTCTATTTTCCTCTTCTTCCCCATTCCTCATTCCCTCTTTTCCTACCTCTCTCCAAAATGTCATACAAATATCTTGGCCTCGGCTAGACTGTAAGAGCTAAAGGCAATCTCATGAGGGAGATATTATTTTCATGTATGTTCTACTCCTAATACATAAACGGCTCTCTGGGAAGAAATTGGTCACCCAGATGGAGGAAATTCATTTCACTGTCAGCTACTTATTCCTTTGCAAGACAGTGAGGAGTGGTGTAGAAAGCATTGTAGGAGTTTGGAGTCTTGAATATTCCTTTATCACTGGCCATTGAAAAATTTTTATCAGAAACCTCAAATGATGAGTAAGGGATGGAGTGGGACCTTTATCCCCTATGGGGAGAACACCTCTCTCCCAAACTGATTTGCATAATGTTCATTATAATCAACAATGAACAAGGGTCTTTGTTTTCTATGATTCGTTTTTGGCGTGCTAATATATCTAAACTCTTGTGTTATTACTGAATATTTAAAATATTGTTGGAGAAAGAAATGCTGCAGCTGTCACTAACTCTTCTCCCAATGACATGTGTATTATGCTGGGGCGGGTCAGACATCTGATGAACACTTTGAAGGGAATACACTCAGCGAGGGGAAGGGACCTGGTTTTAAATGGGTTATAAAGAAGATTACTCCAGGACCAGTGTGCCTGGTTAGTTATGTGCCATACTTAATCTTACTATATTGTATTTCATCATTGGTTGATGTGGTGAAATGAAAAACCTTTGCATTCAATGAATACTTGAATCCGTCATCACAATCACGAAGGCCTTGTCAATCTTGGCTCTAGCTCTAGGCTTGCTGATCAAAACTGCTATGAGATCAGGCACCTGTGCGCCGCTATCCAAATGGCCTTAGAAAAAGGAAAACTAACAACAGAAAAAAGAGGCTATTGAAAGTATATCTGTCTCGTGTTTCACAGTGTGTAATTTCAACTGAATTAATATTCTGGCCCTTGCCTAAATCATAGCAATAGAACCAATATGGAAGGAGCATTTAATGAAGTGCATGCATAACACCAATAGAGAACTAATTTTCTGAAATGGACTAATGGATCATTAGAAGACACCTTTCTTGCCATTATCTGGGTTATTGCTTTGCTTCTTTTTTCATCTTGTTCTAAGTCAAAAAAAAGCTGTTAGTGTTGGAGAGCTAAGCAGAGAGCATTACAGCTGCTTGATAGTGAAGAAGGATAAGTACCTTAATCAACATGGTGATGATTTCTCAGCATGCCCTCACATTTTGTCACAGGGGTGTGATAGAAGGGTCACAGATGGGCCTTATTTGGGTCTGGAGGTGGAGGACGGGTCACAAAAAGGCCTCCTTTTGGTTCTGCCTGCACCACATTGGAAGGTTTGTGATCGGAGCTCGTCCACTTACCCAAATACTAACTTGAACTGCATTCTTGAGTTGTAGGCAGTGAGGATAGATAGTGTAGGGCAGATAGAGGTTGAGGAGCTAGGTAAGACTGACATTCTGCTCTCATTTGCTGTCCTTTGAGTGTTCAGGGGAAGAAAACAACCCAGGCTCCTGTAAGCAAACCCTTCCTTCCTTGGGAAAAGCAGCTGCCTCCTTGTTTGAAATGGAGAAGGGCCGACAGTAGGCTTGGTTATCATCCCTGCACACTGATGTGCCTGACAGTTCTAATGGAACCACAGGATGCTCCATATAAAATAGTCACTCACTTTGAAGTCGGAGGACTCGGGTTCGTATTCTTCCTCTGACACTATCCCTATGACATTGATGTCCTGGTCCTCAATTTCCACATCAGTAAAATAAGAGAATTGGATTAGCTGGCCTGTGGGGCTAGGCCTGGCTCCATATATCTAATCCTATGGCCATTCTCCATGGAGTGACTCCAAATCTCCATGATGGAAAGGTGACTTTTCAATCCAATGTGTTTCCTGTCCTCATTTTGGAGAGATGAGCAGCACCCCAATCCTCTATTTTTTTCTTGCCTCCTTCAAGTTTTATGACCTGAGGATGATTAAATAAATATTTATCGAACACCTAGTATATGCAAAAACAATGGATTAGGTACTATGAGGAATTAAAAAAAAACCCACTGACACTGACATCATCATGGTGTTTAAAGTCTAAGAGGAGGGGGACAACTCGGTGGCATAGTGGATAGAGCACTGGCCCTAGAGTCAGGAGGACCTGAGTTCAAATCTGGCCTCAGACACTTGGCACTTACTAGCTGTGTGACCCTGGGCAAGTCACTTAACCCTAATTGCCTCACCAAAAAAAAGAAAAAAAAGAAAATGAAAAAAAAAAAAAGAAAATGCCCAAAGCTGAGAGATGAAGTGTCTTGGAACAGCCAACAGGACAGGCCAGTGTCACGGCATCAGAGTATGTGTTGGGGAGTAAGGTGTAAGAAGATTGGAAGGGTAGAAGTGGGCTGATTATGAAGGGCTTTGAATGCCAAACAAAGAATTTTGTGTTGGATCCTGGAGGTGATGGGAGAGTCACTGGAGTTTATTGGGTAAGGGGTGACGTGGTCTGACCTGAACTTTAGGAACATCATTTTATTTTATTTTTTTAAATTACTTATTTTTAGTTTTCAACATTTGCTTTTATAAGATTTAGATTCTAAAACCCCCTTCCTCCCCCCGCTCCTCCCTTACCAAGATAGCATGCAGTCTGATACAGACTATACATGATGATCATGTTAAACTTATTTAGGAGCATCTTTTTAGTGGCTGGATGGAGGATGGCTAGGAGTGGGGAGAGATTTGAGGCAGACAGACCCACCAGCAGGCTATTGCAATAAGGACTGAGGCAATGAGGATCTGCTCTAGAGCTGTGGCAGCATCAGAGGAGAGAAGGGGGCAAATTGGGAGGTGTTGCAGGGGTGAAATTGACAGGCTTGGGCAACATCTTGGATAGGGGGGAGTGAGAGATAGTGAGGAACCCGTAGCGAATGAATTTAACCTGAGTGTAGAGACTTCTTGATTTAAAAAAAAAAGGCTATGATATCAATAACAGACTGTCATGTATTTGATTGAAAAGATCTATGAAATTTTATGTGGAAAATGAACCTTGGATGCTGGGGGATCCCTGAATGCCTAATTATAAATTTTTAACTCTGCTTTTGAATTTGGATCTCAAAATCTTGAGGATTTCTGCACCAGTTCTTGGGATTAAACATGTACTAAACTTAGTGACACTCCATAACTAATGCATATTCACTCAAATCTACCAATATTATAAAAGAGTTTAAAAACACATTTTAGTCCATTTTCTTTTATTTTCAGTTTAAAATTCTCTCCCTTCCCTTACCCCCTTTTCCACCCATTGAAAAGGCAAGAAATACAAAATCCCTTACTAGTATGAAGTCATGCAAAACAGATTTTCCATTAGCCATGTTTGTAACTATAATAGTGATGATGGTGATAATAATAATAAAGTTTTAAAAAGTCAAAACTTTGCAGCTAACTATTGGATTAGTGATGGAGAGACCTTATTGGTATAGTACTAGCAATGATTGAATTGAAATGTCAATACCTCCTCCCGCTTTCTAAGACCAAAAAAATCTTAGAATTTTCTTTGATTCCTATATGTTTTTCATCCCCCACATCCAACCAGCCATTGTTTCAGCTTTGACTCTGAAACATCTCTGTGGCTAGAATTTTTATCTTTTTCCATTTCCACCAATACCTTAATTTCTTTACATCTAGACTGACAGGATAGTGCCTCTCAAAAAGTCTTTCTACCTGTAATTTCTCACATCTGCCAAGTTAAGCCTCTATACAGTCCACTTTCTTCAGGTCATTCACTTGGACTTGAATGCCCGAGCTCCAGTGAAACTCAGACTCCAGGCTGAGTTCACGTTCAGTAGCTTGGCACTGAGGCCTTGGGAAAAAAAAAAAAACATTTCAAGTCAACAACCATTCATTAAGCACTGTATGATATTCAAGGCAGTGTTGGATTTTGGAATATAAAGGAAAAAAAAGGAACACCTTCCCTCAAGGTGCTCAAATCACATTCATGCAAGTGTCCTCTGTGAAGTCTTTCCTACCATTTCAACATCTCTTTGAATTACTGAAGCAATTCAAAGTCTGAGCTCCACATGTTTTCTTGCCTGTATCTCTCAATTTCTTTGTATTTAATGTGTGTGCATTATCTCTAGGAGTGAAGATTGTCATCTCCTTAAGGGCAGGACTCTGTCCTTCCCTCTCTTTTTGGTCTTGTATGATGCCTAAAGACAGAGTGCGGTACATAGTGCATTTTGCCTGACATGACTATCACTTAGAAACCAGGCAACGCGTGAAGTGGTTGCCTTTCTTGCAGCTATCTAGAGGATAAATACCTTGAATCACATCTTGGTGGTAATACTCTTCCTTAAGGAGTCACAGTAGATTTAATGAGTTTCTGTTATTAATGCTTATGTAATCATCTCAGCAAGTAAGGTGGATTGTCAAATTGGAAAGGAGTTGGAAGCATTCACACTCAAACATGTGTATTATAATCATATGATTGTGTGCCAACAGCTAGTAAAGCTTTAATTCTCTCATTTGTGGGCAAAAATTGAGCAGCCCCTTTTTAACAGGAATATTCTTGCCTGGAGCAATGTTATACCCATTAAAGAAAATAATTTGACCTCACATGAAGTACCTATGCCCATGTGAGGCACTCGCCCTGTTGTTCACACTCTAAATGCTGTGTGTGTGCCAGAGTGCACGTGTTATGGCAAAGACCCAAGCTAATGGTGCATTGAAAATGGAGGTCATGTTACAGGAACACAAAGTGCTCCCTGATTGTGTGCTCCTATTATTTCACAGTGCTGCGTTCCATCCAGAATGTGACCATTCCTACTGGCTTTGCAAAGTTTATTGTATCAACATGCATTCTGCAATGCCCCAAGGCTGCTTCTTTGGCCATGCTTTAGCACTGCCATATTGCTTTTTTTAAAAATGTTTTTCATAAACAAATGACAAACGAAATATCTGCCTTCAAGACATTTACTCTATCCAGGAGTGGTGACCCTTGACCTTTCACCCCCAAATACATTGATTTATGTTGGTCAGCTGCAGAGAGCCAGCACTCTCCTTTAACAGGTGGGGCTCCATGATTCTCTTGGAGGCTGATTGGTGTTTTGCATTTGGCCTTATACAAAGTATTTAGTAGCCTCTGACATACATCCAAACTTTTGCTAGGTTCTGAGGTTTCCTTGAGAGTTAGTATAAAATTTGCCAGATGGAAGGCCTTGTGAAAAACTTTGTGTGTGTGTGCGTGCGTGCATGTGTGTGTGTGTGTGTGTGTGTGTGTGTGTATGTAAGCATTTCCTTATTATATGAAGTCATAGGGGTGTTTGCCTGCTGAATGAGAGCATTCTTCAGAGTTCATGTTAGAGCCTGTGCTGTGTGTAATGGACACTCAAGTTTGTGGTGAACATGTCTGAAAGTGTGTTTCACATGCTTTCAAATTTTAGTTCTACAGTTTCATTGGAACAGGTCTACTTGTGGTGTGATGGATATAACAGCAGCAAAGTGCCAAAAATTATTATGTATTCTTATGGGGAAACATTTTATTCATATAAAACTAGTCATAATATTTCTATGTTCTGGGGAATTTGCCTGTCAAGATTAATTTGCGATTTAACAATAAGGAAACAATTGTGTATGGCCTTAAAAAGGCAGTAAAACTTAGTGTGATGGGATTTCTAGTGTTTTTTTTTTCTTCTTCGGTGAACAAATGGGAAAAGTTTTGCTGGTGAGGCAGCATGGCATTTTCTCTTCTGTAAAATCAGGATCATAATAGCATCAATATCACAGGGTTGTTAAGATCAAAAGGGAAATTTGCAAACTCTGAAATGCTATAATTATCAGTTATCATCATCATCATCATCCTCACCACCATTATTGTTTAAGTAATTTCTGTAGAGAGCTTATCTCTTTCCGTTTGTGGATGACCCCATTTTGTTCTCAGACAGAGCCTATGTTATCCTGTGGCAACATCTTTATCTCAAACATCTCCAGATCTATTCTTACAGAGGCTGTCCTCTTCTCCTGGAATGGCCCCTCACTTCGACCTCATGGGAACTGTAGCTCCATTCAAGGTTCAGTCATCACGTACCACACAAGACTCTTCCTTATCTCCCGCTTTGGCTACTGGTCTCTTCCTTCCCCCCACCAAACTGACTCCATGTTTAGTTTGTGTGTGTTTTGTATTTTTGAGCCAATGTAACATAATGAATAGAGAGCTAGAATCAGGAGACTTGAGTTCAGATCCTGCCTCTGACTTATATTGGCTACATGACCCTGTGTAAGAAGTCCACTCTCTATATCCCAGGTGACTCTTGAGGAGTCTCCAGAGCAGATCTGAACTGGAAGAGGGAGTTGAGGGAACTCAATGGAGTTCCTTGCTCCAGTGAATTTTTAGGTCTGGGCCCCCTCACATAGACAATCCCAAATAGAATATGAAAAGTTTGTTGGAGGATAAGCATGACAAAAGCATATAAATACCTTGAAAATATTTTATATTTGTATTACTGCTACTAGGTGGGGCAGGCTCTAATGCTAGACCATGAGCAAATTGAAATCCAAGTCCAGAAACTTACTAGCTGTGTGATCCTGTGGAAGTCACTTAAATTTTTCAGACTTAGTTTTTTCATCTCTAAAATGGGGATAATAATAGCACCTACTTGTCAGGGCTGTTATGAGGATCAAATGAGATAATACTTGTAAAGTCCTTTGAAAACCTTAAAGCTCTATCTAAATGTTATTATTGTGGTTGTGATTATTGTTAGTGCACAGACTGATTCATTTTTTCTCTTTGTATGTCTACTAATCAGTACTGTGTTATGTGTATATATGGATCTATATAGTATGTGTGTATGTATATATGCATACATATACATATATACAGAAACACACTTATACATATATACCTACATATATGTATATTATACATACATATACATACATATATACACACATATACAATATATATATATACCTACATATATGTATATTATATATACATACACACACATCTATATGATGGTCTTTTGGATAAATGGATTTGTTGAATAGAATAGTGTGCAATGTGTCCTTTAGCGAACAAAACAGAGGAAATAGCGCTCTTATTCTTTGACAGAAAGCTGAATTAAAATAAAGGACTTGAGAAAGCAGAAGCAATGCTGAAAACATCACTTGTGACATTATAACCAATTCTATTAAAATGTTTGTGAGATCCTATTGAGATCACTCGACGCTAGAAACTGAGTACCTGTGATAGGTAACCAGCTAGCTAGTTGTTTATGTTTAGCTGCTTTCCATCCACCATGTCTGACTCTTTGTGGCCCCATTTGGGATTTTCTTGGCAATTCAGTTTCCTTGGAGTGGTTTGCCATTTCCTTCTCCAGCTCATTTTATGGATGAGGAAATTGAGGCAAACAGGGGTAAGTGACTAGAGCAATTTTAGACACTTACCATGTGCTAGGCATTGTGGTAAGCAAGTAGGGATATAAATATAAGCGTGCATGATGGCCCCTGCCTTCAAGGAACTTGCAAGAATTCAAATGGGAGGAGATAACCCATAAAAGGGAACATGAAAAAGAGCCAGAACTTTCAGCAACATGTTGAGGAGATGGTAGAGAAAAACATGGAGGCTTATTTCCAGGCAAAGTGAGGCAAAAGCTCATTTACCAAAGCCATGGTTCCCGTGATGGAAGTCTATGGTTCTGATAGAAAGGATATGAGGACCGTAGCTGAATTGCAGGCAGTGTGGTCTGGAGATGGCCAAGAGGTCTTGTAGAAATAATTCTTTTTACAGGAACAACAATTAGCCTAGAGTTGTGTTAGAAACCCCTGGCAAGAGGAATGGAGCAAATACAGTTAGAGTATTTTTATTTTGTGATATGCTTCATATAAACATAAGAGATGGTAAAAATCATTTTTAGAAAACTTATTTTACCCTAGATATGGGAGGAGACAACAAAAAGAAATGTAAAATCTGTTAAATTATCAGGGAATGATGCAGGTATTTGAATATTTCCTTGCATTTCTCCATAATATTTCTGGGCTTTCTGCCTTTTGGGTTTTTTTTTTTTGGTCTGGAAGAAAGAATAATGGTGACAGGCTTGGGAGAAGGGAAAGAACACAACTGCTAAAGAGATTGAGTCCAACTTAATTTGGATACTATGGGGCAGGAAACTCAGTAAATGGGGTAAATATTTTTTAAAAAGCTTATTATATAGTGACAGTTAATTTCCTCTTCTTTGCCTTAGCCTAAAATTTAACTTGAGTCAACAAAATTACTTAGAGCATAAATTACCAAGTAGACATCTTATCACATTCATATATCACTGGAACTTCCCTATAATGCCATTTGCTGTAGATTAGAATTTACTCTAAGTGGGTTAGTGTTAGATTGCTTCCAAGGGTTTCAGTTATAGAAATGCTTAAAGGACTTTATAAGGTAGTTTTGTCTACAAGGCATTTGTGTGACATAGATACAGAAAACAACTTATTAACAGATCTTTGAGGTAGGTGTAAGTTCATTCATTTAATAAATATTTAGCATTGTCCCATATAAGGCAGTTAGGTGGCCCAGTGGATAGAGTCCCAGACTTGGAGTCAGGAAGATTCATCTTCCTGAATTCAAATCTGGCCTCAGATACTTACTGACTGTGTGACCCTGGGCAAGTCACTTAACCCTGTTTGCCTCAGTTTCCTCATCTGTAAAATGAATTGGAGAAGGAAATGGCAAACCACGCCAGTATTTTTGCCAATAAAACCCTAAATGGGGTCATGAGAAGTCATACATAACTAAACAACAACCACAGAAAAATTGTCCCACCTACAGGTCTGTGTTCTGTGCTGTAGAGGAGTCGCAGGAAGTATTTGTCTGCCTTTTTCCTACAAGAGGTATAGTCATAAGGATAAGAATTGGGATTAGATCTGTGATTTTGTTAGTATGAGAAACTCGTATCTCAGATGGAGAAAATCCATTTACTAACACAAGTCAGAACCTTCTGAAACTTACAGTATAAGGTAGTCTTCTAGCAGTGGTATCAAACTCAGATAGAAATGTGGGCCACTAAACCTTCCATATGATCTCTGCAGACTACCTATTAACTTAGAAAACTATATATTAACATTATTTATGTTTTCTTGTATTTTCATTTTTTGCTTAAGTATTTCCCAAATATATTACAATCTGGTTCATGCCATGTATTTGACACCTCTGATCTAGAGCACTGAGAATGGGAGGGATTTGTCCAGGGTCATGCAGCCAGTACATATCAGAGGTGGGCCTGGAATCTAGGCTGGTCTTCTTGACTCCAGGGTTGATCACCTAGCCACTAAGCCACATTGTAAAGATCCCACAGCCATAGGCTCGTGATTATGGAGCTGTAATCGACCCAAGAGACCATCTGAATCAATTCTCTTATTTTGTAAATGAGGAAATGAGTCCAAGGAGAGGAAGTGATTTGCCCAACGTCACACAGGTAATAAATGGCAGAGTCAGGTTTTGGACCCTAGGTCCATGTCTGTAATTTCAGCACCCTGACCACTGTACCATATTGCCTCAATCTAGTTGGAGGAGATGAGATGGACAGAGAAAAGATAAATAACTACTCTGCAAAATGTAGAATTTAATGGCCAGATGTATAGAATAGAAAAATAACTGTGCTGGCATTCCAAGGGAGGAGAGATTGCTATGGACTGGTAAGGTCGGACATGGCTTCATGAGAAAGTTGAGAATATTAAGATTGGCTTAAGAAAGGGTAAGACTTTTTTTAAAATTTTGATCAGTCAAAAGGTCATGTTCCAAGAACTGTGCTTAATTAAGTCCTTGGGAATACAAAGAAAGAAATACAAATATGGTCCTTGCCCTCAAGGAACTCCATTCCAATGGGGGAGAAAAATGTACAAATACAGAGTAGATGGAAGGTGATCAAGTCATCTCAGAGGAGAAGGTGTGGGGTTAGGAAAGCCCTCCTATAGAATACCAGACCTGAGCTCAAGGAAGCCAGTGAAAATGAGAGGCAGAAGTGAGAATGTCGTAGGGACCAGCCAGTGCCAATGCATACATAATAAAAAGAAGAATAAGCATTACTCCAATCTACCTTTCTAGTCTTAATATTTATTACTCCCTTTCATCCACTCTTTGGCCCAACAAAAATGGCCTTCTTTCTGTTCCTCACACTTGGCATTCCATCTATCATCCCTCTGCCTTCTCCCAGGGTGTCACTCATGAAAGCAATGAACTCTCTCCTCACCTGTGCCTTATAGAATGAGAGGTGGAAAAGAGAGAGAATAACATGGAAAATGGGTCTTGAGGTTGGCATAAGGAGCAGTAAAAACAAAGACAAGAAGACAGGAATGAACAAATGTGTTCTGGTAACAGTGAATAGAGAAGGGGTGGGTCTGTATTGGGGAGTAAAGAGAAATGTCATTGAATCTGGGATATTGACGAATTTGGATTTTTATCTTTCTGTTAATGGGGAACCATTGAAGGGCTTGAGCAGAGAAATCATACAATAAAAACATTGTTTTGGGAAGATTAAACTGGCAATAGTGTACACAATGATTGGAGGTAAGAGAACCTGGAGGCTGAGGCCAGCTATTGTGATATTCTAAGAGTGAGGTAATAATGGCCTTAACTGGGGTGGTACTAGCAGGAATAGTTTGAAAGAAGAACTGAATTAGGTGATTATCGTATAGATTTAATTTTAGTTTTTCAATGAACAAAAAAATTTCTCTCTTTCTTACCTCCCCACTCCATTGAGAAAAATGGAAAAAAACAAAACCCTTATAACAAATAAGCATAGTCAAGTAAAACAAATTCCCACATTGGCCATGTCCAAAAATCTTTGTCTCATTTTACATCTTATATCCATTACCTCTCTGCCAGGAGGTGGGCACAACACTTTATCATCTGTCTCCTAGAACCATGATTGGCCAATGTATTGATCAAAGGTCTTAAATCTCAAGATTCTTTGTCTTTAGAATATTTTATTATATAAATTGTTCTCCTGGTTCTGCTTTCTTCACTCTGTATCAGTTCATATAAGTCTTCCTAGGATTCTGGAACAGATATTGCAAAAAAAAAATACATTAACTATGGAAACCAGAAAGGGAGAGGAATCAAATGTAATGCTTGATGTTTCTTTCAAGCCTCAGTTGAATGAAAACAGAAATAGAAAAGTCAGGAGGTGGAACCAACTTTGGGAAGGAAATAATGAGTTTTTATATGTTGTCTGGGCAGAAGAGGTTCTAATTACCATCTACAAATAAATGGACTTATTGACCAAATTGGAGAAAACAATTTAAGGCCATTTAAAATTGGAATTATTTACTCATCCTCAGGTAAAAGTATACCAAGGGGCAACCTAGTCTCATTCCTTGTGTTTCCAAATCCTCAAAGCCAATTTCTCAAGTCATAAATGTGTATTTAAATAAAAGGTTGATATACAAGTTTGCATTAAAATGACCTTTTAAAAAATGAGATGGCATTTTAATTGGTTTTGAGTAGTCCTTAATGTCATGTGCTTTTACTAGTTTGGGGAGAGCTGATTGGTCCATTCAGAAAGAAAGATGCCTATTTAGGCCAATATTTGGAGATGGTTATAATGACCCTTATGCACATACTGTTACATGAATACACCTGTCATGTTTGCTGCTTGGTTATCATCCCATGTATATATTTACTGTGTCTCTAAAAATAAGAAAGGACTTTGATGTGTTTGGGAAAGGGAATCATAGCAGTTCTCAAGTATTTAATGAGCTCACATACGGAAAAGGAATTAGATTTGTTTTGCTGGGCCCCAGAGGGCAGAACCAGGAGCAGTGGGAGGCAGTTTCAGTGAGGCAAATTTTGAACACTTCCTAACAGCTAGAAGCATTCAGAGTTGCAGTCACTTCCTTTTGGGACAATGGGGTTCCACCTCATTGGAGCAGAGACTATATGTTTTTTTTCCGCTTATATCCCCAGGACTAAGCGTGCTTGTCATATAGCAAGAGCTTAATAATTGCTTTTTCCTTCCTTCCTTCCTTCCTCTTCCTTCCTTCCTTCCTTCCTTCCTTCCTTCCTTCCTTCTTCCTTCCAACAGAAGTTGAATGAGTCTTGGTTGAAATGTGTAGAAGCATATTGTTCAATAAAAGTTGGAATAGATGGCCTCTTAGATCCCTTCTGTCTTAGATTCTGTGATTCTCAAAAAATAGGAGCTTTCCTTTAAGCTTCGTGAACTAGTTTGCTAAATTCTTGCAGATAATGTCCTGTAGTTTCATAATTAAAAATATGACTGCATCCTCTTATTAAGACTCTTTATAAATGGATTTAATTACCTATTCTGTGCTAGGAATTGTTGTGGCTACTAGGAATACAAAGACACGAGCAAATAGTTTCTGCTGTCAAGACTATTTTCTACTTGGTGAAAATAACATGTACCTAGATAATTAGATAGGGCAGCTGGGTGGCACAATGGATAAACCTCTGGGCCTGAAGTCAGAAAGACTTGAGTTTAAATCCAGACACTTGCTAGCTTTGTGTCCACAGGCAGGTCACTTAACCCTGTTTGCCTTAGTTTTCTCATCTGTAAAACGAGCTAAGGAAGGAAATGGCAAACCACTCCAGTATTTTTCTCAAGAAAACCCCAAATTAGGTCCTGAAGAGTTTTTCCCCTGAAAGATTATATTTAGTTTTGCTGGATAGGTGATTCTTGTTTGTAATCCTAGCTCGTTTGCCTTCTGGTATATCATATTCCAAGCCCTCTGATTCTTTAAAGCGGAAGCTGCCAAATCCTGTATAATCCTGACTGTACCTTCACAATATTTGACTTGTTTCTTTTTGGCTGCTTGCAGTACTTTTTCCTTGATCTGTGAACTCTGGAATTTGGCTATGACATTTCTGGGACTTTTTATTTTGGGATCTCTTTCAGGCAGCGATCGGTGGATTTTTTCAATTTATATTTTGCCCTCTGGTTCTAATGTATCAGGAAATTTTCCTTCGATAATTTCTTGAAATATGTTGTCCAGGTTTTTTTTTTTATCACAGCTTTCATGTAGTCCAATAATTCTTATATTATCTCTCCTGAAACTATTTTCTAGGTCAGTTGTTTTTCCAATGAGAATTTTCACATTTTCTTCTATTTTTTTTTGCATTTTTGATTTTGTTTTATTGTGTCTTGAGTCTCATAGAGTCATTAGCTTCCACTTGTTCAATTCTAATTTCTAAAGAATTATTTTCTTCAGTGAACTTTTGTACTTCCTTTTCTATTTGGCTAGTTTTATTTTTTAGGAAATTATTTTCCTCAGTAAAATTTTGTATATCTTTTCTCATGCTATTGTCTCTTTTTTCCATGATTCTTTTACATCATTCTTATTTCCTTTCCCAGTTTTTCTTCTATTTCTCTAATCTGCTTTTAAAAATTCTTTTTAAGCTCTCCCAGGAATTCTTTTTGGGCCTGAGACCAAATTACATTTTTCTTTGAGGCTTCACATGTAGCCATTTTGACATTATTGTCCTTTTCTAAGTTTATGCCTTCATACATTAGGAACTTTCTATAATCAAGTTATATTTTTTTTTTTGCTCACTTTTTTTTTCTATCTTTTTTTTTTGTGACTAAGTGTTTTTATGGGAGAATTGAGCTCTGTCCTGGCACCGTCCCAAGCTTTTTGTGTTGGAGCTCAAGGTCTTACTGTTGGCTTTCACTGGGCTTCAGGGCTTAGCTGCTTGCTTTCGCTGGAGAGTACCCTTCTGGCTTGTATTGGGAGTGGGGCCTCCCTGTTGGCCTCCCCTGGGTATGGGTTTTAGCTGCTGGCCTGCTCCAGGGGAGGGGCCTTTCTGTTGGGTCGCTGTGGAAATAGGACTTCCCTGAGAGCAAGCCACGGGGTGAAGTCTCACTGTTGGCCAGTTCTCTTGCAGGGCTTCGCTACTGGTCAGCAGTGGGGTCAAGACCTTGTCGGTGGCTTATGCTGGGGGTGGCGTTGCTGGGTGGGGGCTTGCTGCCCACACAGACTGCATACTTGCCTAGGGGGCTACTGCTTTCAGGAGGGCAGAACCTCACTGGTGGATTGCCTCAGGCTTGGAACCTTGCTGCAGGGCCCCTGCTGTGAGGCGGGGGCCACTGCTGCTGCTTCAAGACCTCAGTCTGCTCCCATCCCTGTGAGACAGACCTTTCCTGCCATGTTAGAAAGCTGCTTCCCTGCTCCTAGACCAATTCTGAGGTGGTTTTCTAATTGTTTGGTGGGGAATTAGGGAGGGCTTCAGAAATACCTTTCTCTTTTCTTTTATCCTAGCATGACGCGTTGAGTTTCAGTCACCATTCTCGTGACAAAGTAATCCTTTTTTTTAAATGCACTTACCCCCTGCCATCTCTCTGTCTGTGTGTCTCCTCTTTTCTATCCCTTTCACATACTCACGTACACCCCAAGCTGTCATGATATATCACCTCCTGTATCATGGGGTAAAATATTCTAGTGCTGTAATAATGAAACACTTTCTGTGTGGGAGCAGAATGATACAAATAACAACTGGGCCACATCTGACCTCATTAAAGTCAATGAACTGCAGCGTTGGATTATTTGTGGTCTTGAGCAATTTCTGAAGCAAATTCTATTATTTTTAATATCTAAATATAGAAAATGGAAGCAAGGAGAACCTCTGGCATGCTAGGGTCTCTTTTTATCTGGGAATAAAACTTTATGTAAAACATAAAACCAACAAAAATTATCCAGTACACTTAACTTTGAAAATTCTCATTTTATCATGAATTACAACTTTGCTCCCCACATATTTTCATGGGATGCTCCAGTTGTCTAAGGCATAAAGTTATTCCTTTTCTGGTCATGAGAAAACCTCATTTCCAAAGCTTTGGTTGATTTCTGAGGGTGCTTGAAATATTTTGTTTAATTCTCACACTCATACTCCTAAAGGAGACCAGACGTTTGGACTAACTGATGAGAAAACTGGGAGAGTAATGAGTAAGGTGGTGGAAGAAATATATTTTGGCCCATTGTGTAATATGTAGCTAGGTTCTCAGCCCTTCTGGATACTTTCAGGTCTTCCTGAGGTGTGGGCTTCATTGATTTCAAAAGAAGTGTTGGGTTCCCCATGTCTTTGAGTCTAGCTGACCTGAATGCTATGAGTATAATTTTTATTTATAGTGTTTATTATGCAACACAATCCACAAAATGCTATGTCAGGCAAATATTCCAAACCAGAAGAGTCTCTCATAGTTTTGCAGAAGCTCTCCTCAAAAGGGAAATGTGTACCACTGACACCAACCTCCCGTGGACTTAACTATTCTTGATTACATGTTCATAATAATTGAAAAGTTTGTGATCTTGGTACATCAGGGGGAAATTTTGGCCACTTTGTGGAAATAATAATAATTTCAGGCTGGAATTCATAAAAAATCACTGCCTATATCTTTTGAGGTTGTGGAGAGTATTGCTTAAGAATACTAACAGGAAATTATAGGGAAACAAAAATAAATCTTTAGTCCCCAAGAAATGTGCCACCTGGGGACAGGGCCACTTCCCCACATTGGCAGTAAGACTTCTAATTAAGTAGAATTGTGGATGCTCTTAATGGAGCTGTATTAGCTATCAATCTTGGAAGTTGTCACTGAGAAGATAATTGAATGCAGTTCATTTTTAATCTCTTTACCCCTTCATTAACTTCAATGGGTTGTGCATTTCTTCTTCTTCCTTCAGTATCTATCAAAAGCTGTCTCTGCCAAGATAGAATCCGTTTTATGGGTATACATTGATATTCTATGCTAGTTATGAGATTGCCAGAAATTTCCTCATATATGAGATAGAAAATAAGAAAATTTGTAAAAGGAACAGTGTGCACATAGTATTGGCTTGCAGGGGTTTTCATAACTATTGCATTTGGATTTGGTGGGGGGGTTTTTGTTCTCAAAATAATTGAATAAAAACACTTATTAAGTATCTACCATGTTCTTGGCCCGGGGAAAGAAGTGAAACAAGACACAGTTTCTACCTTCAAATATTACACAAGTTAGTAGTACACATAAGACAAAATTGCAAATAACTTTAAATTATATTAAGATCAGTGTTTTGGAGAAAATTGGACAAAGGGAATGAGAGAGTGGATCTCTGGGGACATCAGAGAAGACTTCATGGAAGAGATGGTATTTAAGACAAGCTTTAAAGGAAGAAAAACCTTTCACAAAAAGAGGTGTGAGTTAGACAGTTTCAGGAATGGGGGGCAGCATGAAAAAGGTCACAGAAGCAGGAGAAGACAGGACAAGGCTGGAGAATTGGAGTCTGGTTTGCCTGGATCACGTAATATATGAAGCAGACAGTATACAATAAGACCTAATAAGTTAATTGTAACCAGATTGAGGGTTTGTGTGGATGCCAGGTATAGGAGTTTGTATTTCATCTAGTAAGCCATGGGGAGCCACTGAAAGTTTTTTGAGCAGGGGAGTAGTGTGGTGAGACTTGTTCATTGGGAAGACTGCTGTGAAAGAGTGATTGGAGAGGCAGACTAGAGACCAGGAGACCATGTGTGGGATTATTACAATAAAGATTTAGTGAGTCTCTGAGCTAAGATAGTGTCAATGTGAATAAACAGGAAGAGACATATGTGAAAGATACTGCTGAGAGCTCAGCAGAATGCATGGAGCTTGACCACTTATCGAGGTGAGGGAGGGCGAGGGAGAAGGAAGACTCACAGATGACTTTTGGGCTGTGAACCTGGATGGCTGGGAAGATGTGCCTAATAGAGCCCAGGAGGTATGGGAGAGCACAAGCAGTTTAGTTTTATGTGCGTTTGGGTGAGTTTGAGGCACTGAAAGGGCAGCCAACAGAAAAATGCATCAAACATTTTGGAAATGTAAATTTTCAGATTTTATTTAGACTGCTTTTCTGTGAGGCTGAGAAAAAAACACTGTGACTGTTCAGTTTTTCTGTATGTATTACTCACCTTTTAGGTGAATATTATAAACTAGATTGTACTGAATGATGACAGTTCCACAATCCAGCTGTTAATAAGCTTGTTTGCTTCACCATCTATAATTTGGTTTCGTTAATCTTTTTAAATTTAACTTATTGTAGAGATTAAATTTTTTTAAAAAAATGAAAAATTGAAAAAGACATTTAAAATAAATAGCCTTAATTTAGATATGCAGTGATACTTCAATTAATTAATCCTTTGAGAACAAATCTTCATACCAAAGACATGTAGTGGGGTTTTTTGGTCTGTTTTTTACAACTCAAATCTACACATATCATGCAGTGCAGTATTGGTCTCCATCATTTGGCTCATACCATAATGATTCCATTAAGGTATGCATGTGTTCCTGCACATGACAAAAATGTCCGCACAACAGCTTCCATTTGACTGTGTTTGAGGGATAACAGGATGGCCAAGATGTAAAGTGGATAAAGTTTCACTTTGATGTCCTCAGCCTTCTGCTTGTCCCAACAGGAAAAGATCTATTATCACTCATGCTGATTGTGATAGGCCAACTTTAGAAAACAATGTCATTTAGGAAACAGCCCTGGACTGAAAGTTAAGAGACTTTGCTGTGTGCTAATTGTGTTCCTAGTGGGAATAGTGCCACTAACTAGTGAGTAGTCTTTAAGAACAAATGACTGCCTTTCTGGGCCTTCGTTTTGTCTTGTGTAAAACAAGACCTTTGAACCAGACTGATTCATTCATTTGACAAGACGCTCAAGATAAACATTTATTCAAAAGTAATTGGTTGGGGATACAAAAATAGTCCCTGCCCTCAAGTACTTGACAAGAGTAATGTCAAACAAGACTAGAAATGGGGGACACTAAGCCATATTGAGGATCCCTGTGGGTGCATATTGTGTTAGAAATCCACATATTAACACTATCTGTGCTTTACCATGGTATTTATTTTGTTAAATATTTCTTGGTTGCATTTTAATCTAGATTGGGTAGAACTTGAGAGTATTGCTGGCCCATCCTGTGGATCATGTGTTTGACACCTCTGCTTTACAGTATTGGAGGGGAAATAAGACACAAATGCAGATAATTCTAATACAAAACAGAACAGAAAGGCAGTTTGACAGCAGATAGAAATCTGGCCTTGGAATCAGGAAGATTTTTATTCAAGTCTCACCTCTGACACAGATAAACTATGTCACCCTGGGCAAGTCGTTTAACTTCCCAGTACTTCAAGCAACTTTCTAAGACTAAAACTGTGGAGCTGGTGTTGATCTGTATTGGTAAAGGCAGTTTCCTCACTGTATTCCCTCTACCCATGAAGTCATAGCTCCAGAGCATGAAAAGAAAAGAAAAGAAAATGCTATATGATGTATGAAGAAGAAAAGCTTGGGAAGAAGGGTCTTCAGTGAATGGTGATGAGTTTGAATAAGGTTTTGAGTACATGAGAAATGTCAAATACAGCAGGAAAAGTGGGTTTGGGAGAAATTGCACAGGGCTTTGTATGTCAAGCCTTAGATAGAAAGAGGAAACTCAAGATTTTTGAGTAATGAAGTGATGTGATTAGAGATGTGCATTAGAATGGTTCATTTGATGGTGTTGTAGAGGATACATTGGAGGGGGTAGAGACTAGAGACAATTAGTCTGGATAATACATGATTTTGACAACAACAACTAACATTTATATGGTACTTCAAGGTTTGCAAAGCCCTTTACATAGATTACCTCACTAGATCCTCGCAACAACCCTGGCAGATAAGTGCTATTATTGTTCCTATTTTACAGATGAGGAAATTGAGGCTAAGAGAGATTAAATGACTTGCTTAGGGGCACACAGCTAGTGAGTGTCAGAGGCAGGATTCACACTCAAGTCTTCCTGACTCTGTCCAGCACTCTACTCACTCTACCACCTAGCCGAGCGATCTCTAGCATTCCTAAAAATTCTAAAAGCCAATGATTCTAGAGTGAATGAATTCTTCTCTCCCTCCCCACCGCTGCTTCTTAGGATCTGTAACTTTTGTCAAAGCACAGCTCACCTCCTATGCCTACCCTTTCTTGATCCTCACCCCAGTTGTTACTGTGTTCTCTTGCTTAGAATTACTTTGTATTGCTTTGTATATATTGGTCGTTGCTTATGGTTATGTGCAATATGTCCTCTAAGCAGTATCCTGTAAGCTTCTTGAGGGCAGAAATTGTCTTTGTTTTCCCAGCACCAAGGACAGTGCCTTACAAGGAACACCATGTGTTTGTCGAACTAAGCACTTGTATTTTCAGCTTTTTACTCCTAACTAGGAGATGAAAGACTGTGCAGTATTAAAGGAATTTCATGAGACTATAGCGTTATCACTAGAAGGGTGCTGAAAGGTATTCAGATCCATTCCTCTCATTTCTACAGAAACAGAGATCAAGACAGCTTAAGTGACTTGCCCAGGACCACCCAAGCAGTAGATAGCTGAGTCAGTATTCAAGCTCAGGTCTGCTTCCAAATTCAATGCCCTTTTCATTGTACTATGCTTCTGCTTTCCCTCCTGAGAGTGGGGAGTCAGGAGGGTGGTTATAAATATCCCTGAAATCACACTATACCTAAGGCCAACTAAACAAGATTGAAATGTACTTTCAATCTTTTAGTGTGATTGGCCCACAGTCCCTTCTGTTCCCCAATCCTGGTGGTCCTTACTTCTTCTGGGAAAGATTAACTGGGGACTACCATTTGTAAGTAAGGAAGTAAGAGGGGGGAAAGTTGTCATATGGCATTTTTCATGTTTTTTTCTTTTTGTTAACATCTAACATGCAGTTATATTTTCCTACTGTAACCAGCGGTATTTGATGCCTTGATTTGCATCTTTATGTTTTTATTTTTTCTACCCATGGAATTGGTTTTCCTAATAGAGGAGTATGTCACTGAAGCTTATCTATTCATTAACAGGAATATTAAAGCATTTGGTGAAGTTCATAATGATAACACTGCACAGCAACCTTCTTACAGGGGACAGGGCTCTTTTTTTTTTAAATCAAGAATCATTCTATGCATCATGACAAGCTCTGAACATTCCAATTTGAAGTATTTGCTTATAAGGGAATAGTCTGTAATCAATTTCATTGCTCCACATGCTCATCTCTCCTAAGCACATAACAAAATGATATTGCATTCACTGCTAAGATAATATGGAAAACCATGGAAATTCAGTTAAAAGTCAGCCCTTTACTTTCTGAAGGCACAAAATAATTCTGAAGATAATGAATCCCTAGTTAACCAAATACATATGTTTTCCTAGGTAGGTCGAAGGCAAACTTGGATGTACAGACAAGTAATGACATTTTCTTTCCCTTCCTGCACGAAGATGTAACATACTTCAGCCAGTAATCAATAAGCATTTATTAAGTGCTAGGTGCTAGGATATAAAGACAAAAATGAAACCATTCCTGTCCTCAAATATCTTATATCCTATAGAGGGAGACAGCATGCTCACAATAACCTTAGGAGGTTGGTGCTATTATTTCTATTTTACAGATGAGGAAACCAAGGCAGACAGAGGTTAAATGACTTGCTTAGGGTCATACATCTAATAATTGTCTGAGGTTGGATTTGCTTTCATATCTTCCTGACTTCAGACCTAGCACTCTATCTATTATGCCACCTAGCTATCTCAGAAGAGTTAGAATAAGGCCATTTCAAGTGACAATTTGCAAAAAGTATGGCTGGAAGGACCTATAGAATATTTGAAATCATGCTTTTCTTGCCTTTTTAAAAGTTTCTTATAAAACACAGATGGCCAGACCAGGTTTTTTGAGGGGTTTGGGAGAATCTGACTGGTCCACCAATATTTTTGTTTCTGATGATAATGTTTCCATGTGTAAGCCCTTAGCTCCATATCCAGTTGAGTCTCCAGGGTACTAAGGCCACGTGCTACCTGTGTTTTGAACTTTTTGGAGTTTAGAAGTTGTCAGGCTTAGCAGCTCATTCTTTAAAACCAGGAGGTTCTTTATTTTCCTTGGACTTTTTTTGGGGCAGCGAATATTATAAGGATTAAATTCTCATTGTGGTGGTAATTATGTTTTTCTCTTTGTCTGGACTATAACTTAGGGGGAATTACAATGCCTAAGGAAAGGCAGACTGATCTGGTGTAATTGAGAATGATGGCCAGAAAGCCTAGAAGGTCTCAAGTCTTCTATAGACTAGCTCAGTGTTTTTTTTTAAAAGCTCATTTGCTGGAAAATGTTTCATTTTTCCCACCTTCTCAATGAAAATGATAAAAATAATATTAACCTTTCCTTCCTCTGAATTCCCACAGCATTTTATCACTACCCCTCTTAATGTAATTTTCTATTCTACTTTGTTTTATGGTACACATCAGAACTCCTCTACTAGAAAGTAATTTTGATGGGAACAAAGGACATGCCTTATTTTTGTCATATCCATAGCATCTATTACAATGCCTTCAATGGAAGTTCTGAGACTTCATGCTCTACGTCACAGTCAATGGTCTGTGATTTGCTAGCCCATGGTAGAAATGGAAGGGACATAGCAATAAAAGAGAATTCTGGAAGAGTACCATGTCAATGAGAGGCACCTGGAGACAAAGGCAGGGGTCCAACCAAGGGAGTAGGAGAACAAAGGCATTTAGAGGAGGCATGGAATATGAGTTAGTTGGGGTTATTTTACCATGGCTGAAATAAAATGAAAATAATCTTGACATTGACATTATAAATGAAACAAGAAGAAAAAAGGAAATTTCAGCTGAATGGAATGATGGATCAAGGTTCTCTTGAGTGAGGCGAATGAAGGTGTTGATGAAGTTGGTTTATTGTGCATCCACATAAGTATAATTTCATGGGATACTTGGTCATCCAGGATTGCAGTGTTCATGATGAATATTTGAAAAAAGATTACAATGAAGAAAATGGGCCAGCTTCTCATTTAATGTCTAATGCAGAAGAAGAGGAGGGAGAGAAATTCTCTAAGTAAGTCAATAAGATCCTGCAAATTAAATCAGCATATACTTTAATACTTAGTGCAAAGGTGGACATAGGAGAGGATATGAAAAATATGTTAGAAAACATGGTTTGGAAGCAAGAAAGGAGAGAAGCTGGTAGATTACCCACCTGTATAACCAGGAAATTTTTTTTTCAAGAAATTGAGTCAGAGACATAAGATATATCAAATAACATGACTAAAAAATGAAATCAATTGTTTTGATAGACAAGAAATGACTGGTTAGCAATGTGGCATTCGTTTCCAAGTTGCTCTTGATGCACAATCAGAACATTAAATTGTTAGGGCAAAGAGCAAAATCAGTAATGAAATAGAACAAAGAATAAAAAAAGAGATGTTTGCATGCAGTTGAAGCAACTCCAACCTGGCACATTTGGTAGTCGGTGCTGGAAAAAATAGCTAGCATTTCTATAGCACTTTAATGTTTGCAAAGAGCTTTACATACCTTATTTCATTTGATCCTCACAGCAATGCTGGAAGGTAGGTGCTGTTATTATCCCCATTTTATAGATGAAGAAACTACAGCAGACAGAGGTTATGCAGCTTGCCTAGGGTCACCCAGCTAATCAGTTTGTGAGGCTGTATTTGAACTTGAGTCTTCCTGATTTGAAGTTTAGTGTTCTGTTCCCTGTACCACCCACCTCAAAATGAGAAGAAGGTAAAAGGACAGACATCACCCTTTCCTGTGAAAATTTAATCAGTTGCCACAATGAGGCTCAGAAATTGTTCATGACTGGGGCAGCTAGGTGGTGCAGTGAATAGAGCACCAGCCCTGAAGTCAGGAGGACCGAAGTTCAAATACATACTCAGATACTTGACACTTACTAGCCTAGCAAAACACACACAAACCCCCCCCCCCATAAATTGTTAATAACAGAAGACCCTTAATCTCCCTGCCAAATGGAAGGATATGGCAGTCAAGGACAATAATTGTTTAAAATACAAAGTAATTTAGAAAATCTTACAATGGAGGATAGATGAATATGAGCAGTACTGATTTGTTTTATGGTGAGAAGCCGTGGAGTTTATAGAAAAGTTTATAAAAAGTTTCATAAGGGACTCAACTAAGCCAGATCATCCCCAGGGCATTTAAGGATGAAACAGGAAGAAGGACAATGAGGAGATTAAAAATAGAAAATGATCTCTAAGGATTACCATCACTAGCTCTTTCCTCCATCAATGATAGGCAAGCCACAACATTTGGGCTCGTATCACAATCCCCGATGTGCTGCATGAGGAAGTAGAAATAGCTCTAAAGAAAACAAAGATGGGAAGAGCAGCTGGACCAGAGCAAGAATAAACAGAGGTGACAAATGTTGAGAGAGTTGAGGGCTCAAGTTTCAAGATGTCTGAAAAAGGAGGAAAATGCTAAATGTTAGGGAAATAAAAATCAAAGATTTTATTATAGTTCAGAAAAGGATGATTGATGAAATACTAATGAGACACATGTTCTTTAAATATGCTTGCTACCATAATGGAAAATATCAACTATACTGTTGAAGAAGAATTCCCTACAGGTGATGAGGTCCTAAAGATGTGCGTGACTCTGAATAATATTGTGATGATTGTGACTATTTCAGTATTTCAGAGTCTTTGAAATGAGTTTTATGATCACTCCAAATTTTATGTTTGAACTGATTGTCCACACAAATAACCAAGAAGGTGAAGAATGCCTTTTGTCCAGACCATGACATGGAAGAGATCTTATAGAATTGGTCCATCAGTGCCTATATCTTGTACAGACACTATAGAAGATTCTTTGGGGGATGTGGACAAGAGTCACATAGGATAAGATGTGAAGAGGGTGAAATCTGATTTGGTCTACACAAATAACCAAGAAGATGAAGAATGCCTTTTGTCCAGACCATGAGATGGAAGAGATCTTACAGAATTGGTCCATCAGTGCATACATCTTGTATAGACACTATAGAAGATTCTTTGGGGGATATGGACAAGAGTCACATGCAAGTCACCACCCATCAACCACTATTTTACCCCAACATCATGATGTCATTAGTCCTTTTCCAAAATGAGGAACCAACAAATGTCACCATCATAAAATAAAAATTGAGATGAAGACTTAAATAGATTCTGAAAATAGACTTATAGAATTAAAATTTAGAGAAAATTAGATTTGGGAAGGACCTAAGATGTAATTCAGTCTTCTCACTTACAGAAGGAGTCTCCTCTATAGCATCTCTGTCTAATGGCTATGTATCATCATCCCATCTCTGGTTAAATACTTCAAATGACAGCAAATTCACTATTTTGTTAAGGTTATTTCCTACACTGTTGGATGTTTCTAACAAAAGAGGCTGTTTTTTGCTTGGTGATAGGAAAAATAATTATAAGCATGCATAATATCATGAAATAAGTTTAAAAAGATAGGAACTTCTTTTCATGATATTTTTGACAGATAACCAGTTATTTTGTGTCATTTAGAAGGTGTGCACCTTCAAATGTGAAGGTCATGAATAGATTTGGGTTATCTGTGACCTTAGGTTTCTTCTTCATATTGGATACATACCAGTTATCTCTTTGTGATACCCCGTTTTAAAAATTTGTATAACTATTTATGATTCAAATGTATAAAACAGAGAAAACTTTACTAGTTCAAATAAGTTGGTAGTAAGTCTAAATTCATGACAAATATGAATTCTAAAATACTTTGGTAGATCTGTGATCTCACCAATGTGGGTACTCTCCTCCAAAAATGCATATCGCAACCTATCTCATCCTGTGGGATTCTTGTTCATGTCTTCTCATAAAAACAATTTATTTTATTCTTGAAAAATGCAATGTAGTTCCTACTAAGTAGCATTTTATAGTAGTGGTCTAAATACCCATTTAATAGTGGTCTTAATGAGCTTATCTAAAATTGTAGCAATCATGATCGGTAATTAGCATCATTTTATGGAAGGCAATACTCCAGAAGGAGTGAGTTTTTGTAGTACTTAAGTGCCAGAAGAAGGAGGAGGCTAGAGAGGATATTCAGAATAAAATATTTTGACAGTCATCAAAGGGCATCGACTTTGTTAGGACTTTAATTATAAAGTGAAATTTTGTCTAAATGGCCATCTAGACACAAGCCTAGCACTGAGACACTTTTGAAATTAAAAAAAAAACCAACCTTAATATAGCAAATAATTGAGAAATCTATTTTTTTTTTTTTTTGTTTCAGGACCTCCTGGGAAACGTGGTAAGAGGGGCAGAAGAGGAGAATCTGGTAAGTTTGAACTTTGGACTTTGTCATGTAAGAACTTGATTTCTGTGTGTGGTCACCAAGAGATAGCCATCTCTTCCTATGATATTATTTTGCTATATTGTTTTAGTAAGTGCTGTCTTATCTTATGTACATCTAAGATTATTTAGTTTTTGAAATAATTTTCTTCTAGACTGTTTTTATGGGTCTACACACACACACACATGTCTATGTGTTTAGTTTAAAACTAATTTGATTAGTATAGGGGACTCCCATAAGAAAACTCCCTCTTCCAATGCAAGTTGGCACCTATTTTGCTCCCTGTAGCTGTGTGAGGAACCAAAAGGTTCCCCTTTTCTGATGTAATACCACATCACACTCTTGAAATATTTAAATAGTGTATTCACAGCCAAAGCATATAAAAGGCAAGTGTGTAATGTTTTAAATATTTAACCCTAATGGACATGTGTTTTCAGTGTGCAACAATGGTGCCATCTTTTTTTTTTTTTATAGCAATTCAAATTGCACACAAGAATCTGAGGGCCAGTATTTGAACCCAGGTCTTTCTGACTCTGAGGCTGTTTCTCTGTCCATTATCCCAGGTAGCCCCTTGAATACATACATGAGTACATGTACCTATACATATATGTGTTTATGAGTAGGAGTGCACATACAGATAATCTGGTAAAAATGAGGGTATATATTATATATTTTCACACATACTTGCGTATGGCTTTGTTTTTAAAAATATTTATTTTTTGGTCACATTATGAATTCTGAGTTGTCCCCCTTTCCTTACTCTCAACCCCACATTAGAGAAAGTCAACATTTCATATAAATATATATATATGTGTGTGTGTGTGTGTGTGTGTGTGTGTGTGTGTATACACACACACACACACATGTATGTGTATGTACATATATGTGTATGTATGTATGTGTGTATATGCATGTGTGCGCATATATATATATGCATGTGTGCGCATATATATATATATATATATATATATATATATATATATATGTAGAACCACATAATACATACTTCCATATATCAGTTCTTTTTCTGGAGAAGGGTAAGTCCATAACAGTTGCTTTAAATGTTCACATAACTCAGAATAGTTTAGTTATTCACAGTTACTCTTGGAACAATATTGTTGTTACTATATACTATGTTCTCTTGGTTCTGCTCATTTCACTCTGTATTATTTCATGTAAGTCTCCGTGTTTTTCTAAAACCAACCTGCTTGTCATTTCTTACAACACAGTGGTATTACATCGCAACCACATACCACAACTTATTCAGCCATTCCTTAATTGCATATAGCTTTGGAAAGGAGAGGACTATAGAATTATTACAGTCATGGTCTGGCTAGATCATCGGCACATGATTTCTTTCTTTACTGTTGTTTCCCTCAGGTTTAGTTCACACTGTCCAGATAAAGTTCCATACGTCCTATTCTTCTCCAGTAAGGCTGTGACATGACAATGTCCTAGCATGTAGTTCAGGGTCATGTCCCTAGGGAGTAGTCAGTAAAGTATGTAATGCCTCTGAGTCCATAGCTGTCTCAGAACAGGCAGTGTTCTTCTCTGAAGAGAACAATGCTGCTTTCCCCAATCTAAATCTTTCTTTTTGTTTTTTTTCTTATTCTATATAGTGAGTTTGGCAATAGAATTGCCTTAGTTGAATTTGATTTTGAAAAGAAAAGGGAGGCCTAGGCTGCTTGCAATCTGAACTGCTATAAAAAACACATGTCCATTAAGGTTCAAATATTTAGAACATTATAAACTTGCCTTTTATGTGGCTTGGATGTAAATCCACTATTTAAATGTTTCAAGAAACACTCAAGCTTTGGGATTTTGAATATTGCTGAATATTCACAAAATGAGATCATTTTAGAACTTAGAAAGACCTTCAAAGATCCCCTAGCCCAAGAGTCTCAAACTTATATGTATCATTTTTGTTTTAAATTTGTAGTCGTCATGTGTTTGTAGTACTATCTCTAAGTCTGTTTCACTGCACAAAGACATTAATTTGATTACATATTCACCAGGTTATATTTGACATCAGATCACCCTTAAAGACTTAGAACAACTGAATCTAGGATAACCTCCTTATTTTTACAGAAAAAGAAAGAACTGCTAGGGAGGTCAAAGGGTTATTAACCCAATGTCACACAATTTTTTAGTGGCAAAATTGGAAATGGAGCCCAGGTTTCCTGAATCCCAGTCTCATATATACCCAGTCTCCTCAGTCAAAATGAAGCAAAGGCATTAAATGAGTTTCATGAAAAGACTTTATCTTGGGTATTGTTTTGGCATCCTGTTTTACTTGGGCTGTCTTCACAAGGGATCAAATGTAGTCTTATCAGCTTGTCCCCCTTTGTTTGAAGGATGAGGGGGAAAGATATTCTGGAAGGACAAGAAAACAACAGTCCTTTCACAGTATGTCCTAAAGCGCTTAAATACATTAAATTGCTGAATATCAAGATGTTGGGAGCACTGATGTCATCAAGGACAAAACACAGCTGGTTCTATTTGAGGTTTCCTTTTGCCCTTCCCTTTAAAAAACATAATGAGGCATAAAAGCTAATGAAAAGTCATGGATTTGGGAATTACAGCCGCATCGCTTAATATCATTGAATTATTAGATATGATTTGCAAGACTTTGGTAGTTTCCTCAAAATTTTTTCTACCAACCCACTGAGCCTAAATAATTTGAAATATATGCAAATATTACTTCATTCAGTGTGACCTTTGCATAGCATGTCTTTTATAAGTGAGTCCTGTAAAGGGAGGGGAGAGTGAGAATGAGGTGATGAAAGGAATGTTTCATGGAGTCAAGTGACCACTAAATTTGCCCTTTTTGGCAAGGGAAAGTAAGATCTAGACTTAAGCATTTTGTCCTAATGCCAAGGTCAAATATTCAGGGTAAAAAAAAATCCATAATTTTGTAGGCAAGATGTAATCAAATGCTTGTTTAAATGGCTAATTGGAACTGGTGGCCTAGGAAAATATTATATGTATGATATTTCTGAAAATGGAATCTCGTGTTCAGTATTTTTTGGCAGGGCATGTGATTTCATGAGAATACATAGCTGCTGAACAGAACTGCAAATGTGTTTGAAGTCTTTCTCATGCTCATATCTTTAGTTGTAGTGGGTTGTTGGGGAACGACATATTTGTAAGTGATCTAATGTGCAGACTCCTGATTTGGCCAATTTTGTAAATTATGAGAAATCAAACACTGCTTCTCTACCTCTTTATTACAGAGAATGGCAAAAAAGTATTTCTGTTTAATCAGATTCCCTCTTTTATCTGAATCCTCCTTAGCATATCTCAATTAATTCTCGTTTTCTTTATGAAGTTCAGATTCTTGAGATGTGCTATAATCTTCATTCTTGATATTTTATATGCTCATCTTTACAGTTGCACAGACTGATTCTTTCTTTTTTGTTTTCTTTTTCTTCACAGGTCCTCCTGTAAGTATATTTGATACATTTTGGCTCTTCCACATTAATCTGGATCGTGCCTGTCTAAACATTGTTAGAACATCACTGTGGTTCAACAGATCATATTTCAATTAGAGGAAAGGTAGTGCCACTTTTTTTAAACAATGTCTCTGGAACAGCTGAGCAGTCGCTTAAAAGCATATCATTGGAGAAAATCTTTAAGCACAGTTTTGTTAGAGCAACCTTATAGGTGGTATTTTGGAACCAAATAATCTGTAAGTATTCTCAGTTTTTTGCCGGCTCTTTTATTTTTGGAAAGTGTTACTTTTGGTTTGGGCTCCATTGCCAATAACTCACAGCCCCGGAATTCCGTGTTTTCTTTTTCATAGAAATCTCAAAGCTCATTTCATCTGTTTAAACTTGTATCTGAAATATTTGCATTTGCTGGTCTACCAAACAGAGATAACAACGTGATCATGAAAATGATATGCCCTGTAGACTCTGTCTAATACTCCTTCCTAAGGCAAAATTCCCTTTGATGTGAGTTGAAGTTTTGCCTGCCCAAAGACTACAGGACTGAACTTTCAGAGAATTTTTCTTGCTTTTTTCTCTCACTTACGTAGGTCAGAGTTGTGAAGTTTCCAGTATTTTTTCCACTCACTGGAGTGTCACCTTTGAGTTGGATGTGTTTTTGACTACTTTCCTGGCCATTTGCTGCCTGACATACTGGGTACTGGGTATTTACAGTAGCAGCGATAGCTGGCCTTGAGATATGTTCACATCCCCAAAAGCTAGTGTTCACTGAGTACACATTGGCAACTCATCTAACGAGATGGCTTGGTCCAGAGAGAGCAGGAGGCTTAGTGGATGCTAGTTTTCTTTATTCAGAGGAAATGTTGGCTTCCCAAATATCTTTTGCAGTCTTCCTGGAAAATCAGGGATGGAACATAAATCATGAGAATGATTTTTGTTCTGTAACTGATTTTTAGCTTTCCTTTAATGGCAGGCAGATGGTATGCCCTGGGTCTGTAAGTGTTTCCTCTTAGGCTTCAACTTTATACCTCTGTAGTTTATACTAGAAACAAACCACTATTGCCCAGAGAGAACTCCGGAGATTCCAGCTTGAACAGAGGGTTCAAGGTTTCTTTCGTGGCCTCCTTTTGTAGCCTAAGTGATCCTTAAATCCTAGAGCTTTTTCATGGTCACTTACAGGTTTCTAGAATTCAGGTTTGGTTCCCGACACTGCAGGCAATTGCTAATCTTGTTTCCTTCAGTTTGACTATTACCCATGATCCCATGCATAAAGATGTCCATTGTTCGTCTTACATAACATTTTTTTATCCATCATAACCCTTCTGTAACATGACTCAGAGTTATTGCCACATATTTAGATGTACCATGGATTAAATCATATCCCCTAAATCATAACAAACATATAAAGTAAAGGCTGGATCTACCATGCGTAATTTACAGTGTGAGTATCTATCTTAGTCTGACATCTGTGTTTTCAGAGAGTTTGGTTGTATTTTCAAATCACATTATTAGCTGAAATCAATAGTTCTTTTATGGCTGGGAGAAGATTCATGCTATTCATTTAGCAAGATTTAAAAACAATATTGATTATTCTTCCTTAAAAGAGAGCCTCACTACAAGAGGTTTTGGCAGTAAACTACTATATAAGTGAAACTATCTCATACAAAAAAAGGGCTTTGGCTAGTTTCCTGATTACAATTGTAATTTCTAGGTACAATTGTAATTCCTAATTACTTCGTAATTTCTAATTACAAATTATCTTGGATAAAGTGCCTAGTGACTAAGTTCTGGTCCATAGCAAAAAAAAAAAAAAAGGAGAGGAAGATTCTGATTGTATTTCTCCTTTAAAGTGTTGTGTAGAATGCTATTTATTTTCATTTGTATGTCTCACTCCCCAGCCCCCAAGGAAGATCAATGAACTGTATCATCATTATCAAGGTTACATCTACCACCCTCAAAGCAACTTACCAAGTGTCCTTGTGTACTTGGGATTCTCAACATAGGCAAACCAGAGAGGAATAGTATTTTATTATGTAATATCATAGAACTAAATCTGGAAGGGGCCTCAGAGGTCACCTAATCCAATCTTTTCATCTTATGAATAAAGAAAATGAGGGCCAGGGAAGTTAAGTGACTTGTCTAAGGTCACATAAGTAAGCTAGCTAGCACATAATACATGCCTAATGAACACTGGCTTGATGAGAAGTTTCAGAGTCCTCTGATTGCTTACTGAGCCAGCAAGTTCTTACTGTGTTCTTTCCACTGTGCCACCTTGTATCAGATGACTTGAGTGATTTTCGTTCTTAGTAAAGATAGTAAAAGTTTTTAACATTAGGTTGATGAATGTCTATTCTCTAGGTATGATTTTTAGAAAATTATTAGAGGTGTGACCTGTTTCCCCAAATTTGTTTTATTCTCAACCTTCCTTTCTTTTTAGAATCTAATGCTTCTCCCACAAACCAGAAATTGGGGGGGTTTTTTTGAGTAGCAATTTCTATGACTCTCTCTTCTGAATGAGTGATTCTTACTCTTAGGCAGGTATCATGTGGGAGCATATGCTGATAAATCTAAGGGTTCTCAATATTGCTGCTGCTGAATTAACCTTTAGAGAAAGATCTTCTCCTAAGTGGACATTGAGATCCATTTTCAGCTTGTGCCAAGATATCCTTGTGTATTTAGAATGACTCCAAAGCATCACCTGGGATGGTGGTACTCATTCTGGTACTCATTCATCTCTCCTTTGGGCTGTTGGAATATGAAATGAATGCCAAAGCCTCATTGGCAGCTTCCTAAAAAAAAACAAACAAAACCCGCCCCAAAACAAAACAAACAAACAAAACAAACAAAAAACCAAAAACAACAACAACAAAACCTCCAGAATTTTCTACCCTTTGTACATACAAATCATAAGATGGGGGATTTAGAGCTGAGAAGGACCTTTGAGAATCCTTTTAAGGCAAATTATTCCTTTAACTGGAGAGTGAGGGACAGAGAGATTAATGACTTGCCCAAGGCCACATAGATAATGCAAGAGCCAAGATTCAAACCTGGATCTTTGCACTTCACTCCATGCTGCTTCATGATGATAATGGAGATCAACTCATTTTTTTTGTTCAGTCATTTCAGTCGTGTCTGACTCTTTGTGACCCTGTTTGGGGTTTTCTTGGCAAATTTACTGTAGTGGTTTGCCATTTCCTTCTCCAGCTCATTTTACATATAAGGAACTGAGGAAAACAGGGTTAAGTGACGTGTCCAGGGTCACACAGTGAGTAAGTGTCAGAGGCCAGATTTGAACTCAGGAAGATTCATCTTCCTGACTCCAGGCACTGCACCACCTAGCTGCCCTAACCGACTCATTACTTATGAAGATTTCTAGCCTGATTCTTCACTGCCTTTATGAAGAAATACTATTCAAACGAGCTGGAGAAATTAATGACCACCTAATGCATAGTGACAATAATAACTCTTGACATCTTTATATCTTCATTTGAAAATCATTTGGGAAGTGACAGGACACGTGGATGCAAATGCAACTAGCATTGTGTGGTGTTTAAAATGTTTTTTTTAATTCAATTTGAACATTTTTGTATATTGAGATAATTGTTTGGTCATTATAACTCTAAACCCAACTGGCATTAGTTCCCACGTGTCCGTTTGCTCCTTAGGAAGCCATTCTGGTTGCATTTTGGGGACCTTTGTGCCTCATGTATTCTATTTAGTTTAGTTGCTTAGCTCTATGCATTTTGAGAAAAAATAAATTGCTACCACAGTGGTCTTAGCCGCTGACCACAAAAGACTGTAATGGAGCAATTTTATGGTAATGTATGTGATTTAGAGTCAGGCAATTATCAGCCACCCTTTTCTGACTTCCCTTCACACAAATGTAACATACACAAAACACCATTCCAAAGGTTTGATGCAAGCATTTTGGTTGCCCAGTTTGGACACTCCAAGGATATTTGCTAGAATGACATGTTGCTTGATTTCAGAGGCAGTTAAGATATACCTCCTGCTTTTAGAGATGCCTCTAAAACTAAGCAGTATGAGTTTCATGGAGATACCAATAACAGATCAAACTTTTTCTAAATGCTATCACAGCTTAAAAATGGGGCTAGTTTCTTAATAAGCTTTGACCTTCTGTAGCACTAATATCCCCTTGCTCCCATATGTTTCAAAGGAAGTTCTCTACTCGTTTACACAAGTCAGAGAAATAAGCAAGTCCTGGGAGTTTACCCAGAAATGAGACAGAAGCCTTGTTGCCACTGATTTTTTTTTTTGATTCCTATCAGTCTTCTAAGTTACGTAGTCGCAGGAGACTGACAGCGATAGGATGTTATTATTGCTAGTGTTGAACACTCTGAGGTGTGAAATATGACTCTTTTGTGCAGTCTGTTCTGCCTTATGTACCATCAACAATTGTCAACTAGGTTAAACTGCAGGCTCTTGTTGACAGATGTAAGAAGCAGACATGGCCAGGCTATGGGTACAAAGTTGTTTTGACCAATGTGGCAGATGAATTAGGGAGAAATCTCTCTCTCTCTCTCTCTCTCTCTCTCTCTCTCTCTCTCTCTCTCTCTCTCTCTCTGTCATTCTCTCTCTGTCTCTCTCTCTCTCTCTCTCTCTCTCTCTCTCTCTCTCTCTGTCTCTGTCTCTCTCTCTCTCTCTGTCACTCTCTCTCTGTCTCTCTCCACCCTCCTCCCCTCACACAGACACACATAGATCCACCTCTGTAAAACCTTCAAATTGAGGAGTTCTGATTATTGTATTTCTCTGAATCAAAAAAAAAAGTTGGTTTACAATTCGGAAGCAGACCCTTTCAAATGTTAAGATTTTATTGAGTAAAGAAGGTTATAAGCAGCTAGGTGGCACAGTGGATGATGGGCTGGGCCTGGAGTCAGGAACTCATCTTTTTTAATTCAAATCTGGCCTCAGACACCTACCAGCTGTGTGACCCTGGACAAATCACTTAACCCTCTTTACCTCAGTTTCCTTACTTGTTAAGTGAGCTGGAGAAGGAAATGGCAAACCACTCCAACATCTTTGCCAAGAAAGCCCCAAAAGGGGTCCTGAAGAGTCAGACATGACTCAACAAAAGAAGGTTATATGTTGTTTCTTTCCCTCTTCACATTATTCATAATATCCTACCCTATCCCGTATTATTTCTAGTTCTTACTAAGATTTTTTTAGATTATCTCTTATCTGACTTTGCTAAACCTTATGATCAAGAAAAGTTGGAGATGGAAAGGACCTTGGTACTCAATCCTCATATTAGAGATGAAGAAATTGAAAGCCAGGGAGATTATAATTTTCTTTAACTCACACAGGAAGTAACTAGCAAATTCAGAATTCTGTCCCAAAGTCTCTGACTCTAAATCCAGAGCTCCCCACTATGTTATGTGGCTGTTTTGCATTTAGTCTCATAAGTGGAGAATTGTGCCCCTCTGAATCACAAACCCTATTCAACCTCATGGAAGATTATTGTTGCTTCCTCTAGAGCAACTATAGCAACTTCCTCTAGTAGCAAGAGCTCCGAAGATGGAAGGGCCCTCAGAAGCCAAGTGCTTCACTGTACAGGGAAAACTAACACCTAGGAAAATGACTTACTCAGCTAATAAATTGTACACACTGCCTCTTTAAAGCAAGGAGGCTAACAACATGCCCTTAAGTTCTATGAAGAGAAAAGACCTCCCCTAAGGTCACCAGGAGGGAAAAATTTTAAATAATGATAAAATAATAATAGCTAGCATTTATATAGTTTTTAAAGCACTTTGCAAAATGTTTTTACAAATATTATCTCATTTAATTATAGCACCTGGTTGTTAGGTGTTATTATTATATCCATCTTTTTGAGGAAACTGAGGCACAGAGATTTTAAATGACTTGCCCAGGGTCATACAGCTGGTGTCTGAATCAGGATTCAGACTCATCTTTCTGATTCTCAGTCCTGAGCTCTATATCTTGAGCCACCTAGCTTTCCGAGTCCACTTTCAAACAGATACAGACTATCTCCTGGTAGTTGAGTAGACATAGTGAGGATTTAGTAGTTTAATATTTATTAGATAAAAACTTACTTTGGGGATCTAATGTCAGATGATTATAGGTGTGGTAGTGGTGGTGCAGACTGCCTCTTTGTATGGAGAGAATATTTTATGAAGTTGGTTCATACTCGAAGAGTAGTGATGTGTTGGCAAATGTTTAACGACTAATTCCCTGGCGGAAAAGTATAAATCACACTTTTAAGTTTAATCTGCATTGTTAACATTTTCTTCCATTACTTTCTTAAGTCTGTAAATCAACAAAACCATTAAACAAGCCCAAATTTGTAGTGTTTGCCAATTTCTGAGGTATAATAATCAGCTCATAATAATAATCAGCTCTTCTGAGTTGGTTTGAGTTGACTGCATCTCACCTCGGTCTAAGAGTATGGGTAGACCATAATCTAAGGAAGCAGAGACAATGTTTATATAGATATAGTGAGTTGTGTTGTATGAAATGACTACCATGTAGAAGCCACTACATTTGGAAGAAAGTAGAGAATCACTGTGGATTAGGAAAGGGGGATGAAGGAAGAGGATTTCCATTCTAAGTAGATCTGCCTCTATTGTGCCGAGCATTCCTGCTTATTTTCAGGATACCTGTAGGTGCACCAAAGTGGGCTTTTGCAAGGCCATTGGATACAATGCTCTTCTATCACCTATGTGATGATTTTATACATTATCTGTTACATAATTAGCTAGCATTTATATAGTTCTTTGAAGTTTGGAAAGCTCTTTACAAATATCTCATTTGATCTTCACAACAACTCTAGGATGGAGCTGCTATTATTATCTCCATTTTACAGATGAAATTGAGGCAGATAGAGGTTAAAGGACTTACCCAGGGTCACATTTAGTAAGTGAGGCAGAATTTGAACTTGGGTCTTCCTGACTGCAGATTTAGTATTCTATCCAGTACACTACCTAGAAGACTCTTGATTTTCAAAAAGGCAGTAAAGTTTCTAGATAAATTCAGACATGATGGCAATAGAAAAAAAAAAGAGAGAGAGAGAAGAGAGGAAGGGGGGAAGCGGGGAGAGGAGCCTAGGGAATGAATTAATTTGAAATCTATTTGGGTCTGTGGTTACAACAGCATGACCACCAGGTGTCACAGAAGAGCTAAGTCAATTACTTAAGGACACTCCCACATGGGCACATTTCTCTGGAAATAAAGGTACCAAGAAGAGAGTGAACTTCTGGATAACTGAGGTCTTCAGGATCTTTTTTGTCTCTTCCATTAGGATCACTTTGCAGTGATCCTGGCTGACCTCAGTGTAGGAAGTGCTGGGCTCTGCCACCTAGTTGTTGAAAAGCAGCATGACTCTGCCACTGCTTAGGGTAGCATTTAGTCTTACTCTCAGAAGAAGCTCAAATTTGGAAGTCCAGGAATGAAGATCCTGTATTTTTCTCCATGGGTGTACAGAGACTCCACCAATTCAGATGAATGGTGAGGTTGAGTTTAAAAAAAAATGATACCACACTGGCATCTCCAGCAAACCTAGTTTTAAAAGTTTGCATTCCACCCCAACCCCCTGAACCCCTGCCCAACAACATTATAATTTTCATGCGACAGACTCCTGGATTCCATTTGGGAACACAAGTTTCTCAGTATGCATGCAGCATGTTCCAACTCATTCAGAAACAGGAAATGCCAGGGACCTCTTGTAAGGGAGAGGCGTACATACCTACAGGGGCATCCCCAGAGAGATGGAGAGCCCCATGTAACATTTTTACAACTGGGGAAGTCTTGTGAAATAAACATCAAGGGAAGTCTTGAAAGGAAAAAAAAATAGCCCAAAGAGAAATGTAAAGAAGGCCACATGCAGGCTGGATAGTGGCTTGGGTGTGTGTGGGGGGCATTGTTGCCAGAAAGCCAGCTGGCCTGAGTTCTGCATTTTGCCCAAGTGGTCTCAGTGATGGTGGTGAAGTTTATGAGCTGAATACTTCAGGTTATTTCTTTCTTTTACACCAGCTAGTAACACAGCACTCCTGAAGCGCTGAATCAAAGGTGATCACCCAGATTATGTGGCTGGGGAATAAGCATTTATTAAACACCTGCTACGTACCAGGCACTGTGCTAAGTTTGGAGTAGGAGGGGTATAAAGAAAGGCAAAAGACAGTCTCTTTTGCCCCCTGATCTCAAAGAGCTAACTGTCTAACTGGCTAGAGGATATCCAAAAAACTTGGTAGAATGCCTGATTTCCTGTATTGACTGCTGGAGGCCTAACGCGCCACCTTCTGATGCCTTTTATCCGAAGGCGACTTTTCCTCCGTTTTGTCTATTTATGTACTTGTCCTCTCCGCGGTTAGAATGTAAGCTCCTTGGGGGCAGGAGCCATTCATTGATTTTTCTTGGCATCCTCAGTGCTTAGCATAGCGCTTGCCACAGAGTCAGTGTTTAATAAATGCTTGCTGCTTGATCTTCTAGAACTGGTCGTTTCAAACATTCAGTTTTTAAAAGCGCTTCTCTTAACGGGAACCTCAAAACTTTTAGGGGATTGGCTTCATATGAGAATTTTGCGGGTTGGGGAGGGAAGATACAGGAATGATAAACCAAAGAAAGTGATTGTTTTAGGGAAATGGATGATTTGTCGAAAAGAGAAGGTATTTATTTAGGTGTGTGGTGTGAGCAGGGCACTTGGTAAGAGAAACACGTATATACTGAAAGAGAGCTGGCTTCCTTCTGGATGAGAGTTCCAGGTGGCATGTGGCAAGCACATTCGCTAAAGAGAGCCTTCTCAGTTTCAAAGCCCCTTTCCTGTTCCTTGTTTGAACACCTGTATATCTTTTCTAATATCCGATCTACCCCCAGATGAGGTGTCAAGTCACTCTTCCCTATCCTGCCCATTTGGGCAAAATTCTTAGCTGTTCTCCATTCCCCTACCGGCTTCCCGTAGACAGAGCTGTTTGCCTGAAGGACATCTGGAGATGTTGCAAGATGCTGCTTCCCACCAGATGTCTCTGCTTGTGGCTTTCTGCGGCTGGCAGGGCTGGTAGAGATAGCATGGTCTATATACAACACACTGCCTGCCACCTGGTAAATGAGGTCAGCCACATGGAGATCCTCCTTGGCTTGGTTATCATAGGCAATGCTGTCTGGTTTGGGTTTTCATGATTCTGAAATGGAAAAATAGATGACCGAAATCCTGGCAGAAACTCTCTGCCCTGTATTGGAGAATTGGAGAGAAATCAAGACTGACCACATCCCTTTGGATTAGCAGGCTCCCATCTTTTCCCAGCATGGGGAGTTCCTCCTAATACAAGCATATTAGAAAGCTGTGTTCTTTACTGCTATGAATCAGATGTGGGAGACTATCACTCTTCTGCCTAGTTTTGGCATTAGTTCTTTGTTAGTCAACAAGCATTTATTAAGTGCCTACTATGTTCCAGGTACTCTGCTAAGCATCGAGGATACAAAGAAAGGTAAAAGACAGTCCCTGTTCTCTGGAACTCATATTCCAATTTATTTACTCATCCAAAGGTAGAGAAATATTTGAATTTAAAACCCTGCAATTTAGAATTAAAAGAATAGAATTAGAGAGAATATCCCAGACAGATATTGATTTGTAAACCAAGACAACATTAAAGTCTCTTTCCTTAGGTGCCAAGTAAGTTATTCATCTTGAGAGGGCTATAATTAAATCATTATTAATATATCTGATAGTAGAAGGATAGGGCCTGGATCTGTGATTTCTTTGGTATAGGAAGCTCCCTCTAATAATAAAAGTCTGCATTTTCTCTGCAATTTATAATTCTAGAGAATTTCCTGGGGTGGGGGGCATGGCACTGATAAATTACAGTACTGGGTTAGGATCACACAGCCAGGATATGACAGAGTGGGTAGTAAGTCTGTGCGAGTCAGAATTAGCAAATTTGGGTTGTTGGCTAGAGATTTTTGTTGTCTTTGCTTGTGTGTATGAGCTCCCATGTACACATGCATCATTTGGAACTGCATTCCCCTTCCTCTGGCTCATGTTTTGGTCTTTGTATGTGTGTGTGTGTGTGTGTGTGTGTGTTGAGCATCATTTGGAAGCCCCACTCCCCTCTCCTCAGGTTTGCCATTTGAAAAATTACTACTGTCCTTGTCATTATTTTATAGGAAAAACAGAGGATAAATGAGGTAGTCAATATGAAAAGATTTCCTTGTTCTTCCAAATGAGTTAGTTCAAATTCCCTTGTACTCATTTTTACAAGAAATGATCATGGATAGATTGAAGGCCCAGAAGGATGATTGAATTCTAGCAGAAACCATATTATAAGGGGGCTAGTAGGGCAGACATTAGATACAACTATTATTCAGTGTTTTCTACTTTGATCAGAAATAAGACAGGTAGAACTAGGGACTTTACCAGAATGACTGCTTCCTCCTGTTTGGGTCTATGATGACAGGGTTAGGCTAGAGTTTCAGGAGACGGGAGCAGCAAATCCATGAAACTTACTATTGCTTACATAGCAAAGTCTCTCATGCATCTTGAGTCAGTCTGGGCAGATGTGGCCCTTTCCCCAAGGGGTCTGAAGAAATATATGTAAGGCAGAAATACGCAGTGTGACTAACGTGTCCATAGGCGGTAACCAAAGGAATGACCAACCTGTTTGTGCATTCTTATCTGATTTACTTTTGACTTAATGAGTACACGAAGATTCATTGACCCTAGGCTGGTACATTTGTAAAGGACATCAGCTACCTTTGATTACTTCTGAGCATGGAATGGTATAAGCCCCCTTGTTTGTGGTCCACTCATGGTTGATTAGTCAAAGCTAGCTATCTTGTTGTTGAACTTTATGGGTGTGATGGTATATTTGAAAATTACCATTAAGCAACCCAAGTGACTATATCAGAGCCTGGCAAAAGCCCTTGATTTTTATCATTTTTTTTGATGCTAGTAAATTATAACTGCATAAATTCTTTGTAAGCTGCTGCCTCTCCCTTCCTTGAATCCATAATCCAACAAGACTATGCCTCATATCCCATGACTTCCATAATATCAGTATACATTGCGGTGGATAAGCACTGTCCGGTGTTCAAGAACACTAAGGATGCTTACTAAGAAACATTGTTAATATGGTATTAGGAATATCCCAAGGGAATACTCATTGTAGAAATCATAGACTCAGGAAAAAATAGAATCAGGAAAACATATCAAGAAAGCCATGTTGAAAATCATTGGCATTCTGAAGGAACTTTTTGGAAAGATTTTTGTGACATTTCAAATAGAACACAAGTGATTCAAAGGTCATGTTATTCTCTCATGAGCAGTTAAAACATTTAATATTCTTCAGCTACATAGTAATTACATAGAAGGGCTCAATTTCTTTGTTCTTCCTAAGTAGCTATGTCAAATTCCTGTGACTATTGGACAAATGGTAGCCTCTAATTCATTTCTGATTCTGCATATTTTACAAGGTTGACCAGTACTTTGTCCAAATTAACTAATGGTCTTAATTTGAATTAGGTTCTGAACTGAGGGAAATTCATTCCCTTTCTTCAATTACTAAATATTTTCATATTTGAGGGTATGTAAGGACCTCAAATTGTAGAGTTCAAATTATTTCTGCTTCTTCCAAAATGTTCTTCAATAGGAAAACAATTGTATGTATGTATGTATATATAGATAGATAGATAGAGGGCACAGGGTGAGTTGAAGATTAAGGGGTCATATCTGGAGAAGAAAATTAAGGGATGAGAGAGGATGATACTCGGAGAAGAAAGGGAGAGATAGGATGGGGTAAATTATCTCACAAAAAAAAAGCAGAAAAGAAAAGTCTCTCACAGTGGAGGGGAAACAGGGGAAGGTGAGAGGGAATGAAGGAATCTTATTCTCATAGGATTTGGCTTAAGGAGAGAATAACATACACATTCAATTGGGTATGGAAATCTGTCTTACCCTACAGGAAAATAGGGGGAGAAGGGGACAAGAGAGCAGGGGGGTGATAGAGAGGAGGGCAGATTGGGAAAGAGGGTAATCAGAAGCAAATACTTCTGAGGAGGGACAGGGTCAAAAGAAAGAATAGAATAAATGGGAGGGCAGGATAGGATTAAGTGAAATAGAGTTAGTTTTTCACATGTCTACTAAGGAAGTGTTTTGCATAACTGCACAGGTACAACCTATATTGAGTTGCTGCCTTTTCAATGAGGGTGGGTGGGGAGGGAGGAAGGGAGAAAATTTGGAACTCAAAGTTTTAAAAACACATGTTTTAAAAAAATGTTTTCACATGCAACTGGGAAATAAGAAATACAGGAAATGGGGTACAGAAGTCTATCCTGCTCTACAGGAAAATAGAAGGGGAAGGGGATAAGAGAAGGGAGGGGGGAGAGATAGAAGAGAAGGCAGACCAGGGAAGGGGTATTCAGAATGCATGCCATCTTGGGGTTGGGGGAGGGGTGAGAAATTTGGAACTCAAAAACTTGTGGAAGTGAATATTGAAAACTAAAAATAAATAAATTTATATTTAAAAAAAACAAAAAAACCCCCAAAATGTTCTTCAATAACATTAATTAGTCTCTAATAGTACATTCAATCAGCCCTATGTCTGCATTCTTAAAATCTGGTCATAGTTTATCTTTTTTTTTTCCACCTGCCTTCATCTTCATCCTAAGAGTTGACCACTTAATTAACCTTCGTGTGGATGGCCCCAGTTTTTAGGACTTGGAGTTCTATTTTTTCTTGCCTCTACAGCATTGTTTGAGTTGCAAATAATCTGTTGGCTAAAAAAAGCCATAGAGTCTATAATTTTAGTCTTGGAAACAACTTTGGGCCTCAGTTCCTTCTCTGTACAGTGGGTGAATTAGACTAAATAACTTCTAAAGTCTCCCTTCAAGCTTTAAAGCTATGATCCTGTGACTGTATGATGAATCGTTGAAGATATCCACTTGTCAGTCAGCATAATTAGTTAAAACATAATGCTTATGACAAGGCTTCATTTTTTCATAGTTCTATTATTTGTATTGGTTCATGCTAGGCTCCCTCCACAATCTCACCAAGTTATCTTACAGAGAAATGGATTGAGAGTATGATTATAGAAATATTATAAAATCATACCATTAGGAAAGAAATTCAGCAGCCATCTAGTATAGCCCATACACAAAACAAATTCCTACTGTTAAGCACCCAAGAAGAGATCATTGAATGTCCCTCCAACTTAGTCCATTCTATTTTTGTACAACTCTAATTTTTAAAGTTTTTCTTGATAATGAATCTAAATTTGCCTCTTTGGGACTCTCACCTATTGTTCCTGCTTCTGCACTCTGAGCCCAACAGAACAAATCTAGTCCCTTTTTCATATGAGAGCCCTTCAGATATTTGAAAATAGCTCTCATGGGCCTCCTGAGTCTTCTCCATTTCCTTCAACTAATCTTCATATGGCATGGACTCAAGGCCCATCACTTTTACTCATTGTCCTTTGCTATCTGTACTCATACTTGGGCAACTGGGCAGGGTGTCTGCCATCTCCTGTCCCAGCCCCCTCCCTCCAGATCTCAAGTCATTCATCATCACATATAATCAGGAATATTCTGAATGGGAAAAGTTAATAGCCATACCATCCTTTGGGCCAACTTTTTATTTCTTCTTATTAGGAAATAAATAATAAATTCTATGTCAGTGATGGAGTTCTGCAAAGGTACATTTCACAAACATAGTGGAATCTTAACCTCAGAATTACAGCTCTAAAGGACAATTTTTACTTTATATGTAATCATGCCATAGAAGTCCTTGTAAAAGCTTCTGGTAGTGACATCTGCATTAGAGCATTCTTCTGAGAATAGAATTATACTCACTCAGGAGACCCGAGCTGGCCAAAATCTATGGATTTTTATAGAGTACATGAAAGACATGCTTTAGTCCTAGGATGGAGACTGTGTTTTGTGTTCAGATGTATAGTTTCATTCAACCAAAGTGGACACAATACTCCATCTCTTGATTTGAATTTGTGAAAATTATTGCATCTTGCTTCCTTTCAGAAAAAGCATTATTAACAAGCAATTGGCACACAATTTCAGAGCTTTTCACAGGTGAGAGTGAACATTGGAAGAGTGAGTTAAGAGTCCACATAGGCACCCAGTGTAATATTATTGCCTTTCTGTTGTATGAGCTGAATGTATATCTTTCATCATATGTAGCCTTCCATTTAGACGCCAAATCAACACCAAAGAATAAGTACCAGTGTGTGTGTGCACATGTGTGTGTGTGTGTAGCAGTAGAATTGATTAGGCTAAGGCTTTCTTTCAGGTAGCTGATCCATGAGCCAATATGTCCTCTATACCTCAATAGCAAGTATTAAAATCACCAGTTCTCCAAGTGTGGTCCTGGGATACCTGAGACCCTTTGTCCATGAGGCCAAAAGTATTTTCATGATAATGCTGACATTTTAATTTTTAATGTGGTTAATATTGATAGATATAATGAAAATAAACAAAAGGATTTTGGGGGGGGTGGTCCTTAATAATTTTTAAAAGTTGAAAAGGAGCCCCTGAGACAGAAAAATTTGAGAACTGCTGCATTAAGTAATTCCTCTTTGTATTTTCTGCCTCAGTTATCTGAACTTCTTCATTCCTACCCCTTACTTTGCATATTATAAGTAAGTCTAAAATTGCTATGACTTCACCCTTGAGTGTAGAAGTGAGATCTCCTTAATCCCTCATCAGCAAAACAAAGAAGGGGTGGGGAGGGTTTATTGTTGTTTAGTCCTTTTTTCAATCCTGTCAGACTCATCCTTTCCTCTTTTGGGGTGTTCTTGGCCAAGATATTGCAGTGGTTTGTCCTTTCCTTCTCCAGCTCATTTTATAGATGAGGAAACTGAGGCAAACAGGCTTAAGTGATTTGCCCAGGGTCACATAGCTAATAAGTATCTGAGGCTAAATTTGAACTTAGGTCTTCCTGACTCCAGGCCCAGCTCTCAGTTTACTGTGCCATCTAGCTGCCCTGTGGGTAGCGGTAAAGTGAACCAAATTATATCTAAACCAGTTAGCTCTAAATCTATGATTCTCTGATTCATCATCCACCCTTAACATATGCTATTGAGTGGGCATGACCAAAAAACCAACCAATCAACCGAAAAACCCAACTTTCATATATCTATTGTTTTGCATCTTAAAATTTGATTAAAGAAATGAGAGTATATTTCATTAGATATTAGAATTATGGTTTTAATTAAGAATTTAGCTCTTATATGAGTATTAATGATTATAAAGGAATGTCGTTTACGTGCTTAGTTGATTCTTCATTTTATTCAGTGTTCTCTTCTCACATCTTATGTGGGGATTTTCAAAATTGTCCGATCTGCAAGAAAACAAAACAAACAAACAAACAAACAAAACCCAACCCAACACTGAGGCAGAGCTCTGAGCCAATGGCACTTTATCAAAGGGTCTATGGTCCGCTTTAGTGAAGTGGACCTCAGATCTTCCTCATGATCTGACATGACCACTTCCTCCAGAGCCTTAGTTTTATAGTGCTTGATACCTGGACAATACAGATGAGGCCGACCAAAAATACAGAATCTCATTGGTTGATAGACCATGCCTTGCCATGGAAGGCCTTCTGGAAACTTCTAGGAAGGTCTATACAAAATACAGAATCCCACTGGTTGAGAAACAGGCTGATGAGCAGACCTTGACAGACCTACCTTGACCTTTCAGGAGGCTCAGGGGGTTGGGGTGATGTCAAAACATCTATCTACATGGGCTGACAGGCCATTAGAAGAGCAAGTCACAGTTCAGCAATCAGGGTCATTCATTTAGCCAAATGCTCATAGTCATCCCCCCTCCCCCACCTTGGATAATAGAAAGATGACTAGTGACAGAGGGTCAACAAAAATAGCTGGGGGGGCTTCCCATGTAATTGAATCACCTCCAGCACCCTGGGCTTGATCACCATAACAAAGAAAAACAAAGGTGGAGGTCCTCTAGTTAGCTTCCTATGATTAAGCTTGGTGAATTTACAATTTCCAAATCCTTCATAGCTGTGATTATAATCACTACCCCTTTGTTATCATATCAAATTGGGAAAAGCAACAACCTTTTCCATCTAGTGTCATAATTTAGAACAAACGCTATAGAAATTATAAATATGAGCATGTCTAGTCTAAACAAAACTTAAAGGCAAGTTAAGCAGCATTCCAAAGTGTCCTCCCACTCACAATGATGAGATTCATAATGAAAAGTAAGCCAGTCCTTCTTTTATATCCATTAATTTTCATAAGTTATTTTTCAGGAGCTAGAGCTGAGGGTCCATTCATTCGTTCATTCATTCATTCATTCATTCATTCATTCATATAGCAGATATTTATTGAGTGTCTGCTCTAGCCAAGGCAGCAAGGAAAGACAGTGTGTCTTCAGTAGCAGCAAAACCAAAGGCACAGTGTAACTTCATCTACTGCTTTAAATTGTAGTAATTACTAACATGTAGCCCACCATGGAAAAAAGACATTAAGGAATCCTCTTGAGTACTTGCTATGATTTATTGTCCTTTATTCCATGGGCAATAAATTAGATTTCACAGACGCACTAATAGGCATTCCTTCTGGAAAGAGAGTTTTGATAACAGTCAAGGGGGTGGCTTATGAAAAGGTGTTTCCTTTAGAACTGAAGATAACATTTTTGTCAAGGAAGAATTATTCCCTCATTACATTCTGCTTGGTGGTCAGTGGGTAGCTCCAACAGTTGGCCCCGGATTCAAATCCTGTTGCAAGCATTGCTTAGATGAGGAACAGGAGATGTTGAAGAAGGGGAACCACTGAATTCCTATGTATGTCCTCTTATTCAGTCTAAGAGACATATGATGTAGTAGATAGCCTTCCTGGACTCCAGAAAGACTTGGGTTTAAGTCCCACTGGGCAAGTCACTTAACCTTTCTCTGCTCCCTAAGACTATCTACTATAAAGGAGTTGCTGCCCTGTATTGACAGAGATACTTCATCTTGAAGTTCTCTATACCTTGGGGCGGCTAGGTGGTACAGTGGATAGAGCACCAGCCCTGGATACAGGAGGACCTGAGTTCAAATCCAGCCTCAGACACATAACACTTTACTACCTGTGTGACCCTGGGCAAGTCACTTTACCCCAATTGCCTCACAAAAAAAAAAGGAAAGAAGTTCTCTATACCAGTAAAAACCATAGTTCCTGTCCCTGGCTTGGTCTCCAATATAAACCTGGTATCACCATGTCTCATCCTGTGTTGGCAATGTAGGTTTTGTTGATATTCATTTCAAAGATTCATTTCAAAGACTGATTTTTGTTGGAGTGGTTACTCCTTCCAGCAGTATAGTACATCATCCTTCTATGCCTTAATAGATGACCTTGAGAGGTGCTTTGCCCCTCAAATTAATCTTTGGGTCCCAAGTTACTCAGCCTGTTTGTTTATTCTTAAAATGTAAATCAAGGAATAGCTAAATTGTATTTAGCTGAATCTAGCAAGGGAATCATATAAGGTCCAGTGATGTGAATGGAAGTTGATACACAAAATACCATCTTCTTGCCTAAGAATATGGGAAATGTAAGTATGAGATCCTGAAAGTGCCAATTTGGGTGTTCAATTTTAACCTTTCAGTTTTTCACTTTTGATTTCTTTCCATCCTTTGTGGAAATAGCGCTCCAGAAGAATACACCTGAATGTTGATTCTGCAGTTGGTTTAACACTGGAAAATCAAGGAGGTAGACATTCCAATTGGTTCGAGAAAAATGGATTTTTCCCCCTCCCTGAGAGCCTATGTTCAAATAAAAATTTCCAAGTCTGATCCAGAAATCCTAGAAACATAGGATTTTCAGAAGTGGAAGAGATCTTAGGAAAGTATCTAATCCGACTCTGATATTTTAGAGAGAAGGAAACTGAGGCTAGTAGCCAACATAGAAGGATAAAACAAAATACATTTAAAGTAAAAACAAAATATACCAAAGAGTTGAGTAAAGGCAAAACAAAGCAGATTGTTGTTGGGTGGGGTGTGACTGAATAAATAGATCCGTTTCAAGGTTTGGGGGCAGGGAGTGTCTTTCTTCTGAAAGTTTCTAGAAAAGGGAGTGGGAAGGAAAGCCCAATTCATCAAAGTCATGATGCCACAGCTGTTGCAAAGATTTTATCTGCTGACCAACAGCACGTTAATTTTCAAGGAGTGACATTTTTCACAGTTTATTGTTTCCCCCTCATTGTGGCACAAACCACATCAGAAATGTTTCCTGAGTGACGCTGGCATTGATGAATTAGCCATGTGCTTTTTATTTCAAGATGCCAGGGTTTGGGTTTCTTTCAGAGAAGGGAGAAGTTTTAAGTAAAAGATACCTATCAAGGTGTCAGACAGCTGTAACATTTGTGCATTTAACTTTTGAAAGTGATTGTCTGGTTGGGAAAGAAGGTGATGGGATCTCACTATTCATCTTTCTATAGTCTTCCAAGAGATTTTTCTTCCATTTTTTTTAACCTTGGTGGATGGAGTTAAGACATTTATTTTTCCATTTTGCCGCAGAATAAACAACCTGAAGTCAAATAAGGCTTATTGTTCCAGCGTCTACTCTTTAGACTAAAGGACAGACTATTTGTGAGCATTTTGCAGTTTCAGAGCCAGATAAATCTCAGCTGCCTCATTAAACATCATGCTAAATATAGTCCATTTCTCTTGATTAAATATAGCATTTCTGCATCAATTTTTCCATGGAGCTTCTATACTGTTTTAAAACAGGAAACATCAGTTCTTAATCATCAAAACTAATGAAGAGAGTTAAAGACTGTTAAACAATGTGCTCATATCACACTCTCTTCTCTAACACTGGTTAAACAATATTACTACGCTACATTTCGTTACACCCAAATGAGCATCCTTCCACCATCACCAGGCTTGATCTCATCTATAATAAGTAGCTTGTCCAAGTCTTAACATGTAGACTGCTTATATGCATCCTAGAGAGCAATGAAAAGCAAACAGTGTTAATAAATAATGCGGTATTATTCAAATATGGTAATCTAATTTGATTGTAAAGGAGTACCTTCCTCACCTTTAATTTCAGGCAGTTGATGGAAAGCACAAACTATTTTTTAAAAAAAAAGCTTATATTTTCATGTTGCACCTGTCTATTATTCCTATCGTGGATCTGAAGTCAAGGGACTTGATTCCGTATTAGTGAAAATTGATTAGGCAATGTGGTTCAAGAATTGGACTTGAAGTCAAGAAACTTTGGCCTCAACTCTGGCCTTTTACACTTCCTTGCTCTGTGACTATGGACAAATTATTTAATTTCTCTGAGCCTCAGTTTTCTCATCTGTAAAATGAAAGGGTTGGACTCAGTATCCTTGCATAGGTTCCCAAAGTGGGCGATGCCCTGGGGGCCACTGGAATGATCCTGGGGATGGTATGTTTTTCTTTTTGAAATGATGCAAATTAAAAAAAAAAAACAACAAACCATTAAAGGATTAAAGAAAGTAGATTTCCAGGGGGTGCTGAGTAATCTTTTTAAAAGGAGGAGGTAGACCAAATAAGTTTGGGAACCTCTTCAAGGTCTCTCCAACTCCATATCTGCAATCCAGTGAATTTTTTAAAGAAACCTTTTCCCCGTAAGTACATTATGCATATCCATTAACAGCAGTGAAAATCCACCTTCTACTTCCTGAATAGATTCTGGATTCATTTGTGAATATGGACAGTTGTACACAATTCCCAAGTTTGTGGTCATGACATATGGTCAGACACACATAAATTGTGTTGAGTGTGTGCATGTCCACCCACGTATGAATTTATGAATTTATCTGAAGTTCCTGCCCATCTCTGTCTCTAAAACATTGAAGAGGCTTATAAGTTGTCAAAGGCTTTTCCAAGCTATACTTTCTTTCATGCCAGTCTCTCTCTGTCTCTCTGTCTCTCTCTCTCTTTCTCTCTCTGGTCCATTCCCTCCTCTCCTTTCCTCCCCCTCCCTGCTTTAGCTTGATTCTTTGCATGGTGTTTGGGGAATGGACAGGCAACAGGGCTTCAAGCATAACACACCAGGCTTCTTGTTTCAGAGAAACGTATTTTAATCCGAGGATGTTGCCACCCCAGCCCATGTTCATCCTCTCTTTTCTCCAAAACAGTTTTTTTAACGTCAGTCAGAAAGAACCAGTATATAGTCTCAGCAATAGCAACAATTTAGTTGTCTCTTTACAAAACTGCTAAAACACATTCACTGTCTGTCTCAATTCATATTTGTTTTTGTTATGAAGAAATTGTATTCAGAAAACCCAGGGTGATAACATTATAGTATCTACTTTAGATACAACATCACTACCTGCATAATAAGCCATTAAAATTAATGAAGGTAATTATTTTCAAAACCAAGAGATTTTGCTAAAATAGAGAAGAAACAGGAGAGGTTAGCCATTTCCTACCCCGTCCTCCATATCCACAGCTACAATTAGAGGTTATGTTAAATCAAAAGCCAACCTCTGGTGATTATACATCTCTCTGATGCCTCATTTGATACTGCTTCTTAACAGGTTATTACACAAAGTAATATGTGTAATTGTATCTTTCATGAAGTCTTGTAAAATTTTGACCTACCATAAGACACACCTTATCTGAAAAAAGGACTTTTATTCTACTAAATCAATAAAAAAAAATGAACCCATTATGTCATGGATTTATGTATTTCCTCCAATGACACAGAGAGACCCTAACCCAACCAAGTCTATCTTGTCTGCCCATCCTGCTCATCTGTGTTTTCAGAGAAGTTTGTCATAAGGAGTCAACAAAATGGTCTGGGACCTTTACTTACATTCTTCCAATGTTTCATTGACACCAGTGAACTATCAGGGTTGTTTTTTTGTTAATCCTTGCTAGGTGACCAGTCCACCATCTTTTTTACAGTCGTACTGTTTTTTGGATGACATCCTTTATTCCAGTTCTCCAAGGACCCTGTCCTCCCTTTATAATAGGCTTTCCCTCTAGAGCACAATTTTCTATGTCCAGTCTATCCATCCTAAGTTACTGAATTTCTAGAAGAACTTGATTGTAAGATTTGATTTTGTGATACAGATCCTAATGACAGCTTTAGACAACTCTGTGAGGTAGGTAGGTCCAGTCCAGTCAGCAAACATTTATGAAGCATATATTGTATTTCAGGCACTGTGGTAACTGTTGGGAATATAATGAAAAAGAAAAGCAATCTCAGCCCTCCAGAATCTTACATGTGAATCATGGAGATGACAGGCAAACAACTATGTCCCCCCCAAAAATGTATGCAGGATAAATTGGAGATAATCTCAGAGAGAAGTCACCACCATTGACTTCCTTCTGTCTGTTAAAAGCAAAAGTATATGAAGGATAAAAAGCCAAAATTACAACTAGCCTGAACTTAAACTAACCATTAAATTTCACTAAAACCCATAGTTTAAAAAAACATGAAACCATGAAATCACATTGGCATGTCCTTTCCCATCACAAGCTTTTTGCCCCTTTGCTTCCTGTTGATGACATTTTTCATCCTGGCATCTATATCAGGATTCTAAAGCCTGGATCCATGAATGCCCAAACCTGGAGCCAGCCAGACACATTGGAAGATGATTTTTGAGACTTTCTAACCTGCAAGAGAACCCTTCAGTCATGTAGACCAGCCGCACACAGTAGCCATGTAACAGAGATACCAAAAAGAGGGATCACAGTAGGTAAAGAAACCAGCAGCAAATAGAGCCCTGGAAAGAAGGGAAATGGCTTCAAACTGAATACTTGACACTTCCTAGCTATTATGTGACCCTGGGCAAGTCACTTAACCCCAATTGCCTTAAAAAAAAAAAGAAGTGAAAACAATGAATTACTCAGTGTATGGCTGAATACAACCGGAATTTCTCAGTTGTGTTTGAGCATCTCTGGCTTAGTCCTCTAGTTAACAGTGTTGTATCTCCATTTTGCAGAATGTAGTATATTCCTTACTTTGCTGCCCCTATTGATCTTTCCCCCCAGTGTTCTCTCCCCTTTTCTTTGAGTTTCATGTGACTTTGTCCTCTTATTTATTTCTTCTTCCTCTTCAGCACCAAACTAAAAAAAATGTATCTAAAAGCCACAGTCTATGACACATTGCAGAAGACCAATAATTTCCTATGCTATTTCATTAGAGCAGATTATAAGGAGGGAGTGCATATTATAGGCAGGAAATTATATATTTAATACAATCACTATGTAATTTCAGCAATTTAGGAGTTCCCAAGAGCATAAACGTCCTATAACGTTACATAATAATAATGGTTTGTTGGTGACTGTATACCGGTAATTACTTTTAAAATGCGGGTAAATCAAGTGATTAAAACAATACTATAAGTACTAGCCTAAATATATTTTAGCATATAATTGGTAAAAGATGTAGTAGGATAGAGTCATAATAATGGACCAGCAAATCCTGGCCAATGCATCTGAAATTTCCCTCTTTGAATGTAATAATAACAGTGGAATTTATTGGGTAACTTCGCTGTCCAACATAACAGAAAAATCATAATAGAAAAAAATCACAAAAAAGCTCTGTAGGGAGCTAGGGAAGTAAGTGTGTCTGCCTAGCATAGGATTTAAAGCAAAGTGGAAATGAGGAATATACATCCATTCTTTCAAGCCATTTATTAATAATCAACAGTCTCCAAGGGCCTAGGCTAGGTGTTGAGAGAGACACAAAGTGAAATGCAAGTTGATCCTTGCCCTCAGAAAACTTACAGTCTAAATATTAGAAATAAGACTTATACATAGATAATTTAAAAAAAAATGAAACTTAAGCCCATGATAGAGATATCAAATGCTTTGGGAGGTCCAGCAAAGGAGACAGAGTATGTAAAAAAAGTAGGAATTGAACCCAGGTCTTTCTGACTCCAGGCTTTCTATTTTTGGCTGTGGTGGTAGGAAGGAATGAAGGAAATAAACATTGATTAAGCATCTAAACACCTTATTGTGTACCAGGCACAATGCCAAGTTTAGAAATAATGTCTCATTTTTCCTTCACAACAACCCTAGGAGGTAGGTGCTGTTAGTATCCCCATTTTCCAGTTGATGAAACTGAGGCAAAACAGAGGTTAAGTGACTTGTCCAGGTCCGCACAACTATAGTAACTGTGTGAGGTTGGATTTGAATTCAGGTCTTCCTGACTCGAGCCAGATAACAGTGCTCTGTGCATTATGATGCCACCTAGCTACCTCTATGGTAGCGCAGGTTTTTTGGAGAAGGCTGTATTAGAAATGGATGTTGAATTTTAAAATACAGAGATGTGGAGGAACATATTCTAGACAGGCTGAAGCCATCCATATTCTTCAGTTGATGCATACCCTTTTATGAACATGCTTAAATATTCAGGAAAACTGGCCAGAGTTAGGGATGCAGCCTCGATTCCCAGATTCCCAAACAACACAACAAAAGAATATAATAGGAAGAGATGGATCCCTAAATGCAGCTTGGTTACTGCACACAGAAATCAGATTCTTACACGTCATATCAACTTGAGGTCTCCAGTATTTCCAGGGTTTTGCTTTCTTTCCAGGATCATAAATGGAGATATTAATGTTCATTCTCTTTTCTTCAGTGAGTTTTGAGTGATGTGTGTCAAAAGGATCTGAATTCACAACCTTTAGGGAGACCTGAAGTATCTCCTCCTTCTGACGCTTGTTACTTACTGCTCTTGCAGGCTTGAGGGCACGCACTGTGCAAAGTATTTAGAACCAAGGCTGCAGTGAATTTATCAATGCGACACAGACAAGCGCCACCAGAAAGACCTCAGACTCATTACGCATTTGATTTTTAATTAATTTTTGCTTGTTGCGTGTTCAGAAATCTTTTACTGTTGCCAAATTTTTTGTGACCCTATATGGGATCAGAACAAGTGCTAATTTAGACCTTCTAAGTCTTGGGCCCATATACTTTACAGTAGAATATACACTGTCAATATAGACAGAACAATACAGATGGCTGGACCTGTGATGTAACTTCCTCTAACAATGAAGACCTTTTCTGTAACTTACATCTTTTATTCTATAAGACTTAGAGAGTTGCCTAGTTAGAGGTAAGGTTAAGTGACTGGGAAGTTAAGGGATGTGCCTACAGCCAGAGTATATTGGAAGCAGGTCTTGAACCCAGGTCTGTTTACCCTACCTGTACCATGTTGTCTCTCCTTCTTCCAGATTGAAAAGTATTTATTTATAAATGCCTACTATGTTGGACCCTTTATTCCTTGCTAAAGATGTTAAATGCACAAATATGCACCGTAATGAGTATGCAAGAATGCTCACAGGACTTCTTAATTAGTATTATATATTAGACTTCCATGCAAGATTGCTTTATAACAACCTATTACAGAAGCTAGATTATGAGTGTAGATCTGTTTGTGTGAATAATGGCAGTCGTATTGCTTGTGAGTAGGTTTACTAGCTAAGAAATGGCAAACTCACCCAACTTTTTATAAACATGGATGGGGTTCGTCTGTCTGGAGTTTGTGGTCCAAATTTGCAACTTCCCCCTAACCCCCCCCAGCAGTGAACAATTTTTTTTTTGATTTCTGGTTTGATATGACCATCTTAAAAGGAATCTAACTTTTAAGAATGTCTGCCTATTTAAATGCCACTAGGAAGGAATACTGTCATTAAGAATTTTATTTTCATGACAGCGTTTTACTTTCAGGGATTTGACTTTTTTTTTTTAGGCTGTTTATCTTTCATCGTCCAAGATGATGAAAATGTAACACTTCTTTTATGATTCAGAAATGTAGTAGACACTAAATAAATGCTTGCTTCCTTCCTTCCTGGCTTTGTTTCTTCCCCCTCCCTACCACTCCCCATTGCTGAATCAATGATGAATAATCCAATCCAACCAACATTTATTAAATGCTTATGATGTGCCAGGTACAGTGTTGGTGATACAATTAATGAAAAGGACAGTCTCTGCCCTCAATGAGCTTATAGTCTAAAAGGGAGACCGCACAAAAGGCGGCAGGAAAGTGGGATGGGAGCTGGGGAGGGAAGGGTTACTAGGTCGCACCCAGCGTGGAAGCATCTTGTTCTGTGAAGTTAAAATCAGGCAGGGCAACAGATGCAAAAAATTCGATGACTGAGAGTCCTGTGTGTGCCCTCTTTAAAGGAAGGCATGGAGAAGAGTTTGGTACTCCACCTTCCAGCCCTCCAATCAGAGGAGAGAGGAGGCTGAGGAGGGTGGTAGAGTAATCAAGGCTTGTTACCAACATAGTAAGAAACCAAGAGATCACACAGCCTGCAGTCTGTCAGTATTTGTTAAACATTCCCAGGATTCCACACAAAATATTTAGCTTTACTCAGGTGGAACTTTATAACTCTAAGTGCATTTTAAGATATTATTCTTTAAAACACACACACACACACACACACACACACACACACACGCACGCACACACAGATACAGGGGCTCATTTTGGGGGTTCTGTCTCCCTGGAGTGATAAGGATTCCTGTGACTCCTGCATGAAGTTAGTTGAAGAGAAGGGATTTTTCATGAAACTCTGCTAGATGTTTGGTTCACATTTATTTATGTTGTGAGAATGAAGTCAGCTGTAAATGTTAGCCTATTTTATTTGTAGTGCTCAGAAACTGGAACTAGTTCACCAAGAACTAGTCATCAACAAGAATTTATTCAATGCCTACTGGGTGCCAGACATTGTGCTAAAAAATAAGGGTACAGAGGAAGGAAAAACAATCCCTTTTCTCAGGGAGTTCACGGTTCAGTTCTTTCAACATGCAAGCAGTTATGTATAAACAATAGTTACAGTATAAATCAGAAGTGGTCTCAGAGGAAAATCACTGAAATTAAGAAGGAGACTAGAAAAGGCTTCTTGTAGAAGGTAGGATTTTAGGTGGGACTTGAAGCCATGGATGCTGGGAAGCAGAGAATAGAAGGGAGAAATTTCTAGGAATGAGGGACAGCCACTGAAAATGCCCATATGAACCATGTAATTTCGGTCAAACTCAAATGCTGGTCTTGGAGGTAGGAAGACCTGGGTTTGAGTCTTACCTGAGATACTTACTAAGTTGCATGACCCTGGGCAAGCCACTGAAAACTTTTGAGGCCTCACTTTCCTCATCTGTAAAATGAGTTTGCTTTGATAACCTCAAAGTTTTCTTTTAGCTCTTGCTATGATCACATGTCGAAGAAGTGACTTCCATTCTTCCAGGCCTCAAACATCTCTGATTTTATTCCTTCAGGCATTTCTTTTACCAATGCAGATCACAGTTTTCATGCCTTAGTAGGAGTCTGATGATTTGCTGTGCCCCAAATCAATCAGCTATTAGCTGGTAGCCAACCTTCAGGAATAAGCCTCCTCAGAATGACAGTCAGGCCTATCTTCAGATGACAGGCTTAATCTGTCATCAGGCCCCAAGGAAGGAAATAAGCATTTACTAAGGATCTACTGTATTCTAGGTACTATAGTAGGAATTTTACAAATATTATTTCATTTGATACTCACAACAAACCTTAGAGGTAGGTGCTATTATTATCCCCTTTGTACAGTTGGGGAAACTGAGGCAAACAGCATTTTAAGTGACTTGCCCAGGGTCACACAGCTACTAACTGTCTGAATAAAGATTTGAACTGAGGTCTTCCCAACCCCACAACGAAGGTCTGTCTTGACCGTCTAGCTCCCATTCTGGCTGTGTATGCTTCATAATCTTTCCTTCATGAGTTCCTAATCCCCTTGTTTGTTAGAACTCCTCCAGTACTAAAATTACTTTGTATCTGTTTTATATTTCTGTATTTGTATATGCCTTGTTTTTCACTCAGTAGAGTATAAGTTCCTTGAGGGCAGGGACTATTTAATATGTGTCATTTATGTCTCCAGTTACTCTCCTGGCATGTAATAGAATTGGATTGGTCCAAAATGCAAAGCGGCTTTGAGGTATAACTTTAGGAGGATTTTTTAAAATGGCATTCACTGTCACAACAACAACTCTGTTCTATGCTATAAAAATAAATTGGCAATAAAAATCACCTTTGTTTTTAATTGAGGTGTTTATTTTTAGAGCTATTAATTCTAACAGTGTTCTCTCATTTATTTCACATTATTTGTTGCATTCTATCTAAAATGTGTAAGTAACACTGGTCTCTAATTAACATCTGTGAGAGTGAATGAAGCCCAGTTGAGTGAAATGAACAGGAAAGGTACCATGCTTAGAAAGGTTAGAACATCTCTTTAGTCAGCATTATGTCTAGCTTTTGTCTGATTTGATGAATGAGTGCAGGGACATATACTGCTCCCAAATTACAGTCTTGGAAAGAAGAAGAGCAAAATTATCTCTAAGGCAATGGTTCTCAAATTTTTTGGACTTAAGACCTACTCTTTTACACCCTTAAAAATGATTGAGGATCACTATTCTCCAAAGACTTTGTGTTTATGTGGGTTATATCCATCAATATTTATTTACCATATTAAGAATTAAATGTCTTAGTATTATTATGAAAATAATTTTGACCTTGTAACACCATGAAAGTGCCTCAAGAAATCTTCCAAACTGCACTTAGAGAGCTACTCTTCTAAGTCCTGAATTTGCTAGTTGATTTTCCTTATTGCTAACATTAGCTTTTGGGGGGTGTGCGTGTGTGTATGTGTGTGTGTGTGTGTGTGTGTGTGTGTGTGTGTGTGTGTGTGTATTTGTGTGTTCAGTTGCTATTTGGTTTTGTTTATTTAATTTGTACATTTTTGCCTCATTTCCGTTTTTGAATTATCAGTTCCATGACGATGGGTTCCATCTATTCTCCAAAGTCTATAACACATGAAGCATGTAGTATAGTTATACAGTAAATGATCAATAATCAAAATTACAATAAAGACAATGTAATCATCATAATGGTTATATTAAAAAAAATCTCAAACTGACCCATATTTCTTTAGGAATGCTACTTTAATTCCTAGAGTTACTCCTTCAAATTGATGAAGTATCTGTTTCATAGAGTATAAATGTATATATTAAATTATATATTATTTAAATTTATTGTTGGTGGTGTTCAGTCATTTTTCAGTTGTGTCCAACTCTTCATGACCTCATTTGAGGTTTTCTTGGAAGAGATACTGGAGTGGTTTGTCATTTCCTTTTCCAGATCATTTTATAGATGAGGAACTGAGGCAAACAGGGTTAAGTGACTTGCCCAGGGTCATATAACTAGTGAGTGTCTGAGGCCAGATTTGAACTCAAGAAGATGAGTCTTCCTGACTCCGGGGCTGCTACTCTTATCTACTTCCCCCTTCCTCTTGCCCCTTCCCCACCTTGCTTGTTCAATTTGCTTTACTCAGTTTTTACTACATACTATAACCTCTAATAACTGAAAATCTTTTGAAAATCCTTAAATATTTAATTTTTGCAGTACTTCAAGGATCTGTGATTTTACTCATGTAATGACCACACACACAACTCAACCCATTCCACATTTGGGTAGATTCTTTCATGAGTTATTGTGTACATAATAATTCATCACTTGTTGAACAATCCCCTTATGATGAGCTTTTCTGAGTTTAGTCCAGCTCTTTAGCCATGTACCTGCCCATGTCTTTCCAAACTAGTACTACTATGGAAGTCAAGAACAGGGTAAAATCTCTGCACCATGGTGAAATATCAGAGTAGAATTTTAATAAAGGAAGCTTTTCAATAAATGTATTTATTTGTGTCAATAATCATTACACAAGGTGTCTACTATGAGTCAGGTACTGGGGATACAAAGACAAAGAAGAAAGAGTCACTGGCCTCAGAGAACTTACATCCTATCAAGGAAAACTATTTATCTATATAAATAGAAACAAAATATGTACAAAGTAAACACAAGGTAGCTTTGGAAAGGGTAAGGTGATTTCTGTGCCAGGAGGGGTCTTACCAGTTTGGAAAGACCTGGGCTTATTTAGCAGTGGAGGGATCAGGAAAGGTCTCTCTACCTTATGTTTTTCTGTCCAATTTATTCTGCTCCCCAGATGGAATATTGACCTTTTCTTAAAATGGATAGTCCCCAGAAGGACTAAGTTCACAATGGAAATTATTTAGCATTGCCTTATTAACTCCTTTAATTTCCTAAAATGTCATCAACACAATACATTTGTTTTCTTTTGTTCATTCCTTTGTTTCTTCATTTTCTGCTCACTTGTCCCGTGTGATTTCAAACTTGTTTTCATCTTTTGGTTGACTTTTTAAAATAGGAAAATTATATTAGAAAAGAAAGGAAGAACCTCTGTTTTCCTACTGTACAACTTAAGAACATTTTGCCATATGGCCAAAAGCTACACATGCATGATTTTTTCAATCAATCAATCGAGCAATTATTAAGTGGCTACTAAGTGCCAGGCATGGCAGTTACAAGGACAATAATGAAACAATCCTCGTGCTCAAAGAGCTTATGTTCTACTATTAACGTTGTACAAATAACATTCTATTCTACCAATAACATTAATGCATGTTATTATATACGAAATAAATGCAAGATTTTTTTTGTGAGGGAAAACACTAGCAACTGGGGGGATGGAAAAAGATCTCACATGGATGGTATTAGAAAAGTTTTAAGGGAAACATGATTCTGAGAGGCAAGGGAAAAGAGATTACATATTAGGCTTTGAGGAAAGGATAGGCAAAATCATGGAGAAAGGAGGTGGATTACTATATATTGAGGAACAGCAAAAAGGTCAATTTGGCTGAATGAATGGTGGGAGCAAAAAGGAGTAATGTATAATGAGATTGGAAAAGTAAAACTCTAAATGTTTATTTTTTCAAAATCTAAATGGAAAAAATGAAGCAAGCTTTTAAATTTAAGAGTCTACCTAAAGGTAGTAGTTGTTTCATAGAAATATTCCAAGTCCCCAAAAAGTTTATTTTTATTTTCTTACAAGTAATCTGATGAAACCCCATCTCACTTTTCTTCCCTCCGCCTCTATTCTCTCTTGCTCAAATTTGACAAAATAAATCTCAATCAGGCTATATGTGTTCATTTTTACCGAGAATGTAACTTGCCTACTTGGGAGTAAAACATTTACTAAAAGCACATCTGACCTTGAAAGACTCATATATACTTATAGTATATAATTGCAGATAAAGCAAGAGTTCTAAGAATTATTAACAACCATCCTGTAGGGTGACACAGTAGGTAATATAAATTATGAATAGTGTTTAATTTCAGTCAAGCGTGCAACATTTCTTCAAGGCTGGGTTTCTATGCAGCACAAAAAGCATCATAATGGTTTTGAAAGGCTGTGAAATCAGAAGTCGATTTAGTAGTTTTGTAGAGCAGTTTTTGAATTCACACTCACAAATCGGTGTTTGCTTCTTCTGGTCTGTCTTTCTTGCATTTTCATATTAACTTATTCTAAAGATTGGCAGATGGCTGCATATAAATGTATTCTAAATATTAGGAGAAAGTTTAATTTTAAAGTTCACTGGATATTAAATAGTGGCATACACATAAGTACTCTGAGGCCTGTAAGCATCTCCATGGGGTTCCTCTTCCTTACAAATCTATTTGTTTTGGATTTGGGACAAAGGGAAGACTTTCAGGAATTTTATACAGAGAACCTAAAATCTAAATCTATGCCAGCAATTGGTGATATTTTCACACTGTTGCTATGTGAAAATGTTGTTCTATAACCCCTTTGGGCCATTTTTCATATTTTTAGTCATGGAGAGTAGAGTGAAATCAGTTTCCCAATGTTTTGAGAGTTGGAATGAATCTCTCTCTTTCTCTGTCTCTGTCTCTGTCTCTCTCTTTGTCTGTCTCTCTCTTTCTCTGTCTGTCTCTCTGTCTCCCTCCCATAATCTTGGATCAAATGCAAGGTCAGATGGTTGCTTCTGAAGAGTTTAGAGTTCCTCAGGTTTCACCTCACTCTCCTCACATTGGGAAAGAAAACAAAAGAGAATAGTGGTGATGGCTGGACAAGGTTTGAATGAGCAAGCTCATGAATGCGCAGAACTGTGAAGTGGTCTCACCAATTAGTCAGTCAATTAATCAGTCAATAAACTTTTATTAAGCATTTACTATATGCCAACTTTGCTAAGCATTCAGGATGCAAAGAAAGGCAAAACCCACAGTTTCTGTCCTTAACAAGCACACATTCTATAATGAGGAAAACCACATGCAAATAGCTAGGTGCATATAAAAAGAATGGATGCAAGATAATGGGAAAGGAGAAGATGTTAGTAAGTGTGGGTAGGGAGGTTTGGGGGACCAGGAAAAGCATCCTGCAGAAAATGGACCTTGAGAAGCATAATAGTATCATTCAGGAAAGCAATTTAGAATTACAACCCCAAAGACACAACAATACTTCTGCTAGGCATATACTCCAGAGAGATCAAAAACAGAGGGGAAAAGTCCCTTTTGTACACAAATATCATTGTATCAAAGAAGGCAAATAAGGGAGTTCTCATGAATTTAGGCAGTGACTGAACAGACTGCTACCTGAATATAACGAAAGAATATTGCAGTCTAAGAATTGATTAATATGATGGATTCTGAGGAGCCTGAGAAAATTTGCATGAATTCATATGGAGAGAAATGAGCAGAATCAGAAGACAACCATATAGAATCATGACAGTGACATAAAGGAAAACAACTTTGAAAGACTTCAGAACTCTGATCCCCATGCTGATCAGTCTTTTTTTCTTTTAATTAATTTATTTTGAATTATCAACAATTGCTTCCATAAGTTTTTGAGTTTTAAATTTTTCTCCCCCTCCCTTCCCACCTCCCTCCCCAAGATGGTGCACAATCTGATATAGGCTATACATATACATTCCTATTAAACATATTTTCACATTATTGGTGTTGTAAGTAAGAATTAGAACTAATAGGAGGAACCACCAGAAAGAGGGAACAAAACACAACAGAAGAAAAAAATAGCATATCGTATGCTTCGATCTGCATTCAAACTCTTTCTTTCTCTGGATGTGGATAGCATTTTCCATCATGAGGCCTTCGGAGATGTCTTAGATCCTTGTATTGCTGAGAAGGGTTAAGTCTATCAATATTAGTCATCACACAACGTGACTGTTACTGTGTACAATGTTCTCTTGGTTCTGATCACTTCACTCACTTGCTGATCAGTCTTGACCTTAGAATACAGATGAGGAAGCACACCACTCCCCCCACCCTCTTTTGGTGTAGGTGACGGACAAGAGACTCAGAATGAGACCTACATTTTTGGAAATGACCAATGCATGAATTTATCTCATTCAATTCTACTTATTTGTTACAAGGATGGACTTCAATTCCATTCCAAATTTGGAATGAGGAGTTGGTATGTATTGTTAATAATAAAAAAGGGGAAACTTTAAAAATACATAGAAAATAATAACAAGAATTTCAGAAAGGGATACCAACAAACTGGACAGCTTTGTTCCTAAGGTGTCGAATTTGAGAGGCAGTAGTGGTTTAATGGATAAAACTCTCCTCGGAGCCAGGAATAGCTATGTTCAAGACTTACCTCTGAAGTACATTGGCTATGTGACTATAGGCGAATCATTTAACCTCTCATTGCTCTAGGCAATTCTCTTGCAGAGAAGATATCAACCTGTGTTGGAGATAAAGTTTCCTCATCCAAGTGTTCCTTAGACCAATGAGATTACAAGTCTCTGTGATCTCTATCCCTATATTAAATTGAATAAACACTTTCAAAACTGGACATAACAAAACTTCAGTCTCTTACACAGTCTTTTATGTTCTTTGCATATTGAAATGTCCATGTTTCTTAAGTTAATAATTTAAAAGAATTAAGATAACCTTACAGGTTTTTCACTGGGATGGCAGTCTGGAGGCAGAAGCCACTTTTATTAGGAGGTTCCTATTGACTCTGAACCTTTTCTGCCAGTAGGCAGATCCTGTCAAAAACACAGCATCATTTTGATGCAACTGATACATTTCATCTGGATGGCTACTCCAGATAAAGCACATTGCTTTTATTCTATAAGGAAAGTGAGCTTCCAACCTAAGTGTAAGATTTTGAGAGATTGCAAGAAGGTCCAATTTCAAGAAGGCTCTATCATAGCACTGGTCCTTTAGAATTTGAGATTCTCTTGACTCTCAATTTTAAAATTGCCTTAAACTTTTTCTTAACATGTTGAATATGACTATTTGAAGTGACAGAAAAAAATCAGACTCTGAGAAAAGTGAGATAAAAATTGTAGTCTAAATAGTGATGGAAGAAATAAATGCATAGATGAAAAGAATGACCAGAATCCAACTGATACTGGTGATTGCCCAATACTGGTGGGGAGTGGTAGTGATACAAAATGATTGCTTTGGAGAACCAAAGCATTCAGGCACTATTCACATGTTGTCTCTACTAGCAGCTTTGCTCCACAAGCTCCCACTTTCTAATTTTCAGTCTCTCCTTTCCTGCTGCCTAGAAACATGCCTGAATATTCTCCATTCATAAAAAAGCTTTAACTTGACCAAACTATTTCCTGAGACTTTCCTCTCTTTCAGAGCCAAACTCTTAAGAGGAAAAAAAAAGATATCTGCACATGTTGCTTCCACTTCCTCTCCTCTCATTATTCAACTTCTTGCAATTTGGTTTCTGACTTCCTCAGTCAATGGAAGCTGTCCTCTCTAAAGTTACTATCTCTCAGTTGCCAAATACGATGGCCTCATCTCATCCTTCTTGACTTTTCTGTTGCATTGGTTGGCTACCCTCTTCTGGAAATTCTCTCTTCCTGTAATTTTGAGACCTTGCTTCTCCTAGTTTTTCTTTTAGCTGTCTGTGTAAATTTCCCAGCAACACAAACTACCATGATTTCTCAGTTAGTGATCTTACTTCCCCGTGTTCTTTGCTGGATTCACTTCTTGCCAGCTCTCTGTTAGTGTACCCACATTCTCTCTTGGTGGATTCATCTGCTCTCAAGACTCCCAGATCTATATGGACAACTCTAGTTTCTCTCTTGGGCTCCTGTATCACTAACAGCTTATTGGACATAAGTAAATGAATGAAGAAGCATTTATTAAGTGCTTACTATCTTCCAGACACTGGGCTAAGCACTGGGGATACAAAGGTTAAAAAATACAGTTCCTGTCCTAAAGGAGCTGACATTCTAATAGGAGAAGACAGTACATAGAGAGGAGATATGACCAGGGAAGGAAGTTTTGTTTTGGGGAGGTAGAGGAGATGTGGGAACTCAGATAGCAGGAGACAGATGGTGAGATGGCCTGGGTAGATGAGTGAATGGTATGGGAAGTTGATACATGTTCTGATGTCTAGGGCCAGCCGGTAAGTATTGTGAATTAAGTGGGCTAATTTGCACTCATTCAGTCATCAAAGCTCTAGGTCCCTTGTGGAGGGTCCTGGTCAAACTGGAACAGGACAGTGGCAGGCAAATTGTGATGGGGCTTGGGTGGGTGGAACTCGTGGTTGAGTTCACGTCCTTTACCCTGCCTGTAGAATTGTGGTGAAGTTCCCCTGTGGTGTGAACAGCTTTTAGCTGAGTTCCTTATAGAAGTCCTGAAATCATCTTTTCCTCAATACATTTAGTGTGTTCTCAGGTCACCACTGCTCTTGGGATACTGCTACCACTTTGTATATGGGGGAGTCCAAATTGTCTAACTTTTCGAAGTTCAGAGGGTCATACTTTGGTCATGCAGGAGAGGGAAGCCAATGGAGAGTTTTATCTTTCTCTCTCTGGAGCTTGTCCATAGCTAGAATACCATTAGGCTAGTCAGCTCTTAAAACTTGCCTATAAAATTATTGAGTATACAGTAAGTGATTAATAAGTGGTTGTTGACTTGACATTTCCAATTGGATGTCACATAAGCTTCCTGAGCTCAACATTTCTAAAAACAATTCATTTTATTTTCCCTTAAAAGCTCCCATCTTCTTTCTGTATTTCATCAAAGCCACCATATCCTTTCAGGCAACGAGGTATGTAATCTCAGAGTATGACTCTTTACTTTTCCCCCTCCCCACTTTCATATCCAATAACTTACCAGGTCTTTTGAGTTTTACCTTCACAATATTTCTTGTTTCCCTCACCTTCACTCTACTCACAGAATCGCCACCCAACTGAGGCCTTTATCTGACTTGGATTGCTTCCTAATTGATCCCCTTGTCTCTGTTCCTGACCTGTCCAGTCCACTCTTCACATAGCTGCCAAATTGATATGCCTATTCCAGCTATGCCATCCTCCTGCCCAAAGTGTTCCAGTGGCTCATAATTGCCTCTAGAATAAAATGCACACTCCTTTATTTGGAGCCCTTTGCAATCTGACTGTCATCTACATTTCGAGGCTTAGTACACATATATTCTCCTTTACGCACTCTACATTCCAGCCCAAGTGCTCTATTTGCTGTTCCCCACCTGTGACATTCCATCTCTCATCTCCTTTTTCATGCATAGGCTGTCTGTGCTCGGAATGTACTCCCTACTCATCTCTGCTTCCTTCAGGGATCAGATTCCATCTGTAGCTTCCTTCACAGCTTAGATTAAGTGCTACTTCCTACCTAGTCATCTAGCCTGATCTCCCCCAGTTGCTAGTACCCTTACCAAATGCACAAATATATATGTATATACGTATACATATATATAATGGACACACATATGTAATATATATGCAAATATACATATATATGTATAAGCGTATATATGTGTGTTTGTATATATTTGCATATATGTATATATGCATGTGTGCATATATATGCATATTATTTCATTTTTGTCTTTGTATCTACAGCACCAGTATCAATGCTTGATACATTCTCTCTTTTTTTTCAGACATTTATTTATTTATTTATTTTTAGTTATTTTTTTTTTTATGAGGCAACTGGGGTTAAGTGACTTGCCCAGGGTCACACAGCTAGTAAATGTCAAATGTCTTGTCTGAGATCAAATTTGAACTCAGGTCCTCCTGACTCCAGAGCCGGTGATCTATCCACTGCACCACCTAGCTGCCCCTTGATACATTCTTGAAGACAGGAAATAAATAATGCTTTTTAAATGAATTGGAAAGCAGACTGTGGGTGATAGAACCTCATTATTCTCATGCCTCTGTTGGTACAGATCCTAGCCCTTTTCTTCACCTCAGACATGAATGACTCTAGAATTTTTTCTGGTGAGAATCATCTGAAGAGTTAGATCAGCAGCTATAGCCATATCTATATCTATTTAATCATGAGCAAATGAAGAGTTCAGGGAGCCCATATGTGTGTCTCTAGGACTGTAGGAGAGAAATATGAACTGACCCTCTATCAGAGAGGTCACTTTAAGAAGCTACTTTTGAGATATTTGAGTCTGGGCTCTGATAGTGGATATTCACCTGAGAGCTTGTTCTGAAGTGTTCTCTTAAGTAGAGGGCAAGGAGGGATGAAAAAGGGGAGAAGGAAGTAAGCATTTATATAGCACCTACTATGTGTCAAGCTCTATGTTAAGCACTTTTTACAAATATCTCATTCGATCCTATGAAGGACTATGGGAAGGAAAAGAGTACATAGGGGCTGATAGAAACATTTCACAGAGCTTGTAATCAATTTCTTGTTGCCTTCAGTCATTTATTCAATGAGCATCTATATGTGTCTTCCACATTTCTTGCTGTCTTAAAGTGGCAGCATTAAATGATAGCTCAAATTTATGTAGTGCTTTAGGGTTTTTTTTTTTTTACCAAAAGCTTGCTTCACAACAACCCTGTTTCTGTTGTATAGTAAGTCCTTAATCAATGTTTGCTGACTGATGATAAGGTAGATGGTACATATATAATTATCTACATTTTTGCAGATGAGGAAACCAAGACTAAAAGTAGTAATTAATCATTAGATCATAGGCTCCTTGAGGACAGGGACTGTCTTTTGCCTCTTTTTGTATCTCCAGCACTTAGCACAGTACCTGACATGTAATAGGTGGTTAAGAAATATTGATTGATTGATAAAGTGATTTCTCCAACATTGTACAACAGTAAAGTTGTAAGTTTGAGTTGGAACCCATGTGTCCTGAGCAGAAGTTCAATGTTTTCTCTATATCCTTTATTTTCTCTATATATTTTCTCTACATAATCTTTCTATATTCCACACCATCTTTACATTCAAGAGTAATATGAACTGTAACAATTTCAGGGTTCTTTTGATCTTCCTTTGACTTTTTGTTTAAATTTTATCATGATAAGAATCTGCAATAGTTTATCAAGTTTTGTAAAGATGATGATGAAACCAATACATATTGAAGTTAGGAACTGCGTATCATAAGAAAATAATATATTGCAGAATTGTGTTAATGCTCAAGTTAAAATGATAGCAATATCCAAGCAGATAGCCAAAGAGATTTTTAATTCCAAAGTATCATTTGTATCATCTGCATAGCAGTGCTGCAAATTCCCCAGCAATATAAACTATCATATAGCAAAATCTAAATATCTCTGTCAGAAATCTGACTTGCTTCGGAGGAGTGGGAGTGTTTTCCCTGTCTGGAAACCCTCATTGTAGAATCAGGCTTAGAGGGAAGGGTTAACTAATAGAGTTCCTGAATGGGTTAAAGTAACCCAAAATAAGCCAGATGCAAGATCTCATGTGTCAGCCCAGTTCCATTATGGTTTGTGAGCCTCACAAATCTTTCATTTTCTTTTGAACACTCTCTTGTCAATCACCAGCTACTGGCTGATTGCTACCACCATACTGTTCTGATTACCACCTTTTTAGATCTGCTTTTCCTGCTAGTCCTATTGCTTCACACTAGTGTCTAAGATGCTGTCAGGGCATGGCTTCTAACTGTTGACATACAGTAAATCTTCTAGAGCATTCAATATTTTCCACCTCCACATATTTGTTCTTTATTTCAGAGGTCCCAAGATTAACTATTTCACTGGGCTTGATTATGCTAAGATTTAGTAGTTGGATGGAGAGTTGGGTGATTTGATTTTTTTTTCAAAAACATGATTGACCCAGGTCTTTCCAAGAATTCAACTTTAAAAAAAAACTCACTTAAGTTTTAGTTCATAAAAGTACCAATTTGTAGCTGGCCATCTTGGGTTCATTGCAGCAGATTTTAAAAGGTACAAATAATTATTCCTGACATTTGATCATTACCCCAGCTAGACTTGGGAAAATTTCCATCAGCAAATGGGATAGATGTGAAATATGCAGAAGGATGTTTTAAGGAAGTTTTGGGAGCCTTAGTTTTTAAAGTGATTATTATTTTTAGCTTTTGTTTTTTTTCCAGTAATTAAGACCCTTTCTAATGACAGGTTTAAGAAATATCTTTTATAAACAGCCCAAATGCTAAACCAGAAAAAAATGAAATCATTTTTGCCATTTTAACAGATTCTAAAACCAAACTCTCTAAATTCAAGATTTATAGTTATTTCCTCATAGTTATTCCATGTCAGAAGATCATAGACTTAGAACTGTGTGGTAGGGCCGGGCAGAGTTCCACACTTTTAGTCTAAAAGACCTGGTTTCTAATTCAGCTTCAGACACATACTATTTGTGGGACACGGGGAACATGATTAACAGTAATTAACACTTATATAATGCTTTAAGGTTTGCGAACTGCTTAAACACGTTATCTCAATCTTCACAATACTCCCTTGAGGTAGGTATTAACATCCCATTTTGTTAAAGAGGAAATGGAAGCTGAGATACATTAAATGGCTTGTCCAGGGTCATAACCAGTAAGTGTCTGAGGCAAAATTTGAACTCTGAAGACCTGATTTTAGGCTCCGTGGTCTATTCATTAACAACCTCAGTTTCATCAGCTGTATAATTAGGAGATCAGACTGGATGAGATCCCTTTCAGCCCTACATCTAACCTTAGGGACCATCTGGCTCAATCTCCTCATTTTACTGAGGAGGAACCCAAAGTCCAGAGAGATTAAATGATTTGCCTAGAGTAACACAGATATGTCTAATATCTTTAGTCTTCTTGTCCTTTGGGGCCAGGTCTCCCTATAAGCTCTAATTACCTAGAAACAAGATCTGTCTATCCACTCTCTGTTCCTAAAGTCTTCTCTCCATTCCTAAAGTACTATATATGTAATATAAATATATAATATATGATGTACCTATATACATACACACATTCTGTCTAGCTATCATCTATCTTCTATCACTATTTATCTATCTATCTATCCATCTTCTATCCTATCTGTGTCTGTCTATCTATTTATCCATCTTCTATCACTATTCATCTATCTATCTATCATCTATCTATCTATCCATCCATCTATCCATTGATCCATCTTCTATCACTATTCATCTATCTATCTGTCTGTCTATCCATCCATCCATCCATCCATCCATCTTCTATCACTATTCATCTATCTATCTATCTATCTATCTATCTATCTATCTATCTATCTATCTATCTGTCTGTCTGTCTGTCTGTCTGTCTGTCTGTCTGTCTGTCTATCTGTCTATCCATCCATCCATCCATTCATCTATCTATCTATCTATCTATCTATCTATCTATCTATCTATCTATCTATCTATCTATCTATCTATCTAATCTTCCTTAGTTCCTCCCTCCCCATACAGTACCTTATCCATTCTTTTTGCTATCTCTTGGGTTGTTATTCTGCCTTGCTTTCCTTTCCTCCAAGTTTTCTCAAGCACCAGTTTGTGTCTCTGAGGCTCTTTCCTGACTCTTCTATGGTGTCCTTTTTGGTGCCCCAGGACTCTTCCACAGCCAGCTGCCATTGCCACTCATGGTTGAACCCCTCTCATCTTATCACCTCGATCATTTGGCCAGATGGTTTTCTTATTTTCTTTTTTTAATGATGGCCACAAGACTGCAGCTGTTTGGTGCCTGTTTTTTTCCCCATGCAGTTTTTTTTTTTTGGTGTGTCTTTTGGATAACAGTAGATTACATCATATTGGCTATGAGGGGCAGCACTGAAATATTGTGCAAGATTTGTAAGGCATGTGCTGTTTAATACAGGTTTTAGGCCACACTCACATGTTTGTCATGTTTTCTATATAATTACCTCTGGGCTGGGCTGGGTTCCCATCCACACCCTGGGACAGAGCCCAAGTTCTGGAGCACCAGCAAAGCTTGTAGCAGAAAGCTTTGCACGCCCTATGCAGCAGCAACCTACAGTTTTGGCTGCCTTTCATGCTTTGTTTTTATTTTATTTGGATTGGCTGGTTTAAGGCCCAGGGCTGTCATCATTTGAATATGTAATCCACAATTTAGTATGTGAGTACACACACACACACACACACACACACACACACACACACACACACACACACGATACAGTGTATCATATATTATGCAAAAATGTATCATGTATTTTCATAGCAATATATGCACATATATACTATATGCTATATTTTATAATAATGCACTATGTATTTTCCCAGTATTAGACACATTCATACCATATAATTTATTACATATTATGTAGTAATATATTGTATGTATTTTCACAGCAAGACATGTATACTAAATAATGTATTATATATTATGTAATAATGTATTGAATGTATTTTCACAACATTGTATACATACATGCACTCACACCTATATGCGCATACATATATCTGATTGCTTACTGTTTCGAGGAAGGGGGAGAGGAGGGAGGGATAGAATTTGCAACTCAGAGTAAACAAAAAACAAATGTTAAAAATTGCTTTAACATGTAATTGGGGAAAAATAAAATATATTAAATACACACATACACATATACTAAATAATGTATTATATGTTGTATAATAATGTCTTTTATGTATTTTCACATTGTATACATACATGCACACACACCTAAGTGCACATACATATATCTGATTGCTTACTGTTTCAAGGAATGGGGAGGGAGGGAGGGATGGAATTTGTAACTCAAAATAAACAAAAAAACAAATGTTAAAAATTGTTTAAAATGTAATTGGGAAAAAATAAAATATATTAAATACATACACACATACATACACATATATATCTATATCTATGTTGATGTCGATATCTACATCTGTATCTATATCTATACACACACATACAATGCTGTGAAAGTATATATAATCCAGAAGGTGTTTTATGAGAATAATTTTGGGTTTTTTAGTGGGAGGAAACATGGGGAGCTATGGGGCCCAAAGAATAGAGTGCCAACCTTGCAGTCGGGAAGACTTGAGTTCAGATCTGGCATCAGACACCTTCTTAGCTCTGTGACCCTAAATAAATTACTTAATCTCTCAGCCTCAGTTTCCTCATCTGTAAAATGATGACAATAATAGCACTCCTCTTGGGATTGCCATGAGCATCAAATGAGATAATATTTGTAACTCACTTTGTCAGCCCCTTAAAATGCTCTGTAAATGCCAGCTATTTTGACTATGAAGCGGCACCATGACATTTAAAAAAAATAGAGCCATACAGTCTGCAGGGCTGGAGCACAGAGTTCCAGCTGTCATGCAAATCCAGCCTTCAAGGAAAAAAGCTTCTAGGACTTTGATTTTCAAATCTCGATTATACCAAAGCATGTTCTGAGTTCTTGAAAAACATCTAGTACCCTTTGTCTTTGTACTCCCAATGTCTGTTTACTGCAGTGCCTGCCATGTAGTCATTGCTTAATAAATGCTTATTTATTGATTATTACATTCCAGTGTTTGAATCTACTCCCAGCTATGAGGAAAGCCAAAATATTAAGGAAGACAAAGAGTGCATTTTGAAAAAGCTTCTTCCATTTGGCTGGAGATTCCTGTCTCTAAAGTTCCAAATATCTACTGAAACCCTTTCTCAGGAAGGATATCAATCTTAATCTTTGTGCCTAGCCTGTGAGATTATCTCTAATTTATCCTGTATACATCTTCTTTGCTCATAATTATTTGCATGTTGTCTCCACCATTAGAATGTGAGTTCTTTGACGGCAGGGAGCATTTTTTTTTTTGTTTCTTTACTTTCTTTGTATCCCTGATGCTTAGCACAATGCCTGGCATCTAGTAGTGGCTTGTTGACTTGACTTTCAAAGGAACTTTTGAAGTTCTCTATTCATGGAAATCCCTGGGATCATAAATTCTCATTTATTTTGAATTTCAATATTTCAAAAGATGGATTCAAATGATAGATGCTGAAAGTGCAGCTTTTCAAATGAACAGGGAACACTTTCTTTTCATAAATTAAAAACCAAGATGAGGTGTACAGACTTTGATTTCCCAAGGAGGGAAAGACACAGGGTAGTTCAGGCATCACTCACAGTGCCCTTTGCTGCCAATGCCTACTTTAATGACCGTGACATTTTATGATTTGATTCAACCAAGGCAGAGATGCCCAATTAGCTGTCAGATATCAGTTAGTTTCAGCCCAGTGATGTGCTGTGAGAGCCAGGGAAAAAACATTTTTGTTCATACATTAAACTGCTCTTTTGACAGCATTGGCTTGTATTTGCCAGTATACAAGCCCCTGTCACCTTGTCCATGGAAAGAGGTCAAGCCCGACCTTCTTTGGAGGAGTATCTTTTACTCAAGGAAGCTTTGCCCAAGTTTGATACGTCTTCTATTGGCTCTCAGCTGACAAGTTGCTGGGATATGATTGAAAAACATATTGTCACTCCTAGACATACAGTGGAGTCATTAACATACTTACATTTAACTTATATGAATTCAACTGCTCAGCCAATAAAAGGAGGTGAGGGGAGGAATAATAACGTAAATAAATAATTCAGGCTCAGGGCAGGGATGACAGGAGGAGGGCAGAGTGGAACACCAGGAGAGAAGGGCAGCAGCTGGGTATTAGACAAAAGGAGCAGTGTGCTGTAGGTAGTACTAAGTCCCACTTTTTACCCTCAGCCCAACAGATCCAGAATGGATCTTATATAGAAGATATGGATACAGCTTACTGACTTCCTTTTTCTAACAAGTTAGATGCTATTCACCTTGGACACCTGTGGAGAGAGGGTAATTTTGACTAAATATGACTTTTAGTCTGAACCTCATATAAATTATGATATCAGTGTCTTAAGATTCTATATAGATAGCAGAACTGGAGTATTTGGGAAACCCTTGGCACAGTCCTAGGCTAGACTGGCTTATAATCTTTGCTAATCTGTGAGGTCATGCTGCCTCACCTCTGACGTGGGGCATTGAATTCAATTAATTTCCATAAACATTTATCCATCACTTATCACGTGTACTTTAAAGAGATTAATTCAGACTATTCATTGGAAGGTCAAATACTGAAGCTGAAACTTGAATACTTTGGCCACATAATGAGAAGGCAGAACTCATTGGAAAAGACCCTGATGTTGGGAAAGATTGAAGGCAAAAGAAAAAGGGGACAGCAGAGGAGGAGATGGATGGACAGTGTCATAGAAGCAGTGAACATGAGATAGGACAGACTTCTGGAGATAGTGGAGGATAGAAGGGCCTGGCGTGCCATGGTCCATGAGGTCACAAAATGTTGGACATGACAAGATATAGGAATTATATATCTCAGCACAGTCATATATCTTCTCATATAGAGAAGATAAGGAAGCTCCCATGACGGTCACTTGTACAAACCAGGAGATGAAATGATGACTTCATGGGTTCAGCTTTGTTGGAACACTGAGCAAAAGAAGTGGGGAGAGGGGTAGAGAGTTAATAGGAAAAGTAGATTTCTGGAAAAGTTGATTGGAGACAAATTGTGAAGAACATTAAATCGAAATGTTTACCTTTCATCCTTAAAGCAGTAAGTAGCTACTGAAAACTTTTGAGCAGGAGAATGACCTTTGCTTTTAGGAAGGTTATTTTGTTAACTATATAGAGGAGGGATTGCAGGAAAAGAGACAGTTAAACCAACAAGCAATTATTAATCACTTATAGTAAACATTTATAGTAAAGCATTTATTAAGTTCCTTTGGTATACCAGGAACTGTGCTAAGCTCTGGGAATACAAATACAAGCAAAAAGAAAAACAATTCCTGCCCTCAAGGAGCTTATATTCCAATGGAGTTAGACAACATATAAAAGGAAGCTGAATGTGTGTTTGTGTGTCTGTCTGTCTGTGTCAGGTGCAGAGTGCAGAAACCTAGAGAAGCCTGGACTAGTGATTTGACAAATGAAGAGCTAGCTGGCCTGGGAGTCCTTCTCAAAGGGAGGTTCTGGGAGTCATCCAATCAGAGGGAGAAGCCATTGGTGAGGGGGTACTGCCAAGTGTGAATTCCAGGGCTGGAATGATCATATAGGATGAAGAAGTTTCTGAGGGATAGTAGAGAAGGCTGAAATGAAGCCTGTGCTAGGGGCTAGAGATTCAGACAAAGCAAAACAATCCCTGCCCCCCTGGAGCTTGAATTCCAATGGGAGGGAAAACATGCACATGTATAGGTGTATATAAAACAGATTCAAGGCAACCTCAGATGGATGAGGTGAGGGGGGCTCAGGAAAGACCTTCTGGAGAAAGTGGTCCTGAGTGGAGGTGAACGTGAGTTTCCCTTCACATTCAGATGATTTTAAAATCTGGCTGTAGGCTATCAATCAGTCAGTCTGCAAGCACTTATTAAGTGCTAACTGTGTGCCAGGCTAAGCACTGAAGACACAAAGACAGAAAGGAAGCAGTTTCTGCCTACAAGGAATAGACATTTAAAAGATATACAAATATATATATATATATATATATATATATATACAAAATAAATGCATTATTGGTGGATTCCAGGAGATTGTTAGTTGGCCAACGAGATTTTCTGCCTATATCTTGAAGTGTCTACATACCTAAGAGGCATCAAACGCTCAGTTGGCGCTCTAACCTGTGGGCCACAACACTCCTGAACATAGCTCAAAACCAGATAAAAATGCACTTTCTTTCTGATTTTATTGTGTTGATGTATTAAAAACACCACCACCGACAAAAGCTAAGTGACCCAATGGATAGAATGCCCGGCCTGGAGTTAGGAAGATCTGAGTTCAAATTCAGCCTGAAACACTTACTAGCTAGGTGAAACTGGGCAAGTCACTTAATTTGTCTTTGCCTCAGTTTCTTCATCTATAAAATGGGGATAATAATAGTACCGACCTCCCAAGGTTATTGTGAGGATCAAATGAGATAATATTTGTAAAATGCTTGTTGCCTCAGACAAACTGAGACCTGGCAAAGATCTTAGCTTAAAAAGGACAAGGTCTTCCACTGCATCCGCGGCCATCTCCAGTTGTCCTGATCTATATCTTGATATTAGATCCAGTTGGCTCTGGAGGAGAGAGTGAAGCTGGTGACCTTGCAGAGCACTGCCTCCCTGAAATCCAAGTCACTTGCAAGTCATGACATCACCTTCGTGATGTCATGGGTCCTCTGAGAACAAAGGACAAACAACATTGTGGGAATCAGTGAGAAAATATCTGAAAAGTGCTTAGCACAGTGCTTGGTGCACGGTAAGCACCATAGAAATGGTAGGGGAGGGGCAGTGAGGTGGTGCAGTGGATAGAGCACCAGCCCTGAAGTCAGGAGGACCTGAGTTCAAATTTGGCCTTGGACCAAACACTTGACACTTACTAGCTGTGTGACCCTGGGCACATCACTTAACCCCAATTGCCTAAAAAAACAGAAAGAAAGAAAGAAAGAAAGAAAGAAAGAAAGAAAGAAAGAAAGAAAGAAAGAAAGAAAGAAAGAAAGAAAGAAAGAAAGAAAAGAAATGGTAGGTGTGTTTTTCTAAGTCAATATGTAGACCACAGGGATCCGTATGTATGGTTTAGTGGCCCTCCCCCTCCCCACTTCTATTTGAATTTGCTACCACTGGTCTACACTGTTCCTGTCATGGTATTTTAGGTCAGAACACTCAGAGCAGGGATTCTTGTTGCTCGCTCTCTCTCTCTCTCTCTCTCTCTCTCTCTCTCTCTCTCAGTGTGTGTGTGTGTGTATATGTGTGTGTGATGGATCCCTGTGGCCATCTGGTGAAACCTACTGTCCACTTCTCAAAAGAAAAATTTTAAATGCATAAATAAATACATAGGATTACAAAGGAAAGCAATTACACTGAAATAAAGGTGTATTTTTTCCTATCCAAGTTCAGTGATCCCTTGAATTCCATCCACAGACCTTTTGGGAGTCTGTGAACCACAGGTTAAGAAACCTTGACTAGGGTTGCCCCATTTTCCAGCAGGGTTAAGCAGACATTTTCAAATTGCTTTCCTTGGTTCCTGCCTTCCTCTTACTGCCCAACCCTGATATCCCCATCATGAACAATATTTTTTCTATTTTCTGACTCACAGAACCCTGTCATCTCATCTCATGGAACAGAAAAACTGATTAAAGATGTTTAAGAAAGTGATGGATAATCAATACTTGTATTTTTTTAGTGATTGGGTTTTTTGGTTTTTTTGGAGTTCTTTTTTTTTTGGTTAGAAGCAGTTCAATTATGTTGTTTTTAAAAACGTTAACAGCCTCAAACAAAAAATGACATTCAAAATGCATTAAGTTGGTTAGAGGTCATAAACCTTATTGACCGTTAGGAGTTATGATCCACTTTCACTGAGCTGAAGATGTTTCATAATGTTTTTTACAGCCTTTGGCTCAATTCTATTGAATTAAAAAGGGAAAAAAATGTTCCTGGGATACTAGGAAAGCCAAAGGCTCAGCGAATCATCAAATGTGCCTGCTTCTCATGTGCCTCTTTGTCATGACATATGATCTGGTCATCTGTGAAGCTGTAGCTCATAGCCACACATTTGGTTCTCTGGGCTATGGAGACTTTCCCATCAAATGACTCATTCGTTACAATATATTGAACCAATTTATTGTTTCCTTTCCTTCTATCATCCCCAGTCACATTTCAGTGAATGCTAATGTTTTCACGTCACTCTGGAACTGTATGAGTTAAATTGTAAAAATTTGAGATTTGAAATGCAGTTATCTTGACATGGAATTAAGAATTCAATTGACCTTTGGGTGTAATGCAATTTTCAAGAAATCATCAAATAAGGATTTTACATAAGTTGGTACTATTTTGGAGGTGGAGGGTGGGGAGATCCTTCTTTTTAATAATGAAGGTCAGTTCAAGCTTGGCCCCAAGGAAGAGATGAGAAAAATTGATCTGTCTTCCTTATTTGTAGAGGAGGGGACCCTCTAGGTATGGAAAGATAGAGGCAAAACGAAAGTTTGGAAATGAAGGTGATATTAAAAAAATCAACAAGCATTTTTTTTTAAAAAAGGTCTTTCCTACTATCAACTCTGGTAGTGAAATAGGAATAAAACAATTTTGTAATTCTTTGTTCTTTTTTCTTTATTTGCAGGGTCAGCCGGGTCCACAGGTAAGAGAGCTCCCTCATAAGGAACTGATTCCAATGTAGATTTCCTCAACGTTGAAATTTTCTACACTTCTTTTCAACTGACACATTAAAAATAGCTATTTACTGGTAATCATTACACAACATGGTAGAACAAATATTTCCTAGGAGGGAAGCCTGGGGCCCCTCTCAGCCCTTTCAGTTACATCAGCTGTCTGACCAGATGGTGAGTTTAACAATGTACAACCAAATAAAGCAGGACTCTTAACTGGTTTGAAACATTGCCATGGAACTTGAAAGTGAGATAGAAGAACTTAGCAAACAGGGAGCGTGAGCTGGTTTGCATTAGCTGCTTATTAATCACGTGCTAATAATCTTGTTGTAAATCTGTGTAGATCAAGGACTTCAAATCCATTCCTACCAGCTACTTTTGGTTATTTATACACAGGAACTGAATTGTTTTCTATAGTTTCAGTATGTTTCTACTGCTGAAGATGTGAATTATGATGAAAGAAATGTGAATTCAAGAAACAGATTGAAAAAAATTTAGCATATCAGAGAAATGTGTGTAAATGGGGAAAAACAAAAACAAAAAGAGGCTAATATAAAGCCTGGTACAAATTTTTAAATATTAGGAATTAGTAGGAAATAGTGATGAATATAAATTATTTTGTAACATAATGCTATTAAATGATACACATAATTATTGGGCTTGAGGCAACATGGCATTATCCACTCTTGGCTACTGGAAGATGTGAGTTCATGTCCTGTCTCTGACACACACCCGACTGTGTGGCCTTTCAGCAACCCACATAACTCATTATTTCCTACCCCAAACTCACTCTTTTTCCTAACACCTTGATTTCTGTTGAAGTCACTGCCATAGTCCAATTTCCTAGATTCACAGTGTGAGACACTGGTCTACACTCTTCTCTCTTTCTCTCACCCCTCATATCGAGTCAGTTGCTAAGTCTTTATTAATTAGACCACCTTAATATCTCTCTCATCTGACACCTTCTCTCCACTACCATGGTCACTATCCTAGTAAGAATCTTTGTCACCTCTCACAATAGTCTCCCTAGCTTCAGTCTCTCTAATGCCATATGCCACATAGCTGCCAAGTTGATAATCCTCAAGCATAGGTTCCCCCTTGCTCAAAATCGCCAATGACTCTTTTCTTGCCTCTAGAATAAAATAAAAAATTCCCAAGTGGATTAAAAAAGTGTTTTGTCTAGACTTTGGTAGGCAATTGGATGGATAACTTACCAAGCTGGTCCAATAGTAGGTAGATTTTGGATGGTCACTATAGATTGACATTGAGCTTGGTCTAAGGTAAGGGGGTGGGATGAAAGTAGGCTGAATTGCCTACTTTGCCTATGAATAGAGCACTGGCTCTGGAGTCAGGAGGACCTGAGTTCAAATCTGGCCCCATTGCCTCGCTCCCCCTTCCCCCTCAAAAAAACCTCATCTTAAATACCATTATACTTTATGACTGCAAATCAGTAAATAGCATAATCTCTAAAGAATCAAGATTGCAGGTGACCCATTGGGCAGTGGAGAGAAAGATGAAGAATGTAAATCAATTGTAGCCTATCACTAAGGATGATTTGGATGAAAAGGTGTTATAATAAAAGATGCCATGCAGGACATTATATGAATGGAAAAGAAAGGGGCATGTGTTAAGCTGGACAACTTAAGTACTATGCTGGTACCTTCAGTGTGTTATAAGACCAACACCTCCAGACTATTGAGTGGACTTTCAATAGAGGTTTTAAGTGAGAAAAGGAGAAAGAGTCATATGGGATAAAGAAGTATGAATGGATTGCAATCTGTACCATTAGAAGGTGTGCCCACATTGAAATCACAGCTCCATCAAATGACTGGTGGGTTTTAGCGTGGCCTAAAGTCTCACAAGTTATAGGAGAATGTCATATAGTCTATGTCAACTCTATACCTTTATATATTTTCTTTTTCAAGTTAAACTGCTTTTCTTAGTTTCATTCAGTTGTTAAAAAATGTGATGAATTTAAATAATAGTCTTGTTGACTCAGAAGAACTCCCCTTCACAGAATGAACACATAGTAAGTTCTCTGGTTAGTCAGTGTGTAAATCAGTGCATACAACTGAACTAATTTATACCACTACATAATATCTTGTGTTAACACTTTACCTTAAGTCAACTTTTCTGGAGAGAATTTATCAAAGGTACATATTACATTGGATTATTGCACATAGACCTGTAAGGATTAGCTATAGTGACTGAAAAATTCCACCTACATTAAAGTGAAATGTGGATATTTTTACATTTTATAGGGTTTTTAAATTGTTGAAATGTTTCTGTTATTTGATCAGGTTTCATTTAAAATTTCCTTTTTCTTTTGTTTGGTTCAATAAAAAATGATCTCAGTAATATATACTATGAACACTTTCCCCAAAAGTTTCCCAATGCATAAAATTTACAGGCAGTGTTGACTCCAAATGTAAAGTGAGTTTATTTTTGTTCCATAAGCAGTAGGCCTACTTTTCTTTTTTTTTTTTGAAGGAAGAAATTTTCAAGCTCCCTATTTTTATAAAACTCTCATACTTAGGCTTTTAATAAGTTATTGAGTTTCGGGTTATTTGAGATTTCCTTGTCTGTACCCTCAGTTCTCAGAAATTTCCATCTTATTTATATGTAAGATAAATACCTCTTCTTCATTGGTCTTCTTCTCCACATCTCACCCACCTCCCTCACCAGGTATATGAAACCAAGAAGAGAAAAGAGAATCTAGGTCATTTGTGTGATATATGTATATATAATATATATAAACACACATATATTTACATACACATACATAAATGTTTGTGGATAACTAACTATGTTCTTGGCACTCCGAGTTGGAATTGATTTTTCCATGGCAATCATTTTTATGAATGATGGTTAGGTTTTATATGATTCAAACATATGACTCACACAATAGGAGACAGTGTGGTATAGTGGAAAAAGCTTGGCATTTGAAGTCAGAAGACCTGGCTTTAAATTTTAGTTCTACCACTTAATGCCTATGTGATCTTAGACAAATAATTTCCCCCTTTTTGGCCTTGATTTCCTCATTTGTTAAATTAGGGGACTGGACTACATAATCTCCAAAGTTGCTTTTAGCTTTAAGTCTAATGATCCTATATTTGTACAAAGGATCTGATTTTATCAAAGTGAGGAGCTCTCTCCATCGATATTGACATGGTGGATTTTGTCTTTGGGAGTTGATCAGGACATTGAGCTTAGCAACTCACGTTAAGGTAAGTGTGCATAGTAAGTGGGAGGGGAGAGATTTTAACATAGGACTTTCTAATTCCCAGCCCTATCACTCTATCCGTTATACTTCAGTGTGCTTCTCCTTTAAATATAGTACCAATTTCAATGTCAGTCTGTTGTTGTTCAGTATCCAATACTTCATGATGCCATTTGGGAAATATACTAAGTTGCAAAAGATACTGAGTTCAAATCCAGCCTCAGATACTAACTATGTGACCATAAGCAAGTTGCTTAACCCTGATTGCCTCCCAAAAATGGCTTGCCATTTCCTTTTCCAGTTCATTTACAGATGGAGGAACCAGACAGGGTTAAGTGACTTGCCCATGGTCACACACCTAGCAAATGTCTGATGCCACATTTGAACTCAGACCTTCCAGGCCTTCTGTTCTGTCCACTGCACTACCTAGCTGCCCATCAATTTGTAGTGACTATCCAAAATCTACCAATTGTTGGACCAGCTTAATAGGCTATACATCTAATTGTCTGCCATAATACTTTAACCTTGTGGTTAATCAGGGTTTTATGGGCTGCCTATATAGGCTGGTGGTTTTTAGTGTGGCCTAAAATCTCACAAGTTATAGGAAAATGTCACAATTCATATCAACTCTGTACTGTGATAATTTTTTTTTCTTTTCTACGTTAAATTGATTTTCCTAGTTCTCTTCAGTTGTAAAAGAAAAAGAAAAAGAAAAAAAGGCAATGAACTTAAATAATGGGCTTCTTGACTCAAAAGAACTCCCTTTCATAAAATGAACACATAGAAAATTTCCTGGTCAGTCAACGTGTAAATCAATGTATGCAACCAACTAAATTAAACTATAATTTTGGGAGGGAACTCAACCATAGTTCATATTATTGAATCTATGGGAAAATTTATTCTAAGTTCTCCAAGACTGATCCTACAAGCCAACTTTTATCTGTATATTTAACCAGCTGTCCAGTTAATTTGATAGGTATTTACTGTCCAAGCAGAGACTTCATTTACATTTGACCTTTGGTTTGCTTTTTGATGTGAAAAGAAAAACGTCTCATTTATATCTGCCTCCCACCATAGATTAGTGCATAAACTCAGAAGGAGTTTATATGGAGGAATACAAACTTGCTTTTATAAAAAAAAATTGCTTTATAGGTACAAAACCAAAAGATTGGTTTTTACTAAGTAAAATAAAGTCCATGCAATGGAATTTGCATAGAATGCTTTTATTGCCTTATACTTTTGTAATGAATACGTGATTTAGATGCTTAAAAGAGACCTACAGAGGGTTTCAGAAGAAATCTAGGGCTACCATGATCAAGGAACAAAATAGTTTGGATACATGTGTGTTTGTGGGACTTCATCTACAGTATAAAACGAGGTTTTATCTTCAGCTTAAAAGCAATTTAACCCACCCAGTATAAGCAGTACAACTGACCATGTCGCTCCTCTATTCAATAGATTCTAGTGGTTTCTATAGCCTCCAGGATCAAAGACAAAATACTCTGTTTGGCATTTAAAACCCTTCATAACCTAGCCCCCTCCTACCTTTCCAGGCTTCATACACACTATTCCCTGACACGTGATGCCACTCTACTTGTTGATCCACAAATAAGACACTCTATCCCTTGGCTCTGGGCATTCTCACTGGCTGTTCCCCATGTCTGGAATACTCTTCTTCCTCTCTCTCTCTATCAATCTCCCTGGCTTCCTTTAAGTCCCAACTAAAACCTCACCTTGTTCAGAAAGCTTTGCCCCACTCCTCTTAATTCCAGTGCCTTCCCTCTGTTAATTATTTATTGATTATGTATTTATTTATTTATCAATTATTTATTTATAGCTTGCTTAGTGTATATTTGTTTGAATGTTGTCTCCCCCATTAGACTGCAAGTTCCTTGAGGGCAGGGACAGCCATTTGCCTCCTTTTGTCTTCCCAGAAGTTAGCACAGTGCCTGACATGTTGTTGTTTAGTTATGTCCAATTCTTCATGACCCTGTGGACTATAGCACACCAATAAACATCCATGGGGCTTTCTTGGCAAAGATACTCAAGTGTTTTGCCATTTCCTTCTTTGGCTCATTTTACAGATGAGGAAACTGAGGCAAACAGGGCTAAATGCCTTGCTCACAGTCACACAGTTAGTAAGTGTCTGAGGCCAGATTTGAACTTAGGTCTTCCTGATTCCAGACCCAGTACTCTATCTACTGAAACACCTAGCTAGCTGCCTGGCATGTATTAGGTATTAATAAATGTTTATTGATTGAGTGAGAGTGTAGTTCATACTCATTGATTTAAAGCCCACTAAACTGAAACAAAAATACAGTCACATAACTTTAAAAAAAATTTATCCTCAGCTACTCAGAAATCCAAAGGTGGGGGCTACTAACCACATGCCAGGTAAATTAGCTAAAGTTGTAGGAATGTCACCTTACTAAAAATTACCCATTTCATGCTTGATATTTGCCTATTCAGTCCATATTGGGACCATTATACATGAATTCTGTCGCTCTGAAATCAGTGTCATTTAACACTAAGTCACTAATTTATTAAAAGCTGTTTGATTTTATAGCAATTTGTTCTCAATGCCAGACACTCTGTAACTGCAGTTGCTAATGTTTGGCATAGTTTCCTTTTCTTCCTTTCTTTGCTTAGAGAACATAAATTACAACAATAATAAACATGCAATACGTCTTTAGCTAATAAGAATAATCAAGGCAAAGGTCAGTAAACATTAGTGTGGGGGTTCTTAAACTGGGGTCCCTGGGCCCCAACTAGATTTCAGGAGGTCGGTAAACTTGGATGGAAAACAAAATTGCTCCTTTATTCCAATATAATTGATTTCCTTTGTAATCTTATGCATTTGATTTTATGAACTTAGGCACCCGATTCTGAGAAGGGCTCCACAGGTTTTGCCAGACTGTAGCCAAGGGGTCTATGACACAAAAAAAGATAAAACCCTTACTTTAGTGGAAATTCTTAGTTACAGATACTTGGCAAGAAGTGCCATTACTTTAAGAAACATACTAATAGCATGAAGTGCTGCTGTTACCTATTTCCAAGAGGTATTACGGCCAGACTCATTTAATGAATAGATAAGGGTCAGAAGTAATACATTAATCCTTTATCTAATGGATTAGAAGACTGCCTAAATCCTTACCCATTCTGAGACTGAAGTTTTGTTAATTCTCTGTTCAAATAAGGAAGACTAATATGTCCCAGTCTATTGTAGCATTGCCTCAATCTGTCTCATAAACACATCAGGCTAGCCAGTAAATACTTAAAGTTTAATTACTTAAACCAGTAAATACTTAGGCTTTTATTATAGCGTGTTTTAACTTGCACGAGGAGACACCTAGGAGAAGGTGTGACAAGGGAAGGCTGCAGCCAGAGCAGCTTAAATTCTATTCCCATGTACCCCCAATCTCAATAGGATAGCACTCAGATAGGACCTGCACCTCTTGGTCAGGACAGGAAAGGGAGAGCTGCAGTCAGAATGCTCACTGAACCTTGGGTGTGGTGATCTTCAGGGAAGGGTGAGAAGGAGGTCAACAATGGTGCTGCGCAGAGGCTGCCCTGGTTTTCGCTTGGCCAGTTTTCCTTTACTCCTTCCTCCTCTTCTGGGTGTACCAGTGGCTTTACCACCACCTCTACACTATGAGTTTTATAGGAAAAAACAAGTCTTCACTCAGGGGTATCTAGTTGGTTCTCCTCATACATCACAGAAACCAGAAATCAAAGAGAAACCTCCCACTATGTAATAATGGTATCTGGAAGTTATCCTGAAAGGGAAATGTAAAATGGTGTGTTCCAAGGAGGAGGCATATTTAGAACTGAGAGGTTAAGGCCACAAACCGGAGAGTGTTCTTTTATGCTTCTGTAGCATGATTATCCGCTTAAAGTCTGTTTCTTTAAGATATTCATATCCCTTTTTTTGTGATAATAATCTTTTTTGCGATAATAATCTGCAAGACAAACTTTAAAAAGTAGATGGTAAGAAGCTAAATTTTAGCCCACTCATTATTAATTGCCCAAATTCTATACAAATTAATGAGGTTTAATTTTTTTCCCCAACATGATAGTTAACAGGGAGATTTAGGCTAGGTTATTAAGGAGTCTTAACTGAGATTGGGAAATGAAGAAAAATGTTCTTTGCTAGAGGCATGGGATGTTTAGAATATCAATAACTTAAGTGAGAGAAGCGCCCAATTGAATTTACCCAAAAGTAGGAGAACATAGTTCTTGAGCTGGGGACTGACATGATTAAAACAGTGTTTAAATTAAATTATTCTGCCTGCTGTGTTTGGGATGAATTGTAGTGGAGACTAGAAACAGGATGATGAGCTAGGAAGATGCTGCCATAAATCTTGAAATTATAGAGTTGGAGTGACCTCAGAGATCAGCTCTTCCCCCTGAACTTAAATTGTCAATTTGTTTTAAGTTAATAGCATATACTTACATGACTGCTTATAGTATCTAAAGAAAACCTTGGTTTCTATTTACAAAGATTTGTTAATCTGGTTACATATGTCTTTGAAAAACAGAAATCAAAAGTCATTTTGTATAAGAAGTGGAGGTTCTAAGCAGCCCAGTTTGGAGATTTGTGTTTCAAGACCTATCCAACTAATTTTTATGAATTAGAAATTGAGGCCTAGAGAGGATGTGACTTTTCCCAGAATCACATAGAAAGTTATTGGCAGAGATAAAGCTAAATCCAGGTCTCTGAATTCTAAATTTATTGTCTGGACTCAGTTGGTAATTATTAAAATATTAAATATTGTCATTATTGAATAATTACCATAATAAATAATCATTAAAATAGAAATTATTAAAATTATTAAAATCGAGGAACATGTTAAGGTGTTGATGGAGAAAAAGCGATAGAAGGAAGAAATAATAAGTAAGATGTAGTGGGGAATGTGAGGCATTTAGAATGCAGAGAATTGAATAAATTGCATCAGAAAGATGCAGGGAAATGGGTAGGGAAAAAAACAAAATGAAATAAATGTTGAAAGAAGGTAAGGTTTAAAGGAGAGCAAGAGGGAAGAGGAAAGAGAGTTTGTATTTATCTTTAAAATCAGTGTTTCATAGACTAGCTCTTTTTCACAGGTTATGAAATCAAATTTGGAAAGATGATTCTCCAGTGATGTGTTGAAAGTAATCTTACCTGGCTATCTTTTATACTGATTTTTATCTTTGGGATTACGTGAAGAAACAACCATTGAAAAGATAATAGTCCACATTCATGCTAATGCTATTATTTTGTATTTTGGAAACTGAACAAGAGCCTTCCTTCTTTCTTCTAGTTTACCCCTGTCCCACTGGGCAATGAGCAAGGGACATTCAGGTCTGTTTTAACTCCAAAAGTCCAAAAATAGGGGCCAAAGTTGGAAGATGCAAAGTTGCAGATTCAGAGTTGAGGTTTAAAAAACACCCAGTCTTTCCCTACAATGAGAATTGTTCTCAGGTGGAATGGGTTCTTTGATACCTTATTGTTGGTTTTCTCTCAATAGGAGTCTTCAAGAAGATACTAGATTGCTTTTAGTGATGTTGTACAGGGAAATGCGTGGTCAGATACAGGTTGATTCTGTGAAAGTTACCTTGGCCATGTCCCCAGGTTCAGGAAACTGTTGGCAGAATAACTAAAGGCTTCTTTGAAAGGAAAGCTACTTTTCTGCCTGAAAATTAATGATGTTTTTCCTTAAAAACATGCTGTTACAACTTAGTACTTAAAAAGTGTTGCAGTTGCATGTGACTGATAACCGGAGGGAGTAATATTTAAAGCATCATGTACCTGCCAAGTTCAAGTGTTTGCTTTCCCATTTTACAGCAACGCTACTACCAACACATTTACTGAGTTGTGTTGCATGTAGAGGCTTGGCTGCAGGAAGCATAAGATTTATTTTTCTACCACTGGGGCATCCTTCTTAGAAGAAAGAATTGTCACTGTAATGTGACAAGTTGACAAGTTAAGGCAACAGATTAAGTGCCTGCTATGTGCCAGACACTTTTCTAAATACTGGGGATACAAAGAGACAAAAACAAGCCTTCTCCTCAAAGACTTTATAGAATAATGGTAGAGACAATGTGCAAACAACCAGGTACAGACAAGATCAAATTCATCAAGGGTTTGGTAGAGGACATTCATGTTCAGGGATGAATTGAACTAGATGCTTTTGGGGTCCCATCCAACTCTGAGAACCTATGAAAGTTACTTGCTGAATGGGAAAACATAACCCTTAAGTGCTGTCTTGTGAATGGTGACTAAGCAAAATGTCAACACTTTTGTTTCCAAATGTAATGACTTCATAAATATAGTTTTGATACCTAAATGAGGAAGAGCAAAAACAGAAAGAAAAACAGACCAATTTTCACAACAAATATTGGTGCAAAAAATTTTAATTAAAATACTGTATGCTATGACCAAGTGGGATTTATACCCAGGAATTTGGGGCTGATTTACTATTAGGAAAACTAAAAGTAACTATATCGATAGCAAAAACATAAAAAAATATGGTTATATCAATAGATGCAGAAAAATATTCTGACAAAACTCCCATTCCTATTATAAAACATTAGGAAGCATAGGGATAAGTGGAGCTTTTCTTAAAATGATAAGTAATATCTTTCTAAAACCAAGAGCAAGCATTATCTCTAACGGAGATACACCAGAAGCTTTCCCAATAAGATCGAGGTGAAGCAAGGATGTCCATTATCACCATTATTATTCAATATAGTACTAGAACTGCTAGCTTATAGGAATGTCAAGAAAAAAGAAAGCAAAAGAATAAAGCTTAGGCAACAAAGGAACAAAATGATCACTCTTCACAAACGATATTATAGTATACATAGAGAACCCTAGAGAGTTAACAAAAAAAATCTATTCAAAGCAATTAACAATTTTAGCAAAGTTACAGGATATAAAATAAACCCACACAAATCATCAGCATTTCTATATATTACCAACAAAACACAGCAGGAAGAGATAGAGAAATTCCATTTTTAAAAATTGTGCACAGCACAAAATAATTGGGAGTCTGCTTGCCAAGACATACACAGGAATTATATGGATACAATTACAAAACACTTCACATAAATACAGATCTAAATAATTGGAGACATATTAATTTCTAATGGGTAGGCCAAGCCAATATAATGAAAATTATTACATAACCTAAAGTGATTTACTTATTCAGTGCCATACCAAACTACCAAAGAATTACTTCATAGAGCTAGAAAACATAATAACAAAATTCTTCTGGAGGAATAAAAGGTCAAGAATATCAAGGGAATCATTGAAAAAGACAATATGAAGGAAGGCGGCCTACAGCACCAGATTTCAAACTATATTGCATAGCAGTAATCATCAAAACAATTTCTTACTGGAAAATGAGTGTAATGACTTGTAAATTCATCACATAAACATCTAATCCTACCATTGAAGATTCATTGCTTTTATTTTTATTTTTTTAGAGCATATATAATTTGATTTAAGGTGCTTCAGTTCATTACTTAGAAGTGCAAAGGAAAAAAAGCAATAGAAGGAGGAAGAACTCTACCATTAATGGATAATTCTGAATTTCTTTGGCAGAATACCATAGGTAGAACCATCTGAGTTGTCTCTAAGGACTCTGAGCACCATAATCCTTGCAGAAAAGACACATCCAATATTAACTTGGAGACATAATGACACAAGTAGCTATACTCATGACCTATACTAAAAAATATTAAAAAAGCCAGACTACTTTGCCTGGCCCATGGCCTGGTTTACATTTATTAGAATCCAAGCAACTATAAAATATATTTCATAGTTGTTGGAGATATACTACTAGAAAGTGAACTCTTCCAATAATAATCTAATTTGATATAAATTCCTTGCTTTATAAAACAAAAATGCAATATTCTTTCCAGGGCTTATTTGCAAAAATAAACTATACTGTTTGTAGCCAAAAGAAACTTCAGTAGCAGCTATTCAATAGAGGAAAACTGAGACAAGGAGCCTTAAAAATGAATTAAAGGTAGTCTTTCCAAAGTAAAACCATTTCTTCTGTATAAATGATAGAGGTCCCATATTCCCTCCCCCTTATCCGAAATGTTAATATTTTGTAGAGCTGCCTCTTGAGCATAAAGGAAAGTCAATCCCCATAGGAACTGAAAGGACCTAAGTAGCCTGCATGCCATAATTCTGTATTACTCAGTGGGAAAAAAATGCAAGTTGGAAAACCACACACAAATACCATCAAGACAGCTGCCCATATGGTCGTGTGTCTTCTTTCCATGTGTGTTGCTTGAAAATGGCTTTTGAAAAACTATGGAGAGTTTTGAGGAATCCTTTCTGTCTCCTGGTCCTTTCTTCTTTCTCTCCATCATCATTGCAAGCCCCTCACCCCACTTATAAAAATAAAATTGTGTTTTTCCTGTGTTGTTAAAAATGATCTGACTATAACAAGATGCCATGTTTGAATAGGTTTTGTAGCATTTTGCTGCCCCATGCTTTTGCACATGTTTTTAATTTTGTCTTAATCTTCTTGTGTATCACTTTAGTGATCCCCATATTTCAGGTCTGCATTCCAATCCAATCTCTTACAGATCCCAGTAGGCTCATTGTGGGGGGAGGGAAGAAAATGCATGCATGATCCAAGAAATTCAAACAACTTTTTTTTTGTATAGGAAGCTGCTGAGTAGTCTGCATTTTTCTCAGTGGATAATAGACCTGTCACATTAAAGTGGTAATATATTCTATCCTAAATAAATAATGTTAGACTTAACAAAACATTATCATGCCCCAAATATTAATGCATTACACTTTCTCCTTTATATCTCAATGAAAACCGTTGGTCATATTTTTCTTTGTCCTGACATGTGAATGATTGTAAAAATCTTAACATTAACATTTTGTTAGTATTATAATAAGTAGAATTAACACATGGCTAACAATGTAGAAAGAATCCATTGTGTTGAAAATATCTTGTGTCTTTTCATTAGGACTTTTAAGGAAATATATGGCTGTACATGTGGGCATTTCCAACATGCATGTAATATCTTATACTATAATCCATATTGATATGTTTCACGTGGTTATTTTATGTCATGAAAATGATATGACATAGAGTTCAACCTTGACTCTGAATCAATTTCCAGTAAAATTAGGGAGGACACCTCCAGTAACAAGATGAGGTTGTGTTTTCTGTCAAATATATTTATTTGATTAGAAATTATCTCCTTTTGCCATACCACATTTGGACAGGGGGGAGAAAGGCAGGAATTTGGACCCCAATTTGTCAGGAGGCATGTTTGTACTAAATAGTAGCATCCTGCCACAATTTCCCCAAACTTTTAAGGGACATGCGATTTTGCTGTAATTCAGGGTAGCTGGAGCTAGCTTCTGTAGAGAGCGAATTGTTAAATTTTCATTGTGAGCATTTACACTTCCGAATGATACAGATCAGGGCTGCTTGTCTAGACCAGAGGTGAAAAAACCCAGCCCGCCAGCCAAATGCAGTCAGCCAATGCTCCTGAGTGAAACCAGAACCAGATTAAAATGTAATTGGGAAATAGTGAGCAAAATAAATAAAAGTACAATAATGTTGATATGTGGTTTTCTAAGTCAATATGCAGCCCACAGAGATCTTCACCGTATGGGTTAACGGACTGTCTGTATTTGAGTCTGACACCATTGGTCTAGACTTAAGAAAGTGATGGAGAAAATGTTAGTAATGACGATTAAACTTTAAAGTATATTATGGCTACATTCCCTGCCCCCAGCTCATTGTTAAACATTTACTGCTGTACCACTGGTTGTAAGGGAAAGAACATGAAGTCCAGAAGGACCAGGGTTAGAATCCCATTTGACTCCGTGACTTTGCGCACATCCATTGTCAGGGCTTTCGTTTCCTCACCTGTAAATGAAGAAGTCAAACTAAGTGATTTTTATGGTCCCTCTTGATCTATGATCTTATGACCTTGTTTTATTCATTCCTGACAAGTTGCATGTAACTCAGGTCAAGATAACCTATACAAAGCACTTTGCAAACCTTTAAAGCCTATACAAGCTTGTGTGGTGGTGCATACATAGAATCCCTGCTACTAGGGAGCCTGAGGTTGGTGGATCACTTGAGCTTGTAAGTTCTGAGCTGAAATGAAAATGAAAAATCAAATAACTATTGCTTGACTGTTAGGCAATCCACATGTTTCTGTGAATGGCATATATTTAATCTGCATCTCCTTGCATTACATTCAGGGTTTATAGAGCAGCAGGACATTTGGTGATGAAATACTATTAGTGGCTTCTTAAAAATAATCCGATTCCTGGCCATCACTCTTTGATTATGATAAATGATAATATCTCACACATTTAGGTCCCAGTTAGTACAAATAATAATCACCCCCCAAAGTGGTAGCATTATTTCAGCTCACACTGCATATTTCCATTGGGCTGGACTCGATTGCCATATTTTCCATAATTATAACTTTGAATAGTGGGAATTCAAATACATGTGACCACTTCCGGGTATTTGTTATTTGTACTATTCAGGACCCAGCTATAGTACTTGGTGAGTTTGCAAGATGCTTTACATGCATTCTCCCATTTGATTTTCATGATAACGTTGTAAAATAGTACAAGTATTACTGTCACTATTTTGCAGATGATAAGCTAGAATTTGAACCCAGGTCTGACTTTAGTTGTTAATATTTAGTGCTACTATTTAGTTGTTAATATTCATTAATTATGTATATGAGAAACAATGAGGCATAATTAATCAACAAGCATTCATTAAGCACCTACTATGTTCAAAGCAATTTCATAGATGCCAGAAGTACAAGATGAAAATGAAAGCCCTTAAGCTTACATTCCACCAAGGGAACAATGTATGCACATATGAGTGTATGCAGAATAGAGACAGAGGAAAATCAAGGCATTTTGGGTGCAGGACATTGACACCTGAGAGGGATCAGGAAAGGCTATCTGTAGGAGGTGGCACTAGAGCTGAACTTTGGACGAAACTAAGGATGCCAAGAAGTAGAGGTGAGGATGATGGTGCTACAGGGTAGTCCTTTATGACAGGGAGACCTGGGTTCAAATCCTGCCTCTGATGAATACTGCCCAAATAAACCTGGACAAGTGATTTAAACTCTGTCTTTATCAGTTTCCTCAAATAGCACTGACCTTATGAGGACTGGATAAGATAACTCACATAGAGTGCTTTGCAAACTTTAAAGTTTTATATAAATGTTTATTATCATTTTGTTATTATTGTTAGTATTATTTTTCCTTTATTCCTCAATGTCTCAAGCAACTCTCTAGGTCTATAAGATGTATATAAGTTCCTGCTCTGTTCAGTGAAGGGAATTTTCATATTGGGAGGTAGGAAAAATCCAATGACTTAGAAGATCCTGTCCAACTCTAAATCACATACTCACCTCAGTATATTTTGTATACAGTTATTCAGATGCCTAGACTTCAGAATTTTGATGTTCTGGCCATAATCTTCAATGACATTATATTCTGACTCATTGCTATCTGGGCAGTGTGTAACAGAGGAAAAATCAAATGTTTGTAATGAGGGAATCTGGATCCAAATCCTACCTGTGCTATTTTTAAACTGCCTATATGACTTTTGATAAGTCATGTAAATTCCCTGCGTGTCAGTTGCCTTATCTATAAAATGAGGAGATTGAATTAGGTCTCTACCAACTCTAGATCCGTGGTGCTAAATTTTCTCAGGTGTTTCAAATGAAGTCCCCATTGTTTTATTTCACATTCTGTATTTCTGAGCAGTGGAAGGCTTCTATTATAAATGCCATTGTTAACTGATTAATAACTTATTGGATGGTTGGGTAGAAGAGACTTTCTGAACCTCTCTAATGCATTTGCAGCCAGTACGTAAGCATTTATTAAGCACCTACTCTGTACCAGGGGCTATGCTAAGTGCTGCAAATACAAAGAAAGACTGAGCTTCCCCCTTCCTGTCCCCCATCCTCCCTTACACATACACAAATCTCTGCTCTTGAGGAGCTCTGAGTCTAATGGGGGAGATGGCATATATACAACTGTGTACAAACAAGCCATATACACAATAATTAGGAAATAATCAATAGGAAGAAAGCACTAGAATTAAGAAAGAATGGGAGAGGCTTCTGATAAAAAGGTGGGATTTTATCTGGGACTTGAAGGAAGCCAGGAGGTAGGGATGAAGAGGGAAAACATTCCAGGCATGGGGAACAACCAGAAAAAAATGCCCAGAATCAAGAGATGGAGTGTCATATTCAAGGAACAGCAAGAAGGCCATTGGATCAAAGAACAGAAAGGGGGTTACTGGATTGAAGACTGCATTGGAGATGGGTGAATATAAGGTATAAGAAGCCTAAAAAGGTGGGATGGGGCTAGGGTCATGAAGGGCTTTGAATACTAAAAGGAAGATTTTATATTTGATCCTGGAGGTGATAGGAAACTTTTGTAATTAATGGAGTTGAGATGGCTGTCCATTATTAAAATGATCGGAAATGGATCCATTCCAGCTTTCCAAAGTAATTTCAAACTTTATGGTTTATTTTTTCTTTCAAATGATTGTATAGTTTTCAGGTGCAATCTAAAAAGACTTAAAATTGGCAAAGTAGAAAAATAGGTATTTGTCATCATTAATGGGAATTATCATGACAAGGTTTATTTAAACCTCTGTTCAAGAAGACAGGGAAATTAAAAAAAGTTTTAAAAAGATCTCTATTCTACATCATTAAAATTTATATTTAAAAAGTTAACTTTGAAAAGGGTAAACCTCAATTATCTAAACAATCTGCTTATGTGAAATAGCACCTAACCTGATGATTTGAATTAAATGAGGTATTAATATGTATAATATGAGTGTATATAGCATAATAATAGTACATTATATATAATTGAACATATATTTCACTTGTGGGTAGCCTGCTGTCAAAATATGGCTTAACATCTTCCTATTTCTGGCTTCATCTGAAAACTTGAGATGTGTGGGGAGAATGAATATACATTTTTAAAATTATACCTTATTTCCCACAATAATTTGAGGTAACATATGAGTATCCATAAATTGCACAGGAACTGTTGCTCCACAAAATCTATGGTTAGTTCCTCTGACAGTAAAATAGTTGTTTTCTACATGTTATCTTCATTAAATTTTACCCAAACCAGTAAGTAGAGGGTGGGAGGTAATATGGTGTATTGGAAAGAGAATCTGGCATCAGAGCATCTGGTTTTGAATATTCTCCTTGCCAATTACTAGCTGTGGGATTGGGTAGTCATATCATTTCTGGGCCTCAGTTTCTATAAAATAAAATTTAGATTAAATGACCTCTAAGGTCCCTTCCAGCTCTAAATCTCTGACCCAACAATGTATGATGATTTAACTTCATTCATAATGGAAAGGCTGAAAGTGAATTTAAAAGATAAAAGCAAATAAGAATAGAATACTTAGAATGTCTGTCACTGAATGTATGCAGTTACTGCATAAATTTGAGAAGCCCTAGAGCAGGATTTTTAAACTTTTTTTTTGTGGCCTCTAGCCATCTGGTGAAGTCTATGGACCTTTTCTCAGAATCACATTTTTAAATGTATACATTTAAAGTACATAATACATAGGATTGCAAAGAAAAAAATTATATTGAGATGTAGTTATTAAAATATTAAAAAAAGACAAATTCATGAACTCCTTCAAACCTGGTTTCATGGACTTCAGGTTAAGAGCCTGTGCCCTAGAGTGTGGCAGACAATGAATTTAAGGTTGATGCAATCTGGCTAGATTAGGTTCTTTCCTCCAGAAGGTGGAAGATGCCATGTGATCTGGATCAAAAAGGATGCATGAGCCCATTTCTATAACTCTAGATAGTAGAGGATGTAACCAGCCCTCTTTTTGTCCTTATTTGGTTTATTCGAGATCAGTGTATTTGAAAGCACCTGAACTAGACTTCTAGATGGATACATTTTTATGAAAGTCTTTGTTCTCCTGAGTATCAAAGAATGACTGAAAGCCCTGAACACCCAGGACCACTGGGAATCAGTCTATAGCTAGGAATTATAAAAGACATGGTGTAAGTCCAGTTCACTAAAGCCTATTCACTTTTTTTGCTTAAGAAAGAACTTCAAGTCTTTATTCTATGACTGCTTGCCTTTGATTTACACATGGTTCTTAAAGCATTGTTTATTTGGTGTCTCTTACCCACAGCAGATCAAAAGTGGCAGGTTAGAATGGGAGTGAGTTCTGAACTCATACACACTGATAGCTGCAAGAAAAAACAACCAAAGGAGAAAAAATATAGCAGCCACTGTAACTCAAAAAGTATAGCAGGTTCTGCCTGATTTATGTAGATGCAAACCACTTTGTGTGACTAAAGAGCCCTGGGGACATTACTGCATTACAATGCAGTATAACAACTGATAGTCATAATGGTGATGCTATGTCATCGAGACAATACTGAATGATGTGTAATAATTTCAGAAAGACTTTCACTGAAATTGTTTAAATAAAAAAAAAAACCTTTTGACACTTAAAAGAGACAGACTACGTTTCCCCAGAAAATTTGCTTATACAACAGACCTCTTTGCTGGTGATGCTGGATATTTCATGTGATAATTTAGAATCTTATAGTAAGCTAGTTGAGGGCAGGGACTGTTGTTTTTCCATCTTGGTACCTGTGGTCCCTTGGTCCCTTTTACAGTACTTTGCTTATAAAAGACACTCCATAGATATCTTCTTCTTCTTCTTCTTCTTCTTCTTCTTCTTCTTCTTCTTCTTCTTCTTCTTCTTCTTCTTCTTCTTCTTCTTCTTCTCCTCTCCTCTTCCTCCTTCTCCTTCTTCTTCTTCTTCTTCCTCCTCCTCTTCCTCCTCCTCCTTCTTCTTCTCCTCCTCCTCCTCCTTCTCCTTCTTCTTCTTCTCCTCCTCCTCCTCCTCCTCCTCCTCCTCCTCCTTCTTCTTCTTCTTCTCCTTCTTCTTCTCCTCCTCCTCCTCCTTCTCCTCCTCCTCTTCCTCCTTCTGCTGCCCCTTCTTCTTCTCTAAACTACATAGTTTACTTCTACTTTACATACTACTTCTCTAAACTACATAGTTTAAAATCTGCAAGCTCATTACAAATATCCCATTTTTATCCTCCCAGTAACCCTTGGAGGTATGTGCTATTCTTACCATCATTTTACAGATAAGGAAACTGAGGCAGACAGAGGTTATGTGATTTGCCACACACAGCTAGTAAGTGTTTGAGGGTGGATTTGAACTCGGGTCTTTCTGACTCCAAGTCCTGTGCTCTATCCAGTGTGCCATCTAACTACATATTGTGCTGCATTAGATACCCATGTACTCAAAAATTCAAATGGATCTCTGAATCTCATCAAGAGGAATATTCCCTCTAGCAATGCAGATCAAAGCCCACCCATGCCTGTCTCCCGTATGCAGGTCTTGTCCACTTGCTCTTAGTGGTTGGCCGTGCTGGGAGGAGGGTGTCCACCCAATGTGTTAGGACCTTTCCGTACTTTCTCTTATCATCCCAAGCATGCCAATGGAACCCACAAACTGTACTTTAGTCATCTACCATTCTTGCCAGGTTGAACAACCCTATTTATTTTTCCTGTATGTTTTTCTTGGATGACATCCTGTCCACCACTGAGTACTTTGAGTGCAAAGAAACCTTCCCTAGTTCCTCTTAATTTAAGTTCTGGTGCCTTCCGTCTCTTAATTATTTCCTACTTATTCTATCTAGAGTTTGTTTGTGCAAATCTGCTTGTTGTTTCCTCCAGAAAAACGTGAGCTTCTCAAGTGCAGGGACTGTCTCTGGTCTTTGTTTGTATCTCTGGAGTTTAGTATAGTGCTTGGCACGTAGTAAGTGTTAAGTAAATGCTTACTGACTGCTGACTATAATATGTTGCATCCTAATAACCGTCCTCTCCTATCACACACTTCAATGACCTTAATCTTCTCTCTGAAACAAAAGCCTATTTTTAAAAAATTCCTTTATTCTTCTAGTGTTGTTATACATTTTGTGAGTCATGGGACAGTATAGTCTCCAAAACACTGATAAATAGTAATCCCTTAAGGGGTAAATAAATTAAATAGCACTAAATAAGTTGTAACATTTTGAGGCAATAGGATCAGGAAGCTTTCAGAATTGTGGGTAATAAGCTTGATACTTAATGTTCTGCATTATGGTCTCTATCCCATTATGGAGTATTTCTTTTTTGTTTGTCTTGTTTTTTTTTTTTTATGGAGTATTTCTGAACCAAATATTAATCCCCATCCATGCCACAGTTATCTGTAGGTTATCTACTAGAATAGAATTATCAAGTCTTTCCAGTGATAATTGAGAGAGTATGTGATAGCCTGTCCAAATATCCTAAATCAAATGATTTAAGTCTCTTCTTTCTTCTCCCCTTACTATTTAGCTATGTAAAGGATGACTTGCTGGGCTCATAGGATTGCATTTTTAGAGCTGGAAGGGATCTTAAAGGTCGTCTGGTCCAACCTCCTAACATTCTAGATGAAAGAGATTAAATGATTTACCCAAGGTCACACAGACAGTAAGTGACTGAGTTGGAATTTGAACCTAGGTCTAATATTCTTCCCACTCTATCACATCTGTTCAAGTTCATTGAAATTTAAGGCCAGGTTTCTTTTCTACTTAAACCTGTGATGATTCTCTAATGTTTCCTCATGACATGGAGGTGAACTTGGTTTCTCAAAGGTTAGGAAAGCAGAGTGTATACTCTTGATAGGTCCTACGGGATAGAAAAGCTTCAAGTGCAACCAGATGATACTGACAATCCATCCATGAGTCTCTTGTTCAAGGACCAGCCTGGCAAAGTTGAAGGGACCTGCTGTTAAGTTGGCCTGACGAAACTTTAAGACTCAGAAACTTTTGAAGACTGTCTCCTAATTTGCAAATGGTTTATGATCTATATTGGTACAGGGAGACCCCATACAAAAAAATTCTAATCATTAGAATATTGATGGATTATTAATAATAATGGTAATACTTGAATATTACCATCCATAAGAAGATTAAGAGGCCATGTAGTGCAATGGAAATTTGGAGCCACAATGCCTGCATCAAAACCTTCCTCACTTCCTACCTGTTAATGTCACCTTGACCAAATCCCTTAGGCACTTTTAGGGCCTCAACTGTAAACTGCAGAGTGGCCTTTTAGTGGCCTTCTATCTATTAATCTATGTTGCTATGTTTTTTTAAAAAATAACGTTATCTTATTTATCTTCATAGTACGCATGTAAATTGAGGAAGACTGGGAGCCCACTGTGTCTCTAATGTACACGTACCCCCTCACCCATTTCCCTAGTGTTGAAGTTTGTCTTCCCTATCTTCTCCCAACCCATTGAATTCCAGCATCTCTCCCTCCCTCCTTTCTGCTCCCAGGTGAAAATTAACTTCTCATCTAGACTTCCCATAACATTTTGCACCGTTCTAATGCATTTATCCTAGATTATTCTATATTTCTATTATTGGTATATGAATCAAATCCCCTACCAAATTAATAAGTTCCAGAAGACCATCTATATCCATCTTACCTAAATTTCAAAACTCTCCCACACATCGCCCTCTGCCTCTCCCTCAATGCTCTGTATCTAGTAGATACTTAAATGTTTCTTGAATTGATTTGAAATAAGTACATCCACTGGATGTATCATATTCATATATAAATATATATATAAGATCAATTAAGGTAATATTTGTAAAGTACACTGACTGGTGCATAGTAGAAAATAAATACTTGTTCTTTCCCCTACCTCTCCATATCCCAGCACATGACTGAGGCTGGCATTCAATATCCCTATGAGGGGGTCAGTGTGTGTGAGCACTAATGGAGAATCAAGATTTCTGGTGTTTTCATAGACAGAAAAAAACTATATTCTGATTTTTATAATGCTTATGAACCTTTTTGGATGAAAAGTAGTGAAGACAATTGCAGAGATACATTTAGCTATGGTTTTTGCTGTTTTTTTTTATTGTGAACACAAATATGGCTAAAGAATCATTAGTTCCTCTAAGAGTTACCATGATAAGGAAAGAGCACCTTGTCGCTTGTGTGTTTTGCTCACATACCCCTCAGGCCAGTTAGTAGTCTGTTCAAGTTACAATAACATTTTCACTTCTTTCTTTCTCTTTCTCTTTTTCAGGGCCCTCCTGGTCCCAAAGGTGACAAGGTGAGTAAATATATGACGTAGGTGATCCTATCCAAATTAAAAACGAGCCAAGTTATCATAGATCTAGACCTAGTTTACCTTGACATACTGTAATTTGAGATTATGAGATAGTAGCACACATATGCTGTGTTAAAACTATCATCTCATCTTTCCACTTTGCAGGGAGATCAAGGGGATCAGGGCCCTCGGGTAAGCATTTGCTTTAAGAAAAAAAATGTTTCCTCCTACCCTGAGTAAAAAATGAGCCCTTAGAGCTAAACTAATTTAATGAGAAGTACCCTGGCTTATTAGCTGCCTATCCCCTGCATGTTTTGTAGCTTCTAGCAGCAATGAATGCCTTGTCATCTCTAAGTGAGACTGCTTTGGCAAGCATTTTAAGTAATGGTGGTCTGTGCATAAGAATGGAGCTTGTATATATACATAATATTGCTGTATATTCATTTGCAGTTTATTAGTGGAATGCTTTGCAATAATGAACCCTGCTCTAAAAGGACCAGAATCATTTTAATTAAAAAAAATACTACCACCTTTCCATTTCTATGAAAGTCTATTCAAGAATCATGGCTTTCTGTAGTACAAAGACTGTCAGTTACTATTGGCTTGGCTCTATGGTTTCACTTAAAATCTAGGTGTCATGAGATGAATATATTGCACATATATGAAGAAAATGCAAATATGTGTTCTGTTTCTTAAATGTCATGCTAAGTATAAATAATATTGTGGTTTTTCTTATTCTAGAGATGTTAAAAAGCAGTTAAAAGATTTAACTTCAGCTTTAGATATAAGTGGAAGAAATTGTCAATGGGGTTTCTTTTTTCTTTCTCAAATGAGGTTGTTTTAACCATTACAATGCAGTGGTGAACATTCCTCTGTTACCTTGGGTAGTGCCAATTCCCCGACTTCACATCTGTGCCTCATTACCCCCATGTTCAGACATACTGTTCTAATGATGTAGTGCCTTGGTTGGGTTATATGCTGCTCCATTTTCTCATGTCACTAGAAGCAAAAGCAAGCTTTCAGGGGAAGACAAGGTCATTTTTTAAAAAGAATGGTATAGCAAGTTAAAACTTCAGGTAGAAAGCAGCAATATGTTTCTGCCATATGCCCTGTGCATTGATGATTACTGAAATGGTTTATGCTGGGGTTGGAGGGTTTTATTGCAAAAGCGTAAAGAGATGTGAGCTCGAGAGGCTTGCAGTCTCACTGATCCTCTCTCCTAGTGTTTCTCAAAATGAGTTATGTTGCTTCTTGTTTTCCCCTCCTATTCTTTAACTGTTATGAATGTAGAGCAGTGATCTTGCCTCTGAACATTTCACTGCTCCTGGCAGTTATCCTTGCTGACGATTGTCTTCAGGCTAAATACACATCTCCCTGGGTAAGATGATTAAACATGATGTTGGTTGTTGTGAATGTGAATAGAGTCAGATACAAAACCCCTTCCCGATTAGGTTAGATGGACTTACCTTGTGCCAGGTGATTATTTCACAAGGCACCTCATTCATTTCTTTCTTCACACCACATCAGAATCACTCAGTCCTCCTGTTCCAGGTAAGGACAAAACTGGTTTATCTCTGAAAGATCTTCTCTTGGCAAAACAGAACTAAGGGGCAGCTCTATGGTTGAGCTGTCATCGGTGCTCATTTTTAGAAAAGGTGTGTTGGCTTTCATCGTCTCAAGGAGTGATGATTGATTAGAAAGTTGAGCCAAGTTTTCAGAATGAAACCTGAAGCCATGTGAAATCTCACCTGGTATCATGTTGCATTACAAATTCAAGGCTTGGGTCAGGTTCGTTGAAAGTTTGGCCAGAGTTCATGAACTGTTTTGCTGAGCCCAGACAGCATTTCGCAGAGGTCTCAGCCAGTTTTCATGCTAATGTAGGCCAACTTTCACAAGATCCTTTAGGGTTTCAGGTGGGAAATGGGAAAATATTAATCTTTTTTTCTCCTGACTTTCACTTTGTGTTGAAGCATATGGCTTAGATCCTGGGTTCATGGAGGGCTTGTGTGAGTAGGAATCTGGGTACCTTGGTGCCAGATTTGGAAGAAATTATGTACCCAATAGAAATGGGCATCTTTTGCATAATATTTAATTAGTAAAACCACTAAAGTCCACCTCCAATGGCTCCTTGTAGCATGGAGGTAAATTTGGGTTTGGAAGTTAGTGCCAGCTAGGCTCAACCTCTGGCAGAGGTCCCGCCAAGCTGCCTATATGCCTCTCAACCAAGAATTAGACTAATTAAGTTCAGAGAAAACTCTTCCCAAGTAGCTGGCCACCAGATGGCGGTTTTTGTTGTTGTTGTTTTGCAGCAACAACTTATGAAGACTACTATAATATTGTAATGAAGATTATAAATAATGAATAATCATAATGAAAAAATGAATAATCATACTGCTGAAATCACAGAACCTTACATAATAATGTAAGATTAGGAAATGAAGGAGGTCAAAATTCATCCATGCTCTTAAAAATTATATATGTACTGCTTTTACAAGTCAGAAGATGTTGATGAATTCAGAAACAGAAGAAATCACTACCCAGGACAGCTAAGGAGATAGTGAAATTTTTATAACTTGTGTAAACAAAACAGCCAAACCAAAAAAAGATCACACAGAAATGGAAACAATTTCAGATTTGCAGGCACATTGATAAAGTTTAGGGAGCCTTCTTTGCAGATATTGAAATGTAAGAAACAAATTATTACTGATCTTTTTTCATCCCAGTCTGGAGGTAGATGTATCTCTTCAAAGCAATTCAATAAAATTAGGTTACTTGCTTTGAGAATCTCAGGATTTCAAAATAATGTATCATTTCAGAAATGTGAAGTAGAATGGCTCCCAACTTCAGTTCTTCTGGTTTTTTTTTGACTTTGACTTTCACATTTTTTCCCTTCATCAACCTTTTCTCCAAGGTGTGGTCCTTGATTTGAATACCGTTTCTTATCATTTGTTTATTCTGGTCTTAACAGCATAATCTTAAACAATCATCTTATTTCCAACACCTCATTTCGTTGTCCAGTGACTTTCTCTTACTAAGTTTTAACTTGTTACTAGTCTGTATTTTGAGGGTAGCTAGAGGTGGTACAGTGGATAGAAGTGCTGGAGTCAGGAAGACCTGAATTCTGATCTGGCCCCAGACACTTACTAACTATGCCATCCTGGGTAAGCTGTGTAACCCTGTTTGCTTCAGTTCCTCATCTGTAAAGTGAGTTGGAGAAGGAAATGGCAAATCGCTCCAAAATCTTTGCCAAGAAAACCCCAAATGGGGCTCCAGAGAATGGGATGGGACTGAAATGATACAACAACAAAATCTATATTGCATCTCTTTCCCTCCCCCTTTTCCCACATATGCCTTTTTCTTTAACAAATGTTTCAGAAGAAAGAAGAAGGTCATAGGTGAAACAAATCAATGAGGACTTTAAAGCATTCATTCATTCGGTCACTCCATCCATCCCTCCCTCCCTCCATCCATCCATCCAGTATTAGTTGAGAGGGTTATTCCAGTCATAGTTGGGAGTTTTATGCAAGGAACAGTAAGATAATAGTGACATGAGTTAGTGCTATAGGTGCTCAAAGTAGGGAGAGATCACTGTCGGCTGAGATGATATAGGGTGGTTTCATGGAAGAGTTAGCATTTGAACTAGGCTTGGAAGGGTGAATGAGCTTTCAACTGATAGAAATGACACAGCCTTTTCAGTTAGAAAGGATTGCATAAGGAAGGGTATACAGGTAGAAAAAAAAATCAGTGTATTACAGCAAGTTATTCAGTTTCTTCATCTATAAAATTCTTTGAACTGTATGGCCCCTAAGGACCCTTCCAACTCTATATTGCTATTGTCTGCTGTACTGTGTTAGAGAAGGGAATAATAGAAGATAAGCCTGGAAAGGGAAAAAAAAGACTGGAAAGGCAAATTGGCGTTGAATTGTGGGAAGCCTTGAATGCCAGGATTATGAGTTTGAACTTTATTCAATAGTTAATGAGAAGTAAAGTTTATTTGTTTATTTGCTGTTGCTCCAAACCTGTAACTTCATGAGTGTAGGGAGTTCCTGGTAGAGAAACCTCATCTGCCAGTTCAGATCAGCAATTGAAAAGGTTGCCGGAGTCACTGGTAGATTGAGTGACTTTCTTGTATCCACACAGCTAGCTATGACAGTGGCATTATTGAACCTAAGAAGATGGCTAGAGAGTATAGTACTCCAATCTATCCTTCAGGTTTACTGTGTACTGGTCTGACCCCTCCCAACCCCCTCCCCCTGTGAGGGCCACCTCCAGGATCATATCCAAACTCTTCGTTTTGCCGTTCCAACATCTTCATGACCTGGCCCCCTCCCACCTCTCCACTTGCCTTAGACTACCTTTCACAAACTCTACAATCCAACCTCACTGGCCTACTTGAAGTTCCTTACTCATGAAACTCAGTTTCACTTCTCTTTGTGTTTGCATTGGCTGTCCCCCATTCCTGGAATCTCCTGCCCCTTCACCTTCACCTCTTAGTTCCCCTGGCTTCCTTCAAGACTGAGATCCTACTTTCCGTAGGAGGCCTCTTCTGGTCCTGCAGCTGCTGGTGCCTTTCCCTCTCATATCACCTTCTATCTACTCTATCTATATCTTGTATGTACCTAGTTATTTATATTTTGGCTCCACTATTAGAATGTATGCTTTTTATAAGCAAGGACTGGTTTTTCTTTTAAATCTTTGTACCCTCAGTGCTCAGCACAGTGCCTGGAACATAGTAAGCACCTGTGTGTTCGTCCATTTCGGTCATGTTCATTTCAGCTGTATTCCATGCTTTGTGACCCCATTTGGGGTTTTCTTGGCAAAGATACTGGAATGGTCTGCCATTTTCCTTTTCCAGCTCATTTTACAGATGATAAACGGAAGCAAATAGGGTTAAGTGACTTGCTCAGGGTCACATAGCTAGTAAGTGTCTGAGGCTAGATTTGAACTCAGGTCTTCCTAACTCCAGGCCTAGTGCTCTATACACTATGCCACCTAGCTGTCCAGTAGGCATGTGCCAAATGCTTATTGACTGTCTGATACTATTATTGGAGAGTGGTCCCTTCTCTGCAGCTTATATATTAGGTGATTTGGGCAGGGTCACATATGCAGTATGTGTCTCCCTGGTACCACGGCCATGTGGCCTAGCTTCATCATCACCATAATCATTATTACTAACATTTCTCAAGCACTTCAAGGCTTGTAAAACATTTTGTACATTATCTCATTTGGTCCCCAGAAGAACAATCCTGTGAAATAGATGCTATTTATCACCCTCATTTTACAGATGAGGAAACTGAGGCTGAGTAGTCAAGTGATTTGCCCAGCATCATAGGATCATAGAATCATAGCTTTAAAGAAGCTGTTGAGAAGCTATAAAAGAAGCCATTGAGTCTAAGCTTTTCATTTGAGAGATGAAAAACTGAGGCATAGAGAAGTTATGGGACTTATTGAGGGTCATACCATCAGAGATGGGTTTTGAACCTAGGTCTTACTGGTTTTCAGCCCAGTTCTGTACCTACTACTCCCTGTAGTCTCTCTAAAGATTTCCAGCCATTAAAATTCAGCAAATTATAAGGTACATGTATTTTGGGTTTAGCATTACTACTGTAAATATCCATTGTATTCTACCCCCATTGGGACTCTCTGTTGACAGATGTCAGTATTTGTCTGTCAGGGATATAGATTCATTCATTCTGGCTTTAGAATTCAGTTTCTTCCTGGGAATATCCTTAGAGGATTGCTATTCATCTCTAATTCAGTCCTTCAGGCAAACGAGGTCTTCCATTTAGGCAAATAGTTCTGTATCCTGTTCATTGAAAGTTGCTCTGCTTGGCATGTGTCACCAAGAGAGTATTTTCCTTTTTAATGACCGGGTGGCATAGAATCTCAGGTTTATGGGATTATGAATTTACCCTCAAGTACAGGCTGAATGATCACCATTCAAGTATGATGTAGGAATCATTACAGCACTGTGTCAGGGGACTGGACTCCATGACCTCTAGTTCTCAGATTCTTTGAAAGAAACAACTGAATGGGAAGCAAGAATGTTTTCAGGCATCCTGTTCCATGTCCCTTATTACCAGAACAAACCCAGAAATTTCAGTCGAATGCATTCTCATTGCTATAATCACGTTATGCTCTCTCTGTGGAACTGAGTCCGGGGTAGATCATTCTTGACCCCACCACCCCCATCCCAGTGAAGCTCCTTCAGGACCTTGTTACAACACCCACATCACAGTCCTGGGGTGTGAATCCTGAGAAGGGCATCATCCTATGCGTTTGATATTTGTGATTTCTGTAGAAGAATGTGTCCAGTGAAGCTGATTTTCTCCTTCCCAAAGAGCACACTGTTTTTCAGTCCTGCTTTTGTTCAGAGTTTCTTTTATTAAAAGAGAAATTTTAATTATGTTTTATGATCTGAAATAGAACACTGAAAGCTACTAGCAATACAAAAACAAAAAACCCCCAAGAAATGTTTTTTAAAATAATAATTTAAGTGGTTTTTTATCAGATATGACTTTGATAGCATAAAAACCTCTCAGTGAAGAAATTCTCTCTGCCAATGCATGTTAGCAGCTTCCTTTCAATTTATAGTATTAGTCTTGGGAACAGAAAAATGAAGTCATAAGAACGTAGATTTAGACTGTAGATTTAGCAAGGACCTTGTTCCTTGCATTCAACCTCTGTATTTTAGAGATGAAGAAATTGAGGCATGCAGAGGTTAAATGGCTTGCACAGTGCCACACAGCTAGTAAATGTCTGAGACAGGCTTTGAACTCAATTCTTCCTGATTGTAAGACGAACCTCTACCCTCTAAACCATCTGGCTGCCTCAGGTGTACGAACAGAGGCAAAATTGAAACCCTGGCCTTCCTAGCCATGAAACTTATTCTCTATCTAGTATATGCCATATTGCTTCTTAATTTAATTAAATTAATTTTTTAATTAATTTAATTTAATTTAATTTTAATTAAATTATGAAATTCGTAGTTTATGAAACACAACAGCCATATAAGATCGGTAGTATAAAAATATCATCATCATTTCAAAGAGTAAGAATATGAATTCTATGGAAGTAAAGTGACTTGCCTAGGGTTATTCAGCTTTAACTGAATGCGATGACAGTTTTAACTGAAACCCAGATTATGTGACTTTAAGTTCACTGTACTGGCATCCTCTTCTGCAATGCTTTCTCTGCCTTTGACTTACACAGAACACTTTTTGTTTTTGTTATTATCTAGTTCATAGAAGTCTTTTCTGCTATGCCACATCCTTAGTCCTTGAGAATCAAAAGGATGCCCTTTTGCTTTAATATTGAACATATGAATACATCCATTTCTTTCCTAATGCCCCAGGTTAAATGAAAAATTTTACATGATCAAGGCCTTTTAATACTTAATGTTGTATTCAAGAAAGAGACAAGGTCATTCTGAAATGGCAGAGGGATTAGTACAGGATATTAAATGAGACTGTACCTTGAGAGGTTACTTTTTGGTCAGTATCACAATCTCCTAATCAGTTGGCTCCCATTCTCATGCCAAATGACACTCAGCTCTAATAAATCATATTTATTTTTTATTGGATCTAAAAATCATCAGTTAACAGCTAGTTCTCCATGAGTTCTGTGCCCAGTAGTAACAAGATGCCACCCAGGAGCTGAGCTCAACTAGTTTAATAAAATTCTTTTCTCCTCACGGTATATTCAAGTAAATTTTCCTACCAGCTGGGGCTAAGCAAAATCGATAGCATCTTAAAAATGTCTTCAGCAGGAAGGATGAAGTTCCAGAAAAGGAAGGCATTTAGAAGTTTATTATGTTATCTTAACCTTTGTTGACTTGAATGATTAAGCAGATTCTTTTGCTCTGTTAAAACATTTAGACCTAGATATTAATGTGATTTTCTTATTTACTTAACCCTTGCCTTTCTCTCCTCATGCTTAATGAATTAGATGCCCATTTGGCGCTGAATGTACTGACTGTGAGAAGGGAAAGGATATCTCACAATGGAAGGAACTCAAATGAGAGAAAATTATTTTAATTTTTTCCAGATTCAACAAAAGTTGGCATGGAAACAACAAATTCATTAGAATTCAAAACAGCTCTTGTTATATTTTAAAATCAGAGCTCTCTTGGCAGTATTTTTTTTTTTCACTTTAAACTACTCAAAGTTTTCATATGAAATGGAACTCAGACATTTTAAAGTTTGTCCCATTATGGAGCTATTTTGAAGACATCATATTACTTTAAAGAAGAGTTTTTCCCCTTGAAATCTACAACAAATAGAAGGTAATCTGAGGTCATGTAACAGTAAGGCACTAAGGAACAATAGGCCAGCATCTAAGAATCTTACTTCACTTGTCTTTTTTTCCAAGGCAGGTCAGTGTCAGAGTGCACAGAGCTCTGGGCCTGAAGTCAGGATAGACCTAAGTTCAAATCCAACCTCAGACACTTATTAACTAGGTGAACCTGGGCAAGTCACTTCACTTGTTTGCCTCAGTTTCTTCAACTGCAAAGTGGGAATAATAATAGCACCTATTTCACAGGGTTGTCATGAGAATCAAATTGAGATAATATTTGTAAAGTGCTTGATACACACTTTTTCTCTTCTACCTTTTTCCTTCTCACATATCAATGGAAGAAATGGGACCATGACTGGCAATCAATCCCTATACAATAAATCTTTTCATCTAATAGTGTGAAGCTTGACATAAGATAATTGGTTATAAGGATGGAGAAAATTTTGGTCACCCACTTACCTTTTACTTCCTTTTCATTTAAATCGGGAAGACTGAAATTTAAGCCCTCTTATCTGGATGTTCTATCAGTGACCATAAACTTATTAAGTTAAGTTAAAAAAACTTTGACTTAATTACTTTTTCAGCCAGGGAATTCCACTGAGTAATGCCAACCAGCCTGAGTTTCCTATTCATTTTCCCTGCATGCAATGCTCTTCATGACCCTATTTCCATTTTTTAGAGCAAATAAAAAGGTATTGCATTTTCCATATCCACATTTCTACCCTGGTTTTTATTGCTTACATTATTTGCAATAGTCTCCTTTTTATTATATTTTTTTATTTGATATATGTGATCTGATATATCCTGCTATCTTTCCAGACTTAGCTGAACCAGCTCACGTTATTTCTTGACATTTAATGAATTAGAGGATTTTAGACGACAAAGAAAATTTTGTTTTTAAGTCATGTAATATTAAGGCCATTTATATTCCTTCCAGTGCAATCTACATGAGTGTGCCATTATGTTTGCAAGTATTTTTAGGTACGTCAGAGCAGAGGTTCTCAAAGTGTGGTATAAAGACACAAGACCTTTTCAGGGGGTCCAACAAAATCAAAACTATTTTCACAATAATACTCAGATTTTAAAATTCCTAATATGACATCTATCAATAGATATAATCCATGTAAGGAAAAGCTTTTTTTGGAGGTCATCCATGTTTTTAAATTTTTTGTGTGTTTTTAAATATTTTATTTTCCCCAATTATATATGAAAACTATTTTTTAACATTCATTTAAAAAAAACTGAGTTTCAAATCCTCTCTCTTTCTACTCCCCTTTGAGAAGGCAAGCAATCTGAGATAGGTGATACATGTGCAATCATGAAAAAATTTCCATATTAGTCACTTTGTAAAAGAAAACACAGACCAAATAAAATCCCCACAAAAAAAGTAAACAAAAGTATGCTTTGATCAGGCTCTGTCAGTTCTTTCTCTGGAGGTAGATGGCATTTTTCATCATAAGACCTTTGGAATTGTCTTGGATCTTTGTATTGCTGAGAATAGCTAAGTTATTCACAGTTGATCATCATACAATACTGCTGTTACTTCATTTTGCATCAGTTCATGTACGTCTTTCCAGGATTTTCTGAAGGCATCCTGTTCATTATTTCTTATAGCACAATAAATCATCACCATCTTATGTGATGTCATATGTGAACAACTCATTCGGCCATTCCCCAATTAATGGACATCCCTCAATTTCCAATTCTTTGCCACCACAAAAAGTACTGCCACAAATATTTTTGTATATATAAAACCTTTTCCTTTTAAAAATAATGTCTTTGGGGTACAGACCTAGTAGTGATATCGCTGAATCAAAGGATATGCACAGTTTGATAGCCCTTTGGGTATAGTTCCAAATTGTTCTCCAGAATGACTGGATCAATTCACAACTCTACCAGCAGTGCATTAGAGTTCCAATTTTCTACATCCTTTCCAACACTTTTCATTTTCCTTTTCTGTCATATTAGCCAATCTGATAATTGTGAGGTGGTACCTCAGAGTTGTTTTAATTAGCATTTTTCTAATTGATAGTGGTTTAGGTAATTTTTCATATGACTGTGGATAGTTTTGATTTCTTTGTCTGGAAACAGCCTGTTCATATCCTTTGACCGTTTATCAACTCTTCCATATTTTTAAGGATGTACAGGGGTCCTGAGACCGAAAAGTTTGAGAACTATTACTTTAGAATGGTCTTTTAAGACCTAAATCCTTTTCTCCATAGTTGGCTTGAGAATCTAAAACTATATATAAGAAGGCTGTGTTTTATTTAGCTCGGATTTAAGTGAGTTAATTTTTAATGCATTTGTAAATATGAATTCTTTATATCAAATAGTTTATGTAACACAGAGATAGAATTGGCACTGATGTTTTTAAGTAGCAATTGCAATGGTGAGGGTAAAGGGAAGAAGAGTGAATGAGATCTGGGTCTTACCATGGTATAAATATTGATTTATAATGTTTTATAAAGAAAAGAAAAGAAGTCTTCTTAGGCATCTAGGAAATACTCTACATTTACTATGGATATAAAAGATAAACTATACCTTACTGGGTGTATCATGTTATGAATACTGAAGACAGAAAAATGTACAATTTGAGAGTAAGCTACTTTGTACCAAGAACCAACATAGCTTCTACCCTTCCTCTCCCAATACTCCAAATATATCTCACTTGTGACTTTAAGCACTTGAAATTAATCACCAATGTAGAAATCACAAGGAGTCACAATGGCAGAATTTTAATGGCACATTTGAGTTTCAGGAAGGAGATGGAGGGTAAGTAATTCCGGGGCTGTATTTTCCATCTTAGGTGTAATAGTAGCTTATACACTGACAGAGTGAACTCAGGGCGGACAGTTCCTGCAGGTTTGATTGAACTTGCCCTCTGGAAAGTAATTTAATGCCGAGACAGCAGCATCCTTTCATAAGCATACTTGCATGTTTTCACTAATGGTTCCAGCAGCTCCTTTAGCAGACACAGACTGTAAATCAAAAGTGACAAACCGAGATTGCTTTGTAGGAAAGGGGATGTCCGCTTTTAGGGATGTGAGTCCTACTTCAAATCCAATCCTTTTAGGAATTACATTATTGGTTTACAACCAAGGCAGCTTGTAAATTTTGACTTTGATAGAGTTCTGTGTAAAAAAAAAAGGTTTATAATGAGAATTCTTATCTTTCTAGAAATTTCCTTTGCCAGCTACTAGTAATAGTTTCTAGTAGTTCTGGTGTTCACGTCAAGTGACTGGATACCATAAACATATATGTTTGCTTCTTCAATCACACAGAAATTGGAAAGCTTGGGGCATTCCAATCTCATCCCACATGCTTTGGGGTTGAACCAAGATTTGTTGACTAGTGGCTGAATTCATCTTGAGTTAGAATGTGTAAGAGAGTACACATGTTTATGGGCAGGATTCTCCTATAAAGCTCTAATTTAGAATTCATGATGTAAAAGAGCATAATGTACTTCCAGACCAAATAATAACAACAACAACAACAATAAATTATGATAAATAGAATTTATATATCTATATATATGTGTACATATATCACTTGAGCCACCAAGCTTCCAGGTGCTGTATACTGTCTGAATGGCTAGATTCTTATAAGGTAATTGATTGGATCATTTTTTGTGTTGGTGGGAAAAGAAGGAAAGCAATAAAAATGGTCATGGTAGGGCTTCAGAAATCTTCTGTCTTGAAGACTGAGTGATTTGATGTGAAATAGCATCAACTGACTGTAACCCTAGGAAGTGCTGGTGGATGGCATAGTGGATTCTTGTCTTTTTCACAAAATCATATCAGCTTGTTCAGTTTGAGTTAATGGGGAGTTCATAAAGGGAAAGCTAGGTCTGCTAGGGTCTTGCTGCTCTTAAAGCCAGCTGGGCACCAGCTTAGGGGTCTTCTGGAACTGCTGAAATAGAAATTCTTCCAGTGATGGAATGAGAAATATGGCATGAGGGATGTGATGGAAAGACAACAATGTCTGAATACAAAACAAACCCATAGGGAACTCTCCTCAATAGGAGTTTTTAACTTGGAATCTGTGAATTCGTTTCTTAAAATATTTTGAAAACCATGTTAATATAATTGATTTCCTTTATAATCCTCTGGATTTCATTTTATGCATTTGAAAACATGATTCTGAGAAATGGTCCATGGCACAAGAAAGGTTAAGGACTCTAGCTCTACATGGAATAATTTATTGTCAGATCTATGGATAAGGGAAGAACTTAGGACCAAACAAAATATAGAGAACATTACAAAATGTAAATTAGATAATTATTAAAGTTCAAAAGGTTTTGCACAAACAAAACCAATGCAACCAAAATTAAAAGGAAAGCAGAAAACTGGGGGAAAATTTTGCAACAGGTTTCTCTGGCAAAGGCCTCATTTCTCAAGTATGTAGAGAACTGAGCCACCTTTATAAAAATACAAATCATTCCCCAATTGATAAATGGTCAAAGGATATGGATAGGCAGTTTCCAAAGAAATCAAAGCTATCTATAATCATATGAAAAAATGCTCTAAATCATTATTGATTAGATAAATGCAAATTAAAACAACTCTGAGGTACCACTCACACCTATCAGGTTGGCTAATATGACAAAAAAGGAAAATGATAAATGTTGGAGAGGATACAGGAAAACTGGGACACTGATGCATTGTTGGTGGAGTTGTGAATTGATCCAACCATTCTGGGGTGCAATTTGGAACTATACTCAAAGGGGTATAAAACTGTGCATACTGTTTGAACCATCAATAGCACTGCTAGGTCTATATCCCAAAAAGATTTTCCAAAATGGAAAGGACCTATGTGTACAAAAATATTTATACCAGCTGTTTTTGTGGTGGCTAAGAATTGGAAATCGAGGTGAAGCCCATCAATAGAGGAATGGCTGAATAAGCCATTATATGGTGTGTGTATACATATACATATATATGTATATATATACACACATATACATATACATATACATATACATACACATACACATACACATACATATACATATACATATACATATACACATACACATACACATACACATACACATACACATACACATACATACATATACATATACACATACACATACACATACATATACACATACACATACACATACATACATATACATATACATATACATATACATATACATATACATATACATATACATATACATATACATATACATATATATACATATGCATATGCATATACATATACATATACATATACATATACATATACATATACATATACATATACATATACATATACATACATACATATATGGTATACCTATACCATAACGTGGTATATGATTGTGATGGAATATTATTATGTTATAAGAAATGACAAGCAGAATGATTCCAGAAAACCCTGGAAAGACTTACATGAGCTGATACAAAATGAAGTGGGCAGAACCAGGAGAATGTTGTACACAGTAACAGCAATATTGTTTGATGAAGAACTATGAATGCCTTAACTGTTCTCAGTGATATGATAATCCGAGACAATCTCAAAGGATTCAAGATGAAGCATGCTCTCTGCCTCCAGGGAAAGAACGAATATTGTCTGAATACAGAGTGAAGCATGCTGCTTTTCACTTTCTTTCTTTCTTTTCTTTCTTTGTTTCTTATTCAAGTCTTCTTGTACAGAATGACAAATATGGAAATGTTTTACATGATTGCGCATGTATAACCTATATTGGATTGCTTACCATCTCAGGGAGAGGGGAAGGGATAGAGGGAAGGAAGGATAGAATTTGGAACTCAAAACTTAAAAATAAAACCAAATGTTAAAAAATTGTTTTAACATGTAATTGGAGGAAAAAAAAACATAAAAAAAGAATTCTGGCTCTAAATTACAGGACTTAGATAACCAGCATATTTTGACTGTCTTTTTCAACATCTATAAGTTGAATAAGCGAAACCTTTTTTTTTCTCCCCCTTAAGAAATAAGAAACATATGCTTTTCACAGTCTATATAGCTTCAGATCTCTCTCTTCCCCTTATATGTACATACCCAAAAAATGCAACTTTAGGAGGAAGAATCATGCCCACATCTATCCACTTCTCTCTACTCACAAAACTACCAACCTAGTTTAGGACCCCTTCACCTTTGACCTGGACTCTTACAATAGCCTTCTTCCTATTTTTATCTTTTTTTTTTTTTTAAAGACTGAGTCTCTCTATCTTTTGGAGGCTAGAAGTACAGAGGCAACTTACAAGACCAATCTCATTCTGATTGGCACAGGAAAATTGACCTGCTCTATTTCTGATCTGACCCTACCCCCCTCCTGAGAGCTCACCAGACTTAGTAGAGACACCTAATCAATCATCTTAGCCCACTGCAGCTCATACCTCCTGAGCTCAAGAGATCCACTCATCCTTCCCAGTAGCAAAGATTCCAGGCAACAGCTTTCTAATTGATGCCCTTGCCTCTAGTCTCTCCCCTCTTCAAACTACCCTCCACGTAGGTGGCAAATTGATATTCCTGAAGGACATTTCCGAACATGTCAGTAAGCATCAATAGCTTCTCTACAATCTGGCTTCAAATGATCTTTCCCGACTGAGCTCCTGTTACTCCTACTCATATACTCTACATTCCAGCCAAATTCATCTACTTGTCATTCCTCAAGCACAGCATTCTGTCTTCTGTCTCTATACCTTTGCAAAGACCTTCCTGTGGCCCCAGAATACCTTTCCTCCTCACCTTTGCCTCAAAGAATCCATCAGACACCTTAGAGATGAATTCGGAGTTCATTAGATGAGAAAATTATATGTGGCATTCCCCAATAGAATGGAAACTCCTTCAGAGGAAGCAATTATTTTATTTGGGTCTTTATATATCTGATGTTTAACACTGTGTTTTTCACATTCTGTAGTAGGCTTTCCATTAATTATTATTTAATTAAATTGGATTTTGTAAGCCTAGAGTCAATAAGTCTTTTTCATTCTTTCTTCATATTGTAATGAATTCTCTATCACAGTTGGACAATACATTTTGGGAATTAAAAAAAAATTCAAATTCTTTTACAACAAATAAATCATGAGGAACTACAGGGAGAAGTTAATCCCTAGAGATCTATAAGACATTTTCAGTTTGTTGGAAGAGACAAAGTAGAGACTTATAATTTCACCCTTCACTTTACATTTTTAGACAGAAAAGTCCAACACAATGGAAACAGAGCAGAGTTTATTCCATCACCCACATGATGTTAAATGTTAATTTTGTAATTCTATACGAATCGGTGGTATTGCTTCCACTCCAGAGCCATGTAGTTCTAATAAAATGTGTCAGACAGGAATGCAGAATATGAGTCCTGGTGTCTGCCTGGGACTTTATATACTAACTGTTATAAGAGCTCTGAGGGTTTTTAAAGTGTGCCAAATGAACTGACATATGCCAACGGGGCTGTGGGGCTACAGGACTGTCCTGTCTGTTTCTTGTAGGGGTACATAATGGCAGAAGGGGTGGAGAATCATATCAGTGACTAATGTACATAAAAAAAGATATGATCTCTCTTCATTTCTCTTATGCCCTGATTCTTGAAGCATCTACCCCGTTTTATATATACTTTTTTGCATCCTTGGAGTTAACACTCTTCAGAGTTGACATTTGAGCTTGCAATTGATTGTGGCTCTTAGAAACTTATATTTGAATACCTTCTTCTGGGTCTTTCAATACTTCATGGGTACCAGTATAGTATTTTAGTTGCCTCTCTGTTCTTACAACATAACCTGTTCACTTATACCCACATGCAAGTTTACATCTAGCCATGATGCATCTCTCTACTGATTCTCAATTTTGATTCTTCAGACACGATATTTCAGGATACACAGCCATAGGGTATCACAGGAGGAATATTGATATTAGAAAGATTAACTTTGTGTCACAAAGTAGCTTGAGCTCATTTAAAGTGTTTCACAGTTTCCCAAATGCAATCTAGTTATCTTCTATTTGAATCTGAGCCCAGATCATTGTCTATCTGCAATACCCATCAAAGATATGTACTGATGCTTTAACTCGATAGGATGTCCACCCAGGTATATCTAAGAGATGAATAGGCATTTTTCATCCATTTGGCTTTTCCTATTTGAATTGTTAGGTTGATCTCTTTTAAGCGGACATGGATCTTACAGAGGAAAATCTGTTGTACCATAGCACCCAATGCAATCGATTAGGGTCATCTATAAACAGGGGAATCTAGAAGACCTTGCCTTCTATATGGAATTCTTCTATACATACTTATCACTGTGACTAGTAGGTAAGATGGTAACGTTCCACAAAATGGTGTTTGTTATTGCCTTTGGAACACAATGGAACCAAATCGTTTATTTCTCTTCCCAAGGAGAGTCTTTGAGACATCCTTTTGTTTGGCTGTGATTTTCTGATGGCTTCTGGTTTCACTTATAGAGAACATGTCAGTACTAGCATGGTTCAGTTCCTTTAATAGTATATAGTCCCACTGATCATTGAACAAACATCTCAAGTTTAGAGTATCAGCAGTTAAATGAATGTTTCTAGAAAATCTAACATCTCTCATTCTGCTTCCTTTTTCCTTTGACACTAAAATTTTTGAAGCAGAAATGGATCTTTCAAGAAAAAAATATACATTCATATGTAGATATATGTATCCATGTATACATGCATGTATGTGTGATATATTAATATGGTACAGAATTAATATTTTATATTATACCTAATATATGAAATATCATGTATAAATATTTCTCAATCTTGAGAGAGATCATATAGATAAATGCATGTTTCTTTGGTTCATGGGCTGCTATGGCCAAACAATTTATTTCTTGATACCAAATTACTGCTGATAAGCCTCTCTATACTTAGCTAATTTGGTCTTCAAACAGAAAAAGCAGGTCATAAGAGACCAAAAGTTTTTTTTAAACATTTCAGAAAATGCTATGATTTACCCTTAAACCAAGGATCATCTGCCCACCACAATAAGGCACCCAACCATTATTTTGTAAAGGTTACCCAATAGCAGTAATGATAAATATCCCAGAAATTCAGACTTATTTAGCTAACAAAACAACTGATAAGGGAAAGCATGTTTTATGAAGATGGTCAACCCATTTTATTCAAATTAATTTTCATATGAATCAAGGAAAGCACTTTTATGAGGATGGTAGATTACTTCTTATGCTTAATCCAAATTAATTTTCATATGTCCTAGAATCACATTCAAGTAACATTCTACTGGAACCTGTCAAATCACCATAGCTTGAAATAATAACTAGTATTTGCATAGTGTTTTAAGATTTGTAAAGTGATTGACAGATGTTATCTTATTTTATCCTCACGATAACCCTGGGAGGCAGGTGCTATTATTATCCCCATTGTACCGATGAAGACACTGAGGCACATGAGTTAATTGACTTACCCAGGGACACAGCTAGCGAGTATCTGGGATCGGATTTGAATTTAGGTCTTCCTGACTCCAGGTTCAGTGCTCTACCCACTGCACAACTTAGCTGCCTCTAAAATCTGAGATACTGGTCAAGATGAGACCACATTTGGGAAGATTTAGTGAGCACAGGCTAGAGGAGGATTGATCATATTATCCTGAGATTCCATCCTGAGATATTTCCCTTCAAGGTATTTATTTATCTGTTTAAAAATAATCTGCAAACAGTATCCTTTCTTTACAATGAACACTGAGTCAATTCTAAAGTGAAGTGTAGGGCTTCTAATTGTGTGAATAAAGTAACACATTAAATAACATTTTATGTCTTCAAAAATATAATTTAAGATAAGAGATTTGCTTTACTCCCGACAGTAGCATTCCATGCTGACTTGTCTCCTTCCTGAGAACATAGAAATTCAGAAGTATCCCCCAAGAATCTTCAAATCCTTACTCCTTGAGATTTTGCACAGTATACTTTGGGTTTCTTGTCTAAGAATGAGCGATCTGCACACAAAGTCACAGTAATTCTCTATCAGAGCTTTACATGAATTTTCCATAGTGATTTAGAAAAAGAATGCAGCTTTACGTCCACATGTTTTCGGTTGAGCCCAAATAATTTCCTATTACGTGTTTTTCAGTAGACTCTGAGAAACTTCTGTGTCGGGAGGTATTACATATGTTTTCTGTTTTTTCTCTTTCCGGTTGTGTATTTGAATTAACGGAAATATCTCCCCTCATAAATATTCCCATCAAAGTGGCCCTGTTGGGGGCACTAATGAAAAATGAGTTATTGGGTTGTTTGGATTGTCTTGTATGACTGTGCTGGCAAAGCTTTACAGAAAGAATAGATTTGGAGGTCAGTATTCCATTGAAGAGTATTCGAATCCCATTGAATCCCTGTGTCTCCTCTTGGACACAAAAATAAAATAAAACCTTACCATCTCTGTCTGTGAGCAGAACAAATATTGCCTATGCATTTTGGTGCCGAAATATGAAAATTTGGTGGGGTAGGAAAAAAGTTACAAGATAGATTGGATTGCGTCTTTTTGGATGAGTAGAACAAAGAGATAAAAAAAAATCTTTCCTTAAGTAATTTAAGCATTGAGAGATGCAGGGATTGAGAATTGGCATTCTGTTGAAGTTCCATATCCCTTTGGAATGCCTGTAGCAAAGAAACAATAAAAATGGATTGTATAAAAGTGGAAAATAATTAAGAAAAATGAAAGAAACACAAAGATAATTTTTAAACCTCATGTTGACAGTTTCAAATTTCTACGTGATCAAGCTTTGTGTTATGGGTGTTAATAGCAAAATAAACTGGTTTGTATCACATCCCTTGTCTTCTGCTTCCTGATCTGTAGCTAAGGCTATTGTAGGCAGTGAGGTACTCAAAAGTGAATAGGTAATCTGGGTGTGGAGGTATATGCCTAAAATCTTTGCTACCAGTAAGACTGGGGCTAGTGGATCTCCTGAGCTCTGGAGTTCTGAGGCACAGTGGAGTCAGCTGACCAGTTGTCTGTACTGAGTTTGACACCCATATTGTGAGCCTCTGGCAATGTTGGACCACCACACTGCCCAAAAAAGGGCAAACCAAACCAAATTAGAAATAGGGAAGGTCAGAGCTTCTGTGCTGATCACTAGTGCAATTGGACTTCCATGTGGCTGCTACACTTCTAACCTGGCTGAGACAGGGTGCCCTTGTCTCAGGAAAGAGAAATGCTATAAAATAGTTAATGGGATTGAAGACAGATGAAACATCTGAAACTATTGCTGTTTCTTTGAAGAGCTGAACTTATATATATATTTTAAAATTTGGCTTCTCTCAGTACTGTTTCCCTGCAGTAATAAACCTCCCCAGATATTTCACCAGTCCAGATACCTGTACAATTTCAGTATTAATGTTGGAGTTACAGATCAAATCATATGGACAGATTTTGTCTCAGCATGGCCCAGAGTTCAAGACCAAAGAAGATGTTTGTCTTCCTCCCTTATTATGATTTATAATAGTCTATATCACAAAGTATGTAGAATTGGCAGTGATTGATAAGCAAAATTAAATAGCAATAAGTTAGAGGTGCATCCTTTGATTAGGAAAAAAAAACACACCACCACCAAAACCAAACATATGGAAATCATAGAAAATTGGAGATTTGCAGTAGTAGGACTTGGTAGTGATGGGAATATACCAGATGCCACCTGGTTTTAAAAAGTAAACCTTAAACTTTGTAGGTATAAAAAACAGAGACATATATAGTAGAAAAACAGGTCTTGTGAAATACATCTGTCTTTTGTATACCAGATGATTGCTCTTACCCTTAGACATCAGGAAAAAGCTAATCCCTCCTTAGATAAATTGGGTACCATACGGTCATTTTTCTGCTTTTGAACATAGAAAACCACTTCTTTTTTTTTCCCCTAGTAAGATAGGTTCCCCATAAGGAAGGATTCCTTTGCTATTCACTGACTTGCAATATCTTTTCTTCACTTAAAATTATTTATCCTCACATTTAGGGGCACAAGTCTCATCTCATTTTTGGGCAGGCCAGTTCCATGTCCTGATGTGAAGATTCAGTATATCCAAGGAAAGAGTTTGACCTCGAGCTCAGCTTTCATTTTTTCTTCTCCATTTCCATTACTTTCTATGTTATTTTAATCTATTACCTCAATATTTCCAGTACTTGCTGTCTTACATCTCTGAAAGTGGGGAGTGAAAGTGGGAGTTTGAGGTGGAAGATTAAAGTGAGACCCATTCAGGCATTTTGGAGAAATTACTTATGCAAATAAAAATAGAGGATTTAAGAAATGAAATATAATATACAATATGGCGCATAGCTACATTTCATTTTGCAAAAGCCAACAGTGATCAGGAAATTAAAAGTAAAGGAAAAATATATACTATGATAAAGTTGAGATTTTAATTTCATAGGAGTCAGGAAATTCAGAGTTGAGTTTCCCAAAGAAACAATAACTCTGACATTAGTAATAGCAATATATTTATTATGTATTTGGGGTGTTTATCCTTCATCTAAGAAGGAATTACACTTTGTTCTTCCTTTATCGCTAAGCTGATATGTTGGATATTTGTTCTACACTATATCTCTTTTAGTGGAGATACTTGCTTGCACAAATTGAATTCCTGCATGTTGTGGTTTATGTGAGGAGAATTTAACATTCAACTCTTTCATCTTCAAAGAATATGTAAATGTCAATTATTGAAATAGACAAACAGGGCATTTATTAAGAGCTGTTTATGTGCCAAGCATTGTGCTAAGCTCTAGGTGTACCAAGTTAGGCAAGCAAGACAGCCACTATCCTCAGGGAGCTTATGTTTTAATGAGGTAGGCACACATAAAAGAGCGCTGGGAGAGGTGAGGAAAAGGAAGGTAGGAGAGAGAGAAATGTGACATGGTTTGGAGGTAATGTCCTGGATAGGGCTGTCAGTGGTACCAAGGCCAAAATTCAAGGACTCTGTGGGGAACAGGTAAGGATGATAGCCAGAATGAGGGGATATGATTTATAGTTGTCTGGGAAGTAAATTAGAGTCCTGGGTCCAGGCGAGATGAAGCAAAAGGTCACTCTTTTAACATAACAGAAAGCAAAAGAAATCAAAATCAAGGCATTGTTGGAAACAATTGAAACCTTTATTTTCTATGAGCAAAATCTTTCTCCAACCGTGACTAACCCAACTTCCAAAGCATCAGCTGATCAAGTTATCAGAGGTCATTATTGTCATATTGTCACTATTACCTATCCAGCTGTTCCTTTCAAATACAGGGAAACTGTTGGAGCAAATTTACATCCCAGAATTGAGCCCACTTTGTGGCTTAAACACTTTCTTAGTGTTCAGACTTTGAGTATTCAAGTTAATGTTTTGGGGAAGCATTCAGAATTAATGTGGGGAATTAATGACTAGTGAGATCAGAAGAGCATTACTTGGCTAGCTTGATGCAGAATTCAGTCAGATGGGTACCACCCCAGAGAGAAGAGCTTCTCTTTTTGGGATTCTCCCAGTTGTCACTTTCACTTCCCTAGTGCTAATATCCACTGTGAAGCAGTGCTGCTAGACACTTTTTCAAAGACCTGGGGCCAATCCACACTTTTTGTACATTTAGAGGTAGGACAATTGAACCATCCACCCCTTGAAACTTTGTGCAAGTATTCAAAGCCACCCTAGCAAATTAATAGAATGTCCAGAATGAGATTCATTTTACTAGCTACACTATGTGTTATCACTCAGTACAATGCTTACCTCTATGATAGCGATTCTCACCAGTATTTACTTTAGTAATCATGTGAAAATACTACAGTTCATTCTGAATGATAAATTCTGGTGAGTTTCCAGATTTGAACATCATAACATTTGTAATATTTGAATACCGAATATTTTTGTGTTTGTATTTGTGCATTGTATGTATACATTTGTATATTGAACATTTTGCACCTGATTTTTTAATTCAAAAAGACAGATCCAATCACATAATAGAGTATGGTACAACTGAGTTGCCTTACCCGGTCCTTATTCATTTTTTCTCCCTATCCTTGGTTTGTCTTCTGACAGTTCCTGCTGCTTAGACTAAAGTTATTCACTAACTTAAATCCTTTTTGCATTGTATAATAATCCTTCTCCATCTGGTCTTCCTTAGCTGGGAACCATTTCATCAACTTCTAGGTATATTAATCTTTCGTTATGCAGCCCATCATAATTGTTCTTTTGGAATGTGCTCTATAATTGGGCAGGCAGAATCATAACACTATATTATGGGCTAGCTCAATGGGTTTTATTGCTCAAAATACCACTTTTTCTCTTCCAATGTAGTTTTGCTTTTGTCAACCAGCCAAAAAAATTATAACTAAAATTTCTTAATCTTTTTCACCATATCTCAATGACATCCACTGCCTAACTTTCCATTCATCTGACAGGCTTAAGTTGTCCATGGTGTAGTGTCCATTATAAGTACATTCTTACAACAAGACATTTCTGCTAGCTATGTACTATGAGATTCATATTATAATAAAGAACAGAGATGTACAACAGAATTGAACTTATAATATTTGCTCATATCACTGCCTATGCAGTGGGTTTTACAAGGCATCACCTTTAAATATTAGCCAACTCAATTCAACATATTTATGAAGTGTCTACTATGAGCAAACACTTTGTTAAGTGCTGAATATACAGATAATGGGAAGGTACAATAATACACTGTAACTGCTCTCAAGGAGCTTATAACCTAGTAAGAAAAATGCTCAAATAACTTCAGTTATAAATTAGGGAATGATAAGTTAAAAGGAGACATGTTTGTCTGTGGTCATTTGAATGTTGTCTCCCTGAATTAGACTGTGAGCTCCTGGAGGGTTAGCACTATTTTTGTCTTTCTTTATAACCCCAGCACTTAGCATACTGTCTGACACAGAGTAGATTGTTAATAACTGCTTATTAACTTGGCTTGTATGGATTTTTAAGGAAAGACAGGTTGTTAATGATTATTAGCTTCTCAATTGTGTAAGTGGCTAGAATAATTGGTGAATTTAAACTATAACATGGGCAGAAGAAGGCAATTACCATCATCTGTTGAGCTGTAGGCTTGCTTTGGTCTGTGCTCCAATAGGTCTTCAAGCCTTTTTTCTCTGCCCTTCTCCAAACCATCCTTCACTTTACTGTTAAACTTATCTTCCTTACACAAAGGAAGGTCGTTTCACTCCTTTGCTCAAAAACCTGTTGCCCACTGAGAAAAGTTCAGATTGCTTTCTCTAGCATTCATTCTGAAGCTACCCTACCTTTCCAATCTTATCTCCTATTTTTCAACCTTCTAGTCCACTCAACACTTCAGTCAAACTGGAATGTTTTTATTCCCCGTACGTGGCCTGTGCTTTTCCCTCTAGGCAGCTAGGTGGGACATATAGCTGGGTGATGCAGTGGATAGCATGCCAAGCCTGGAATCAGGAATGCTTATCTTCCTGAGTTCAAATAAGGCCTCAGACACTTACAAGCTGTGTGACCTTGAACAAGTCACTTAACCCTATTTGCCTCAGTTTCCTCATCTGTAAAATGATCCAGAGAAGGAAATGGCAAACTACTCCAGTATGTTTGCCAAGAAAACCCCAAATGGGGGGGGGCGGGCAGGCATGAAGAGTTGGACACAACTTAAAAATGACTGAACTACAACAAACTTTGCTCATCTTCTTTCTGTCCCGAATCCCCTCCCCTGATAAATTCTGTGCATCCTTTAAAGCCCAACTCCAATGTTACCTCTTCTAAGACTTTCCCAAATCCTTTATTAGAAGTTCTCTCCATTTCTCCATTCTCCCATCCCAGTTTTCATATAGCATTTTTCTTATATCTCTTTTATGTGTTTTTACAAAATACCACGAGTAATTTTGTTACATTATTCATGTAGCATCATATATCACTATTAGGCTACTTCAAGGAGGACCAGGATGATATCTTATCTCAGCATTATATATTGCTCAGTACTCTGCACATAGTAGACACTTAATATTTTTAGCAGAATTAATGTCCTAGAATAGCAGAGTTGGAAAAGACCTTAGAATTCACCTAGTGTAGCATCCTTGTTATAAAGATAAGGAAACTAGAGCTCACAGAGATTAAATGACTTGCCCAAGGTCACACTCCTAAAAAGTATCAGAGCCCATGCTAGAGCCTGTCATGGTATAATGGTCTAGGCTTGGAATGAGGAAGTCTTTCGTTTAACACCTGCCTTCTGACACTTACTAACTTCTCTGGGCCTCAGTTTCCTCATTCATAAAGGGAAGGAGTTGTATTTGATGACTTCTGAGGTTCCTACCAGCTCTAAATATATGATCATATGACCTCCAGTTAAGTGTGCTTCGTTTACCCTTTCTTTTATGTTGGGTAACCCTCATCTGATCACCTCTAGAAGAGAAATGTCACTCTTAATTTTTCCTCTGCTTTGCTGTCTTTGAAATCAGAGCACAACCCTTGTTTAGATTTTTAAAGAGTTTTTAACACTTGGGTCACTACTACATGAAAGCAGAGGTTTACAATAACATACAAAGGGAAAGGTTTCAAAGTTACACAAGTCTTAAAAGTTAAGCTTCATCTTCTATACAAAGGCACAGGAGACTACCCTGGTTATTTGCTAGTTCTTCCCTTTGTCCCCACTGAACTCCATTTTCTAGTTTATTTGAGTTGGGTGCTGATTTAAACTCTAGCCTTGTTGCAGCTATCAGAATTCATAGCCTCTTTTGCAATTGCTTCTCAGTCCCCTCTCTGAGTGTTGTATTTTCCAACCAATGGAAAGCCCTTCTTCTCTGGCTGACTGTCCATCTTACAAGGACCTCATTAATCTCTCCCTAGAGGTCTCAATGTCTCTAAATTTCCTTTCCTTGATATGGCTGCCTGGCTAAGAAAGATTCTTCTCTTTCTGACCATTAAAGTTTTCTCCTCTGTGTTGATTCGGTCCTTGAATACTCTGGCCTTAGGAAACTCTTAACTTACATAAGCCTCTATGCCTTGGTTGGTTTTCTTTAAACTAATTCAATAGATGGTTTAGACTGATTCCTTCCTCTGGGTAGAGCTTAATTTCTTCACTTCTTACCTTACAGTAGTATGCAAAGCCACATGATCTAGAACTATGAAGGTCCCCAAGAAGATAGATTGTCTTTCCTGTTCAAAATTGAGCTTTCTCGTATTGTACTCTTGTTTCTAATACTATTTCTAGTTCCCAATTAATTGGAATAACTGAGGCCACGCTTTGGGGTTAGTGAACATTTCATACCTTTCTAACGTTCATCTGTCAACTCTGCCCAATTTCTTATGTTTTTAAATCGACAACTTATTTTCAGTTGAATAGTCCTAGGATGCCCTCCAGGTTTGTATTTTAAAAGTACCTTAAGTGTATAGTAATTAATAATAGACTCATTCTATGTGAGGCAGTGTGGTATAGTGGATAGAGAGTCTTAAAGTCAAGACCTGTGTTCAACTCTAAACTCTGTTGCATACTGCCTGTGTCACCCTAGAAAAATCACTTAACATCTCAGTGTCCCAGGTAACTCTCTGAGACTATAAATTCCCTAACAGATACTGGTTTGTCTTGGGAGATTGAATGTCCTCACTGGCAATTCCTGATAACAAATGTCCATATCCTCCTTCCCTTCATCAAAAAATAAAGTTCTTCCCATCATTAAAGGCAAGGACATTGTATCACAATATAACACGGTGACAAAGTCTGGGTTTTTAAATCATGGATGACATTTCTGGTTCTTTCATAGACATATGAGCAAAAAGTCAAAAGTTTTCCTCTCTGTTGCTTAAATAGATAAGAAACTTTCCTTAATAAAAGTATTTGTTCTGTGAAGTTTAGATTCAGTCAAAGGGCCTCACTTGAGGACCCAGAGCACCACATGTTACCTTGAGTTCCCCACCCCTGGATAAAATTATTTCCCACCAAAGGTCTGTGAACTTTGGGTGGGAATGGCTATGCAAATGATTTCTTCTAAGAAGGTCAACGCCTTTCATATGCACTATTTGTCTTCACAGCATCCTCATGAGACAGGTTGGTGTTTCGGCACTGCCCAGAGGGTATGACAAAATATGTACCTCTCCTAGAATGATACTAATAGAAAGGGTCCTGTGTTACAGAGTTATGAACATTATTGAGATGAGATGTGTTAAGTGCTTTGAGCAGGAAAATTGCCTGTGGAAAGTCATTTTACGCCCTTGTGCATCCAGGTTCCTGAAGCATTTAAAACATTTTTTGGGGGGAAACATGTGCAAATTACTTCAATGCATCAACTTATTCTTGTGTTCTTTCACCAGGCCTTGTAGAAACACATGTATTTTTTTTTTCCCGCACCCACTCCAAACCATCTGTATACCAGGAAATTTTCTGAGATATAAAACTAAATGAAATATGTCCATTTCACTTGTTCTCCACTAATTACTGTGGAGAAAAATCTCAATTGAATGGGAAAGTGGGTTATTCCCTTTGGGCATAATAGAAAGAACACTGAGCTTGAGGTCAGCATGCCCCTGTGTTCAAGTCCTGACTTTAGCACTTACTAGGAGTAGGAATTTGGGGGGAGTCACTTGGGGATAATGACATTTGTACAACCACATGGATGCTATGAAAAAATAAGTTCTCCATAAGCTGTGAAACATTCATATAGATGTGAATTATTTATAATTATTCTTATTATACTCTCCTTCTCCTTGGTTCCATTTCTTCTGGGACCTGTAATTAATTCAATATTGCCATTATTAGTGGAAAGGACATGTCAGTCAACTCTGTTATGGCTTTCCTCACCAACCCTCTGACCAAAACTCTCTGCCCATATTTTCTATCATCACATACTGTCCTAAATGTACTCCACATCTCACATTTATATTTATGTCCACAGTACTTAGCACAGTGCTTAACACTTAGTAAGGGCTTAATAAATCTTTTTACTTTCATCCGTTGTTATTATTTATCTAAGTTAACCACACTTAAGTGAAACCTTGCTGAATGGACCACAGTGCTATGGCATACAAAAAAACAATGCCTACATGAAAAAAGCACAATTCACTGGCTGGCAACATACCCCAGTGTTAGGCAAATGCCTGAGGCAAACAAGGCTCTTAGGGCCAGCTCTGTAAATCCAAACTTAAACAGTGACAATACATACCACTGTTAGCTCATCCTAAAAGTGTATCCATATGGAACCATTTAACTTGTGAATTTGTTGGGGATCTAAATATGGGACCATGCATGAAAATTCCCCAGAGAGTTTTTCTCCAGCCCTAATGACCTTCTCACCTCCAGGGTTTCCTGTTGTACCAGTTGGAACCAACCTAATCCTAAATTTTCATCCAACTTCTTTCTTCCTCCTCCACCTTTCCCTGAGAATATGAAGTGTAATATGACTAAACACAGTGATTAAGGCAAGAAAACTCATGAGACTTTGCATGTTTTTTTTGTCTGAGACCAGTGATCTAGCTAAATCTCTTCTATGTGATTAGAAACTCTCACTCTCCTAATAATTACTGTTCTGCTCCTACACTGGGGAGTAGGAGGAGAGGGCAGAGTAGGGTAAATCACGCAGTGTTGATTATATCTCCAACACCCACATTTTTTCATGTGAGATCTCATTAAAATAAAAATAAAATAAAATAATTTGAGAGGGGGAAAAAACGATGATTAAGAATAGCCAGAAAAAGAATGTATATGGAAGGGGAGAGGCTAGAGTCTTTAGTTTGAACTTGTGGTCCCAAGTTGTTGGGAAATAGTCATAGACACCATCCTTGAATACACCTGTGTATGTGAGTATAAAGCAGCATGATTTCCAGGTCTAAACTGAGCTTCTTGCTCACTAACCTCACCTTGAATATCTGTGGAAAGTCACAGACATTCTCCACTTTAACGCATTTTCCTTTCCTCTCAGCCGTACTCCTAAAGCTATATTGCCAAAATCACCTAGTGAGATCTTCAGTATATAGTCACAAATATTAAGTGTGTAAGGTTTCTTGTTATTAAAACAGGAATCTGAAAACAGCTCCTCACAAAGAAATTTCCATTGATTTAGGGTCTTAAATGAAAGGCACCTTTCTACTTCCCATTTCAGATTTTGTCACATTAGAATCTTTTTTTCATGAGATTTTGTGGTCACTTCTTACTAGGCATATCCAGATAAGAATGTGAGAAGCAGCTTATTTATTCATTACCATTTCAAAATACTTGTAAAGTCTACCATGCATGTAGTTAAAATGGTTTAAAATTTAAGTTATTTTTGTTAGATAATCCCATTTTAAAGTGACATTATGATTTATCACCATTAATTAGGTTTCTGGTCCTTCATCTGCTTCTTGTTTGTATCTGTTTTTATTCTTTGTCACATAAATATTGTAGTTTACATATAGTGTCCTGACTTTGTGTAATATAGGGCTAATGAGTCACAGATGTAAAGATGCTGGCATATTACCATCTAATAAACTCATATTCCTCAGTAAAACGAAAGCAAATTGTACACATCTGTTTTCCAACTCACAATATTTCTATATTTGTGTACAATCTATGTTTAAAGGGTTTTTGCTTGAGGGAGAAAAAAAATGAGAGGAAGATACAGGTCACTCAGAAAGCACTGAGCCTCATGACAGTCTTATCAGAATGGATTTTGGCAAAGCGAATAAAGTTACCTTGCTTTGGTTCTATCTAAGCACTGCCTGAATAGATGAGAATGAAAGGCAACAGAGCAGAAATGCTACTACCTATCTGTCTTTCTATCTATCTATCTATCTATCTATCTATCTATCTATCTATCTATCTATCTATCTATCTATCTATCTGTGTTTCTATCTATGTATCTATGTATCTATCCATCCATCCATCTATCTATCTATCCATCCATCCATCTATCTATCTATCTAACCATCCATCCATCCATCCATCCATCCATCCATCCATCCATCCATGCATCCATCCATCCATCCCATCCCATCCATCCACTTATCTATCTATCTATCTATCTATCTATCTATCTATCTATCTATCTGTCTGTCTGCTGTCTATCTATCTATCTGTCTGTCTGTCTGTCTATCTATCTGTCTATCTACCTATCTTAAAGTCTATTGACTTTCTCAAGAAAAAAAAAAAAAGCCCCAGTGGGAAAAAAACTAACGAAATAAAGATTCTAGGGAACTTTTAACCTTGTGGGGGTCTCTACAGAAATAGGGAAGGGGAGGGCATGCAGCTCTTTTTACTATTTGATTCAATATATTAATAAACTGTACTCAAGCAAAAAAAAAGATAAGAGGAAGAAATTATCATGCTGGAGAGCTCTACTTTTGCAAAGTACAGTGTTGGAAAGGTGGTAAAATTAAAGCAAAAATGTGTCTCATATCTGTCCAATTTGATCTCCTCCACAATAGTCTGTTCTCCAGAAAGGAGGAACCAGGGCAAACCAGTTCATAGAACTGATTTGTTTGTCTGCTTTCTAATATGATCCTTCTCACGGGAATGTCCCTGCAAAATTTCTCTCTGGTCCCTTCTCATTATTAAGGGTTCCTAATAGCATTTTGCTCTTTTAAAATATTGAACTTTTGAAAAAGTATTTATACTTAAGTAGAGCATAAAGGTCAAACGCTGCCATAGACATGCTCACAGATAGATGGCCGTTGGTATCACTTTGAGTTCCTCAAGCAAGAGAAAACAGATTATTTGAACTGGGAGTCATCGTGTGATATGAGAGGGATATTTTGAAACATAGGTGGGAACACTAAATGTGTCAAACTCATTGGGTCTGTCTTGAGCATTGTTTCTAATCTTGCCATGTTCATTGTGCGTTACTGTCCATTTTTAAAAAATGGGTGTGTGTATTGTATGTCCTGTGTCTTTGAGCAAACAGAGCATTGCTCTCATTCTGTAACAATGTGTTGGTGTTCAGCACATGCCCCATAGCCATCCATGGAGAACCTTTTGCATCTAGAATTCTAGAAATCTAGAAAATTCCGAAAAATTCTAGCCACAGGCTATACACAACAAACTTGAATCCCATCAAATGGTCAATGTGAGAACTGCTGGGTCTCTCTCTGACTTTCTATTTCAGTTGAAGAAGAGCTTGCATTAAATTTTGCTTGGCCCCATAGTAGACGAGGCTAGTGGTAGTCCGTTGGCCCCATTGGGCGTATTGCTTGTTCTGTTTGTCCATCTGTGAAATGTCTGTGTGACGGTTTCTGTCGTGTTGTTTTGGTGCCCGCGCCATGTCTGTCTGTAGGGTCTGCCAGGCTTCCCCACAGTTGCGGCTCTGCACAGTAATCAGATACTCACCGTCAAGGTTTGTGGTCGAAACATATGCCTACTCAGTCAGCCTCCTCAATCAGCATAAGAGTGTGTATGGACATTTAACTGGGCTCTTGAAAGTCAATTACTCCATCTGTCTTTAGGAGTAAAAACCATCAACACATGCTGCCTCATGGACTCCAGTGAGATTTTCTTTAAATTTTTTTTAAATAAAATTTTCTTAGATGAAGATTTATCTAAAGTAACATGTATGGGAGAGGTGATCTGTGAGTACCCCACATTTTTATTCAGACTTAATTATGTGGGAATGTATTGTGCCTCAGTGTTCTTATCTATATTTTCTAACACTCGGTCGATTACACCATTATAAGAACTCCTGGCCTTCAGTCATCATTAAAATAGCACCAAGGTTCATGCAACATTATGCTGGTTGAAAGTCCTGGCTGAAAAATTGGACTGGTACTTTGTCCTTGGAATCTCTGCCTGTAGAAAAGCATATGAGAGCCTCTGGAGCTGTGGGATGATCCTGAATTCAAAAACCCAAACCCAAACTGTAACATCTCTGGCCAAAGTAACTGTTTTGAAAAATGTTTGCATTTAAAAACCTAACTTTACCAACGTGCTCCACAGCTTTATGCTTTCCAACAACCAGGCTGGGGTTCTAGTGTCACATAAGCACTGGTTCTTTTTTTCTCCTATTATTAGTTTTGATAAGTCTAATGCTTGTATCTTTATTTCTTTCTTGGGCCTTCTGATGTCTATTCCTCAACTCTCTCACCTCTGAACTTCAACCTTTGACCTCACCTGCCTGATCAGATGGTGTTTCCTAAAATCAATCATGGGTTTCTCTCTGCTGATCAGCAGCTCATTAAACGCCGCCTCATTAAGGTAGTGCTGCTTCTGTCTGAAGTCTGATTCTTCTTTACTTTTAATTATTACTCTGCATGCTTGTATCAGGTATCTCCTAATGGTGGAGTGTTGTTTTGAAAACATCCCAAAGCAAAATAATTTTAATAAAGCATATTTGGAGAATATTTGTAAGAGATAAGAAGACAATGTTGTACAATGGAAAGAGCATTGGCCTGGAAGCTAGGGGACCTGGGCTCAGAGCCCAGCTCTGCCTCATACTATCTGTGACCTTGGGCAAGTCATTTAATTTCAGTGGTCCTCAGTTTCCTCCTAATTAAGGTGAGGGGGTTGGACTATATGACCTCCCAGGTTCTTTCCAGCTTCCTGTGATACTGTGAGTTTGAAAAGAAAAATTGAAAGAAATTAAAAGGTTTTTACCTTTTTTTGTCTTTTCTTTTTTCAAAGTTTACTTATTATCATTGAAGTCAGTAAGGGATGTTTTCAGAACCTTCTGCCTCTAGTAATTAAGAAGTCATTCTGAACTAAGCCAAGAATGACTTTATCTTATAAGGAAAGAGCCTCGTGTGTGTTATTTATTGATAACCTAGCCATGAAATGCATCTGTTGAAAGTGCTAGTCTAGCCTTTGGTTTTATTACCACTGTAAGGAAAGTTTAAAATCAAAACAAGCTGATGAAGCATTGTTCTTGTAGACTTATTTGAAAGGAGGGGACAGCTTTGCTTCTAAGCACAGCGATTGTGATGTAGCATTATGTGCCTGGCCACTGAGTACCTCTCTATTTTATCACATCAAGCCAGCTCATATGGTATGCATTTATCTCCTTCCTGTGGTCAGGCAAGTGGCTAGCAGAGATGCCTGTTTTATGTCTCTCTAGGATTCTTTTCACCGTTTGGTTACGTGAATCATTTGAGCCAAAGAGCAGTCAACAAGGCAATTTTTTGAAGAATGCTTGAATAAAAGATGCCTCAGAACATGGTCTTGTGTAATCATCTGTGTTTCTGTTCGTTTTTCCCTTGTAGGGTGACCAAGGACAGGCTGGCCCTCCTGGACCACCTGGACCACCAGGACCCAGAGGGCCCCCTGGGGACACAGGGAAAGATGGTCCCCGTGGCATGCCGGGAGTACCTGTGAGTTGCTGTCTCCTTATGCTTTCTGAATCACAGATTCCCAAAACTTTTTGTGATGATCATTGGGCCAGGGCATGGGGTTGGGTTCAGGTTATGGGGATAAGGCACAGGAAGAAGAGAAATGAGGAAGTGTATATTGAGAAGTCTCCAAATGGAGTGGGAGCCAGGTGCTGCTGCCAGCCACAGCCCTCTTCTCTTTGGTAGCCTCAGAAAGTGTCAGAGTGGGTACATGGAAGGGGTAGCAACTCATCTGGAGTTCTACCAGGTAAGATTTGAGAATGAATCATGAGCTACATGTATCAATGCAATCTCCCATAGCTGAGAATGGACCAGACTTGTATGGTTATTGTAAAGTATGGTCCTAGAAGAAATCAGTCTATCTAGCAATGAAAATCAACCAATAAAAACCACAGGGTATCCCCAAGCTTTAAGACATTTAACAGTTATTATAGCTTAAAACTGTATTGACTTTGGGAACACCTGTACACTGTGTTGTAAGTGATAAATGATTTTTAAAACTGCATTATAGCATACTTTATAATGAACTGCAAATGAGCCAAATGGGAGTTTGTTTGCTTGCTTGCCTTATTATTATCTTTTTAATTACAGTTCTAATGCAAAAGTTTTAAGACAAACTTTCTTACAAATGCTGTTTACCAAGCTGAATGACACAATTAATTCTTCCATAGTTATATGAGGAATTCACTCTTAGAATATGGTGGGCTAGCCCCAGGGATGGTATTGTTGAAGTTACACTACCATTAGAAGGAAAAATTCGTAATTCCAAAAGCCCAATTCTAATGACTCATTTTTCTCCAGATGATGCTCCAAATGGGCCATAGACAAGAGAAGCTTCATTCTTGTGAACTGTATAGTCTTTGGTAGCCTCGGGATTAGGGAAGTCATATGATATTATGGGAAGTGATGGATTTGGAGTAGGGAACCAGGTTCAGGAGCCTGGCCTTGCCTGACCTTGAGTAAGTTACTTCTCTGGGTCTCAGTTTCCATATTTATTCAATGAGGTTAGAAGTCTAAAGTCCTTTCTAGCTCAAAATCTAATAAATATCTCTTCAAATAGCTTTGCTATATCAATCACATGTTATATCTTCTAGGGCTGTGCCAGGAATTAAATTCCATTGAAGAATTGTTGTTAAGGAATGAGGATAAAGAGAGAAGTGATGGCCCTCCTGTTTACTATAAGGAATTTGTTTTAGCCTTATATCAAGGTGCAATAAATAGGAAAGTTCTTTGTGATCTTAAAGCAGCATATAAACATAAACTGTCATTATTGCAATGGATGTGTTAAGAAAGGAACTCCTTACACATTTCATAGACCCAAAGTTCTATTTGTAAATTCCACAAATTGAATTAGACATTTGGTTATAGGCTCAGATTCAATTTAGTTGAAAAATTATTAAATATTGTAATCCTCAGAAAGGAATTTCTTAAAAGAAATTCAGAAGCACCTTTTAAAAGGCTACCTGTATCTAACGTTATTTTTTTGTTAAGTGTAGTTATTTTGCTCAGCTGCCTGTTATTTTGTTCTATGACATTAAATATGATGATAAAGTAATCGTGGATTAGCATCATTGATTTTAATCAATCTTAAATTTCATTCTCTTCCACATCCCTCATTTTACAGAAAGGGAGACTAAGGCATAAAAAGGTTAAATGACCTGTCCAAAGCCAAGTTTGAACCCATGTCCTTTCATTCCAATTTTACTGCTTTCCCTACTGTACCCCATTAATCTAAGCAAAAATTAATCATGATAATAACAATGCCATTGAGGAGTCCTCCCTGGAGGTTAATCAGTTATTTTAACCATTATCAATCACACCTAAATTCTAGAAAATTTTATGCAGTGACAGTCTCTACATACAAATGAAATTCTTTTTCATGTAATTTTCTGTAATTAGAGAATAGTTCTGAAGCTTTCCCAAAAATTTTTTCTAAAGTCATATATTCCATTGCACATGAATACAATTTTGAACCATTTAAGGAGACTTCACATACATGAAAACTATTTGCCTAAAATTTAGCAAAGACTGTTGTCTCAAATAGAGTTCATTGGGCCTTTTTGAACAACTGTCAGTGCCTTGAATTTGAAAAGAATTTCAAAAGTTAACTGCATGGGACCAAAAAGTCTACTTCTCCTAAAATACATGGACTTTGTGATAGATATTCACTGTTCAGAGTTTTCTTATACTGTGTTGCCAAGTTTGTAACTGTTTTTTTTTAAATGGTGGAGGTTACCAGTCTGACCTCTCATTGAGCAGAGTATTATTCTAATATATTAGTGTTAGAATTCATTATTGCCTGGGCCCTCCATTGCAACTCCCTTTTCACTTTGGTAAACAGTTATCATGAGTTGTTATGGATAGGAATTTTATCACCTGGAGACCAATCAATCTTCTGGTAATAAGTCTTCCTAAATTTAACTAAATTTAATTGGTTATTGAATGTCAGATCTATATTCTCTGATCAGACCATTATGAAAACCCTACCAGCTTAGTGGTAGGGTATACCAGAGTTTGAATTTTTCTGTAGACTTGCAGAGAATCCAGGGTCACTTCTTCAACTTGATGAGACATCAGAATAGAAATGGTATATAAATGCAATGTATATGATGTCACAAAAGTCTTGATGTAGTTGTAAACTTCAACAGCATTGCTAACATTGAGTTCCATAGCTTATTACTTGGTCACCCCCATCTGACCGAGTTACCATTTCTATAACTCTATAACTATGAGCTGACCTTGTATGGAAACTATGTGCTTTTGTTAGATTAAAAGACGACTACAGGATAGTTTTAAAGTAGCTCTCTTACATGCATTGTTTCTGTACCTGAAATTAGAGTGTTTTAGAATGCAGTGGAATCAGAAAAAAAAAAATGTATCTTCATGTGGTTGCCACATGTATTTCGGGGACTGTTCTCTGTGCTTTGCTTCAGTGGTTGTTGAAACATCATTACTGAAAAGGCACATGAACTAGACATTTAATGCATGCAATACTAATAATATTGATTTTTAAATTCTTTTTTAAGGGTGAACCGGGAAAACCAGGAGAACAAGGCTTAATGGCAAGTACCTCAGATTTTTCCTATTCTAAAAATGTCTGAAAGCTAGAATATTTCAGAGGCAACCTAATGGGCAGCATTATAATTGTGATTATCACCTTGCACAGTCGTGCTTCAAGCTGGTCTTGAAAAGCTTGTGGTTCAAGAGAAAGTCGATTGGAGAAGATATGTTTTTGCTATACGTGAATAGTCCTTTGCAGTTTCCAGTTCTTACATGTGGCAATGTAAAAGTTGTCTAATGACCAGAGAAGGACTAAAAAAAGAGAAAAATCAATGGAGTCAAAATGACCTTATTTTTGAAATTCAACCAAGAGTGAGTACTGTGTTCAAGAGACCACGAAATTATAAAGCTAGCATAAACTCTCACTAGGACCTTATAAAGAGTGTGTGTGTGCATGTGTGTGTGTGTATATATGTATATATATGAAAAGTGTATATATATGAAAACCAAATGACAAACATGATAGCATGTTATAAAATTTAAAAGCAAGTATATTTTATTTTCTTAGAGAAATATATATTAACGTGTATATAAATATATACATACATATATAGATACACAGATATATATACATGCACACATATACATACATACACAAATATATAGATATATATGTATCTATTTATACCCCCAGTATATAGCACAGTGCTCAGCACATAGGAAGTAAATGATTTAGTAAATTAATTAATTAATAAAGCTTAATAAACGGTTGTTTCCTGTTGTGTGTTTATATTATGGACGTGTTTATATATACATAATATAAACACACATGTACATGTAAACATACATGTACAATACACACACATATATATACATGTGCATGCATACACATATACATACCCACGCATATATATCCACATATATGCATACATATACTGCATATATGTTTAGCAGTTTTCCTAAAGGGGTTATCTAAAGAAAGCAGTACACAATGATGCCATTACAAGATTTCGGCCATTGGATGGAGGAGATTGGTTGAACATTAGCCATCCACCCCTAGTGTCTTTTAAAAAACAAGAAGCCAATGTGCATCCCCCTTTGCATAGAACCAGATCCGTGTTAAGCTCCATGGAATCACCTCTGCTACATATAAAATGTCTAGTTTTCTTGCTTTTGATTTAGGAATAATGATCATAAAAGTACAAAAAATACCAATGAGATATTGCAGTTCCATATGGGAGCCATTTAAGATAAGGGGGGCAGTGAGGGGTAAGGAGGACAAGAAGAGGAGGGAGGTGGTAAAAGAAATCTGGAGAGGAAAGAGGAACTGAGAGCAAGGAAGCCAAGAGACAGAGACACACAAGGGAGAGAAACATGCAAAAGGAGGGAGTAGGAGACACAATTTGGTTCCATAGTTTGCTGTTGTAAGATAGATTAAATTCAAGTATGGTTGCGATTTCCTTGAAGAGGTGTGAAATTCCACCACAGGTGTGGATAGCTAGAAATGTTTTTTCTTTTAAATTCCAGACTTGTGATTTAGTTGATGTTGGAAACTCCTGGAATAAACTGCCGCCATTGATGCAGATGGCAACTCTGTTGTAATTTATTGAGAGTTGTTTGGGGGCAATGAGAGGTTAAGTGACTTGTCCAAGGTCTCAAAGCTAGTTCTCTCACAGCGAGGAACTGTTACACCTCAAAACACTTTCAATAGTGGAAAGGCTTTTGATTTTAAACCTGTTGGTTCTTTTATCTGTGGGCTCCTAATGGGAGAAGTAGTTGTGTCCTTTTTGTTTATCTGTAACTTTAAAAATTGTTGCCCTATAAATTTCTCCTGTAAAATTTGTATGTCGTGAGTATGAAATATCTATTATGATGTGAAACAAAAATTCATTATCAAAATATGGGGGTTCAAATAATGTGTTGGGTACTATTGAGGCTCAAAGGAGAAATGAAAAATATTATCAGGAACAAGAATCTAAGGGCAAAAACCATTTGAACAAGGGCTCTTAAAATTTTTTGTACCAAGGACCCCTTTGTCAAACTGGTGAAGACAGTAGGCATTTTTAAAGCACTTGTGCTAAGTGCTGGGGATACAAATACAAGCAAAAAGAAAGACTATCTATGTCCCAAGGAGCTGAAGAGGGCTTGGGTCCTTCCCAAAATGAAGGCCTTGGGAGACACTCACCAATGGGAGAAGGAGCTAGTCTGGTGGAGAAATGTTCCAGAGTGAGAAAGCCATAGGAACTGATGAATGTTCCAGAGTAAGGAGACCCCAGGTACTTAATGGAGGTTCCAGGCAGCTAGAGTCATGGTATTGAAGCTTGAAAAGTCAGAAGCACAGGAAGGGGTACCTATGACCTCTACTCAGGATAATGTTTCTAAAATATTCATAGGTGAAATAAATGCTAAATTTCAGTTAGAGGGTAGTGAAAATAAAGATGTCATTTCTTTCCCTGTCAAGTTCACAGATCCCTAGAAATCTAGCAACCATTTGGGTGTCTGACTAAACAAGTTAAGAACACTTGCTTTAAAGGCTGTATTCTAATTGTAGGTATATACAGATAGAGATTTAGATGATAGAGATAGAGGTAGTTATATAAAGAGTCCCAAAAGTCTTAATGCAGTCTTAATTCCCTTGAAGCTGAAGACTTCAGTGACACACTGAATTGCAATTTAATTGTAACAATAAATATTTTTCTCAAGGTTATATATCAATGGTAGTTAAAGGGATATCTTCCAAAGGACAGATAGCATCACAGAATTTCAACACTGGAAGGATCCTTAGAGTTTGTCTCATCCAGAGCATCTTAACCTGTAATCTGTGAACCTAAAAGAAAATCAATAAGTATATTCCAATATAATTAATTTCCTTTTTATTCCCATGTATCCAGTTTTATGAATTTGAAAACATTGTTCTAAGACATTACAGTCATCACTAGACTGCCAAAGGAAACCATAACACAAGCAAGGTCCAATTTAGTCCAATGCTTTCCTTCTTTCTTTTCTTCCTTCCTTTATTTCTTCCTTCCTTCCTTCCTTTTTTCCTTTCTTCCTCCCTTCTTTTTTCTTTCCTTCCTTTCTTTATTCCTTCCTTCCTTCCTTTCTTTGTTTCCCTCTTTCTTTCTTTTTCTTTTTTTTTTTAGCATTATGGAGACTTGGATATATTTGTAGACAAATACAAAGGAGTCAAAGTACCCAGAAAAAGATCAAAACGTGTGGGAGATGAGAGGTCCTTGAGGAGGAGACAGTATGCAATGGTGGTAAGAGAGTCGAACCTTTGTGGGGAGTTATTCTGTGAAGGAGGAGAGTGAGGACAGTGATGCTGACATAGCTCAAAGAATTGAGAAGCGCATCTGAGTGATTCCATGGAGGACGGCTTCAGACTTCTCAGGAAGGGGGAAACTAAGTCTTCAGTAGTTAGTTGTGAGGGGAGAGAAGGAATCATTCAAAACCAGCGATTTGGAGAAAGATTTAAGAGGTCAGCAAGGTTACAGTAGAAAGATTATCAAGCAGCCAGCAACAAGGACCCAAATGAGGTTATATATTATGAATTTCTAATTGATAAAATCAGGTCCACTTTTTTACTTTATGCATTAATATTCACCTGTGCCGGAGCAAAAGTGAGAAAACTGAATGGATGAGTTTTATTCAGGAATGAAGATTTGTAGGACAGGAATAATGGAAAGCCAAAGGATTATGAGATTTTCTTGTTGTTATTCATTTTTCAGTTGTGTCTGACTCTTCATGACCCCATTTGGGGTTTTCTTGGTAGATACCCTGGAGTGGTTGCTCATTTTATAGATGAGAAAAATTGAGGTAAGCAGGTTAAGTGACTTGCCTAGGGTCACACAGCTAGTAAGTGTCTGAGGCCAGATTTGAACTCAGGAAGATGAATCTTCTTAACTCCAAGTCCAGTGCTCTATCCATTGCACCACCTTGCCTCCTGGTTATGGAATTAAATAGGGCAATAGCTAAAGAAACATTATAGTAGCAAACCATAAAATAAGGCTAGAAGGAGAAGCAAGGAAAGCCAGAGTGTGGGAAATGGACTGGGAGAATACTTAGCCCCAACTAGTTACCTAGTCCTATTCATAATTTTATCTATGTATGGATTTTACATATATGATGCAATACCTTATGAGCAAAGTCTGGCAAAAAAGTATACTTATTAGCAAAAGTAGCACATTCCACCTTCCTTGAATTTATACATAATGCCTAGGATATAATATATGAATGACAAGTAGCCTAATCCCATCTCCCTGCAATCCCTAGCTAGATATCATTTCAAGTAGAAATGTCATTAAATATAACTACTCAATTTATTCCTAAATGAATCATGCTACCATGTTGGTGTGCTCTGATGCTCTATCCCTCAAAGAACCAGTTTCAGTCTCAGTTGGAGGTGATTTGAAGCATGTTCCCACCCACCCCCCAGTCTCTTTCTTCCTCTTTTTAGCTTTTCAGACCCAGTTAATTCCCTAATTTGGTCAATCCAAGCTGGGGGGCTTAGTTGAAATGTCATTGTTCAAGGGATAGTTGAGTTTATCATGAGCCTTTCCAATCTGTTGCTTCTTTATACTTTGAAAGAAACTAAACTTCCTTCATTGGCATAGCCATTACCCTTGGCATGAAGGCAGGAGCCTCACATTTCTAATAGTTAGTAATAATGATGATACCTACCCTACCTATTCCAAGGGTTACTGGGAAAAACAGAGGAGATAAATCATGGCAAAGTACTTTTAAAATTCAGAGCGCTCAACACATGTTGACTAGTATTTAAATGTTCTTTCTGGAATCAATTACAGGTGGACATTGATTTACACAACAGATTTATTCATGACAGTTTGTGTGTCAATAGCATTTTTATAAATCACCCTCACTTGCTAAGAATTTAGGCACTGAAGGTACAAAAAATGACATGGTGTCTTGCTCCCAAAGACCTTATATTCTACTTGAGAGAAAGAGATGTTTAAATAAGTCAATAGAAAATACATACAAAGTATATATTTGTGGAGTTAGGTGGGAGCAGAGAAGGCAGGAGGGATTAACAACTAGGCATATTGGGGAAAGCCTTAGATGTAGTCAGGAATTATAAAAGGCAAAGGTAAAGAGGGATTGTGTTCCAGGTATGATGGAGAACTTGTACAAAGGTACAGAAATAGGAGATAGACAATTGCATATGAAAAACAGCAAGTAGGTCTGTTTGATCAGAATGTGGAATTCTTGAGATTAGTCTGGAAAGATGGGTTAGAGCCACACTTTGAAGTTCTTTTGATTCCTATTCCAGAGGTAATAGGAAGCCACTGAATCTTCTTCAGCAGGGGGCTGATATGGTCAGAACTATTTTAGGAATATTTGCTTGGTCGCTGTGTTTAAGAGAGGAGAAATTGGAGACAGAGAGACTGCTTAGGAGGCTATTACAATAGTCCAAGTGAGAGATGACAAGGTCTTAAGTGAGGATGGTTCACATGTTAGTCAAGAGAAGGGGACTCAGATTTTTGTACTCTGAAAACTTGTTATTTAAAAAAAAATCCCACTGTGAATCATGGGATCATGGATCTGGAGCCAGAGACAGCATGGGACAATGGAAAGGATGCAAAATTTAGAGCCAGAAGATATGGGTTCAAACCCTAAATCTGCTACTTGTTAGTTGTGGGACCTTGGGCAAATTGCTTAACCCCTCTCAATGTCCACAATTGTAAGATGAAAGAATTGAGTTGGATTACTAGTTGTGTGACCCTGTTTGCCTCAGTTTCCTCATCTGTAGAACAATCCAGAGAAGGAAATGATAAACCACTCTAGTACCTCTACCGAGAAAACCCCAAATGGGGTCACAAAGAGTGGGACAGGACTGGAAATTATTTTCACCCTCTGGAAGCAGCAGGAGAGAGAGAGTCACGGTCTGTTCTGGCTACACAGTCAATCAAAGGATACTATCCATACTCACCTATGTGGCAGGAAAACACAGGATGCAGGGTACCACCATGTTAGGTGATCTGGGCATGTCTAAGGCAAGCCCTTAATATATATCTTGGCTTTGTTTAAAGTGAAACACACTGATTCTGAAGACCACTATTCATTTTTAGGCTCCTTTTGGTGGGTATCAACTTGAATCTTCATTATGTGTTCCAGTGCATCTCATCAGGAGGAAATAGACCTCAAAGAAAATTGCAAAGGATGAAAGGATATTTGGCTAGATAGTAAGATCATAGACCTAGACCTTGAAGACACCTCAATGACTTCAAGTCCACCCATCCCCATTTTACAAATGAAGAAACTGAGGTTCCAAGATGTAAAGTGTTTTGAATTAGTGTCAGAGAAAGGATTTGAACCCAAGTTCAAGAAGCTTCAAGGAGTATGACCCCTAGTAATAGAGAAGAGAGCCAAATGTGGACTCATAGTGTATCACCCTCTTTGGGACTTACTCCCTCTAACTCACACTCTCACTCATAGGTTAGGCACTCTCTTCAGAGAGTGGCAACCTTAGGGCTCAAGGGTACTTCTGTGGGTCTGTGGGTCTGTCAGTCTAAAACTTACAACTCATGAGCCCCTACCAGTGTATTTTTCTTTCATAGTCAATCAGTTATCACAACTAGTTCAATGTAAAGACTAGAATAAAATAATGAGGGTAGTAGCTGCAAAATATGGCGTACATCTTCCCACAAATACACACAGTGCTTGTGGGAAGAGTATAAACAAATTTAGAGTAGAGTGGTAAGGAAGCAGACATGTACAGTTTATGTGTGACCAAAGCAACTCACACTTCTAGTACTACAAGGCCTTAATATCCTTTCTCTTCTCAATCAATAAGCATTTTGTAAGTATGTACTATGAATACCATCCTTGGGGCTGGAAAGATAAAGAATGAAACAATCCCTACATGAAGAAAATACAATATTTTTAAAAGGAAAACTTATATGATCATGTTTTAATTCATAAGTTAGCTTGTCAGTGAAATATTATTGCTAATACCATCTGCATGTTAGTCACGTACCCTGCCTATTGGGATTCCTTAGCAGCCATTGTCATGCATTATTATGCTGCACATTGTAGGGACCAAGTCCTCAGTTGATTTGTTTCTCTATAAAATACATGCTAGAAAAATACCATCAGAGTCCTTCCCAATGAGTCTTGGTCCAGAGCCAAGGTTTGATTTTTCCAAATGAGCACAGTGAAAATAGGAAAATAATACAATATTGTCTTATTCCCCCTCACTCTAGGTCAAGGGAAAGATAATATCCTCTGTGTAGGTTTTTGTGTACTCTTAAGTAGTTTTAATGTGAGATAATCCTATTTAAGTAGCACTAAAGAAATAATGATTTAGAAAAGCTGAGTAACTTATCCAGGGTAGGAAGTGAACCAGGGATGGGACCTGAACCCAGTCCTTCCAATTCCAACGCCAATTTCTCTTAAAATAACTATTACCAAGCCTCTATTTCCAGTGTGGTGGTAGGAGAGAAGTTAAAGATGACTCCAACTTTAACATTCTTTCTTTTGAAAGTGTGCTCAGTACCAAGCTGAAACATAGCCAGGTACAATAAATGAGGGAAGTGATTCAAGAAGATATCCTAAAATGGTAACCTTAGTAGATAAAGATTGATAAAGCATTTATTAAATACTTACTTTGTACCAGGCACTATTCAACACTTAGGGATATAAATGCAAGCAAGGGAAAAAAATAGTCCCTGCCCTCAAAAAGCTTATGTTCTAATGGGAGAAGACAACTCATAAACTGAACTGAACAGCAGTGGGGGAGGTGGTTGGAGGTGGGGGTAGGGAGTCAGGAGAGTCAGGATCTGACTTGTGCTATTTCTATTTTTTATTTTTTGTTTTTTCAATTTATTTTAAATTTCCATTAAATTCTGGCCTTTTCATTACAAATACTTGAAAGTCTTTCAGTCCATCAGATTTCCATTTTTTTTTCCATTCAGGATTATATTCAATTTTGTTGGGTTAAGTTATTCTTGGATGCAACCTCAGCTTTTTTGCTCTTCAAAATATAATGTTGCAAGACCTACAAACTTCAAGAGTAGAAGCTACTAGGTCTTGTGAAATCCTGACTGTATTTCCACAGAATTTAAATAGTTTTTTTTTCCTTCTTGCTTGAAATATTGTCTCCTTAACCTGAGAGTTTTGAAACTTGGCTATGACATCCCTATGATTTTTCCTCTTGGGATCTCTTTCAGGTGGTGAACTGTAGATTTTTTTTCTATTTCTACATCACCCTTTTGTCCTAGAACTTCAGGGCAATTTTCCTTAATAATTTCTTATAATACTGTTTCTAGATTCTTTTTTATCATAATTTTTAAGTTAGTCAGATGATTCTCGTATTGTCTCCTCTTGATTTGTTCTCCAGATCAGTTAGTTTTCTAGTGAGATGTTTCAGATTCTCTTCTGTTTTTTTCTAGTTTTGTTATTTTTTGATATTTTATTAATGTCATGCAATTTCTCTTGCCCAATTCTAGTTTTCAAGGAATTATTTTCTTCCTTAAGATTTTGGACCTTGTTTTTCCGCTGTTTCTGGAAGCCAGGCCTAGTGGTGTTGACCAGAAGTGATCCTGGGCTGTGGCTGTGGGAGAGGATGGGTGATTATAATAATGAGCTACTAAAAATAAAATAAAACAAAATATAAATAAAAGTGAGTAAGCAAAGGTAAAAGAACCTGGCCATAGATAGCTGCTTTGGTGTAAAAGAAGATTTGGGTTCATATTCAGAGGAAGATACTGAAGTTAAAAAAAAAAAGCCACTCCTATCCCAAAGAGAAACATCAAATGGTCACAAGTCCAAAAAGAGTTCTTGGAAGAACTTAAAAAGGAATTCAAAAATCAAATAAAAGAGATATAGGGAAAATTAGAGGGGGAAAAAGAAATCCAAGAAAATTTTTAAAAGAAAGTTAACCAGCTAACCTGGGTGACAAATGAGCATGACTGGACATGGGCACTTCCTCAAATGGACATTTCAGTAGAAATTCTCTCTTATCCATCTTCTACACAGCCACCACGATAATCTTCTTAAGGCTGACCACATCACTACCCTGATCAAAAACAACAACAGTATGCTACAATAAGATGTAATCTCTTCTGCCTGGTATTTAGTGCTTTCCGCAATTTGGGTCCAACCCGCCTTTCCAGAGCTATATCACATTACGACCTTCCACATACTTGGCATTCCAGGCAAATTGGACTGTCAATTGCTTTTTGAGCTCAGTATCCCATTCCCCACCTCTGAGCATTATTACATACATTGTTTGCCATGTTTACTTGCTTCCATTTATCAAAATCCTTCTCCTCTTATAAGGTTCAAATCAGGTTCTACCAACTAACACCTTCCCAGATATCTCTCAGTTCTCAGTACCTTCTCTCTATAGGAAGGCAATGAGAAAAGGTGAATTACCTCCACTCAGTTGCTATGTGACAATCAGTTGAAGGAACCGGGGACATTTAGCCCAGAAAAGAGAAGACCAAGATGAAAAATTTCTTCAATTATGTGAAGGATGTCATCTGGAAGAGAGAATAGATTTGTTTTGCTTGGTCCTAGAAGGCAGAACCCAGGTCAATGGGTTAAGTCCCAAATAAGTAACTTTAGACTTATATGAAAAGAAACCAGACTAGTATGTTGGGACTAGACAACATTAAGAGCATTTAAAAGTGGAATGGGCTATCTGCCTCAGGAAAGAGTTGGTGGTACCATATTGGAGGCCTTCAAGAAGAGACTGATTGACCATTTTTTTTTAATGTGGATTGGATGAGATGGCTGCTAATATCTGAAATTCTTGGTTCTGTCACATGTTGGCATATATGCATTCACTCCTATATGCCTACATTAGCACCTCTGTGAAATGATGGTTTTAAAGTGCCATTTTAGGGAGTGTTGGAAAATTAAATCCATGTGAATATTATGCCATTACATAAAGCAGTGATCTGAGCAAGAGCAAGTGAAGGAAAATAGCAGTCTTGGAAAATCAGGACAGATTTTATGGACCACCACAGACCAGTCACACTTTAATTGTCCCCAGAAGTCATTTCTTTCAGTGGTGCCATATATTCTGAAGCACCTCTGATGGTAGAATACATTTCCCTATTACACAAGAATAGCGAGGAATATTGAAGAAATTGTATTCAGTGTGTTTCCATCAAATGTTCTCCTGTCTCAGCAGCACACATTAGATTAGATTGAATAAAAACCTTTTAGAAAATTAAATTTACTCCATGAATCTGAATGAACCCCAAAAAATAGACTTTCATCTGAGTTAGTATAAAAGAAATTCAATTGGGACTCTTAGGAAGGGGTCAGCAATTTTATTATTGTTCCTTTTGTCTGGGCTTACATGATTCTACCCGTGGTGTAGGCAGGAATAGGTTTTAAGATTGCTTCTCGTTGGGTTTAACAGAACTTGAACCCTGGCTCTCATATTTACTCTCTGTTTAGCATTATCTTTAGGCCTTGATTGTCTATAAAAACAGATTATATTTCCACTCCCCACCTCACAGAACTGTTTTGAGTAATAACACATAATTGAAAACTTTAAAGTGCTACATAAATGTAATATGTCCTACATCACTTCCCATTCCATTTATGAAGGAGGAAATTGGAGTCTAGAATGTTTGGAGAAGACACAGATTTGAATGCTGATACTGTCATGAATCTCTGAGACTAACTAGCTGTGTGTCCTTTAGTGAGTCACTTGACTTCTTCTGCTCCAAAGATATGCTCTATAAACTAAGATGGTGCCTTGTAGGAGTACTGAGCTTACTCAGAGAAGACCTAATTCCAGCTCCTAGTTCCACCATTTTGTTTCTTGTGTAACCTTGGACAAATTACTTTCTTTTTCTGGGCCTCAGTTTCATTTGTAAAATGAGGACATTGGACGAGATGGTCTCCAAGTCTCTTCTAGCTCTAAATTTATGACCCTATGACCTTTAAATCCAATGAATTTATGATTTACCCCATGTGTCACAACAATTTAGTGGAAAAATTGGATTAGAATGCAGGTTTTATTTAAAGGACAATGATTTTTCCAGCATACTGTCTGAGCATTAAATATAACTTTATGTAGCATTCTCACTTGGAAGATTTTGGTTTTTGGTTAGGAGATATTGAATTTTTAAGAATCTAGAACAATGTTTCTTAGCATTCTGCAAGTTAAAATAGAAAAATCACTTATCCTTTCCTTAATACAAATTTTTTGTGGTATGAAGTGCAGGATGTAAGGCTATTAGGACTATACTATTTTTTAATGGTTCACTAGAGAAATATATTTAATCATGGACACAAGGGAAAGCCTGTTAATTTTTTTCCTTATGAGTCATTTCCACTTTGGATTCAGAAAACAAGAAACAATCTATTGAATATTTAGAAGGGATGGATTAAGTGGGGCCAAGGCCTGGATCTGCATGTGATGTAAACACTGGGGTCTGGGACCTGTTCTGAAGACAGGATCTGAAGTCTCTGGATCTGTCCTTAATTAGCCTGTGGTATTTAGTATTCAGTATTCTGTCCTGGGTTCTGGTTTTGTCAACTGGTGAGAAAAATGTATTATTTCTTTAATTTCCTGAGCTTGCAGGGACCTCCCATGAAAGAGGTAACAGACTCATGCTTTCAAGAAACATGAGAGATGAATCATCCTGATTTGACATTTTCCCAAAGAAAATCAGTAATTCTCTACAGAAACTGAGGCTGGGGTAGGGGGAGGAGGAGAGAAGAACAATACATTGGAAAGTGTGGCCCACAATTCCAGATGACCAATGATGAGGCATGCTACCCACCTTCTGACCTTCTGACAGAGAGGTGATAGGCTAAATATGGAGCAATGAAACACACGCTTTTGGACATGGACAAGGCAGGAATTTGTTTTGCTTGCCTAGGCTCATTTGTTATAAAGATTCTGTTTTTCTTTTTCTTTTTCCAAAAGAGAGGGAGAACTGGGAAAAAGAAAAAGAAATTTGTTAATTTAAAAAAATAAGTTTTTTTTAAAAGATAGAATGGCCCATTTAAAAGAGTCTCCATTGAATGTTGCCCAATACCTGTACACATTAGTGAAAACTTAATGCTGTAAAGTCACTTAGTTGCTTTGAGTTTTTTTTTTTTAATTTTTTGGGTGTTTTTTTTAAGCATGAGCTTATTAAAACAAAACCATCCTAGGATGATGGCAAAGTCAGAATCTGAAAAAATAACAACAGGGTAGAATATTGAACTGAATCTAATATGATGAAATCCTCAACATATTTGCACAATTGTAGTCTTACAACTGGGTTCAGAAACCCAGATTCAGGAGTCCACTTAGGGAAAGTATAGTCACGTAACAGTTGGTCAAAAAAAAAAAGATCTCTAAGTTTTCATAGACTGTGCATATAATCAAAGGTGGGACATAGTGGACAAAACAGGTTATACAATCTTAATGGAGCATGGTGTCTAGGACGAAGAAAGTGACTGTCTTGCCGGCCTTTAGGTGAAAAGCGTGATGTATTTAGAGTCAGGAGGACTTGAGTTTGAATCCTACCTCAGTCAGTAGCTCTGTGACCCTGGGCAAGTCACTTAACCTCTCTCAGACTCAGTTTCTCCTCTGTAAAATGAGGATAGTACCTACTTCAGAGGTTTGTTGTGAGGCTCAAATAAATAGACATATGTAATGCACTTTATATATATGTATGTATACATATATATGTACGAATACATACATATATATATATATATATATATATATATATATATATATATATAATCACTTAAAGTGCTAGATATATGCTAGCAATTACTGTCTTTGTTTTTACTTCTATTACTCTGCGCTGGGAAGACTGCAGTTAGAATTCTTTGTTTGGTTCTGGTTGCTGGTTACAGCATCCAAGAAAGGGCAACCAGGATGGTGTTGTATGAGACCGGTTGAGGAAATTGGAGATATTTAAAAGAAGATTGGGACAGGGGAAATGATAGCTGTCTTTAAGTATTTGAAGACTTTTCATGTGGAAAAAGGACTGTTTTTTGTCCTTCGTTCTGGAAGAGAACCATGACATCAGGAAGATGATGCCATGCCTTGCAAATGAATTGAATTTAAGTGAAGGAGGGCTGTTCAAGGTCACCAGCCTCACTTTCCTCTCCAGAGCCATCTGGCTCCAGTGGCAAGATATAGATCAGTGTCAAGATATAGATGACTGGAGATGAAAGCAAAACTAGGAGCTAAGAGTGGAAGCTGCAGAGAGGTAGATTAGACTTCAGAGCAGGAAATACTTCCTAAAAATTAGAGCCATCCAGAAGTGGAATGAGTTGCCTTAGGAGGGAGTGGGTTCCTCCTCCAAAAAAGGTCTTCAATCAAAGGCTGGAAGATATTTGTCAGGTACAGATTTTAAGAATGTATCATTAAATACAGATTGGATTAGATAGCCTCTGAGGGCCTCAAAATTCTGTGATTCTAGTCCCAAATTCCTATATAAACCTGCTATCTTAATTCTAGAATCTCTGTGTTCTTAAACAGAGACATTCAGTAGACCTGACCAAGGCTATATGAGGTAATGAAAACTGCTTGAAAATGGAGTCCCAGAGAGTTGGGTTCATAACCCATCTCAGATGCTTGTTTGGGATTATGGACAGGTTATTTAAATAAGTAAGCATTGTACCTAGGCTGTGTGCCAGGTGCTGTACCATGTACTAGGAATTAAAAGCAATCATTGCTCTAAAGGAATTTACATTCTGTTGGTGGAGACAACATGTACATGAATAAATATCAACAAAAACATCAGCAAGTCTCTATGGAACCTCTCAGAACCTCAGTTTCCTCATCAGCAAAAGTATTTTCAAACCTTATAGCAATATCTAAATGCAAGTTATGTAGTGGTTTGCTTGTTTGTTTCCTTCCTCATTTTACCATTAGAGCCATAAGAAGTCCAGTTGAGATAAATCAGGAACAATAATACTGATGGGATTCTAGGATTTATTAAGTATCAATGGAAGGTGCAGATAAAGGAATGATTTGGTTTTGTTTTATTTTTCATTTTTTGCCAGAATGCCAGTGAAAAGAGAGTTCACAGATTTTTTTGATATAATAGAGGCTGATGTTGATCTGGTACCTTATGTTTTTTTTCACAATAAACCTGTGAGGTAGGAAATAAAGATATTATTATTGCCATTTTGCAGATGAGGAATCTGAACCTGAGAGAAAACACCCTACATGGGGCAGAATCTGGATTTGAATCCAGGTCCTTTGAGTTTAAACGTAAATATTTTTTCATCCATTCATAGCTTCCTTATTTTAGTCCTCTTTCTTACTTCATCATGTTCTGTTCTTTTAAACATGAAATTATTTCAATATGCTCTTATCTTAAACTATTTAATATGGCTTAAAATTTGGCTCTTCCTCTTTATGGCTGTGAAATCTGCATCTTATAAAATTTAGCACCTGTGTAATACCCCAGACATGCCTATAATAGTGGTTGGATTTGTGTTTTTTAAATTTCCTGGTGCATATAACATGTGAGTATAACACTAAATTTTATTTGAAGACATCTTGAATGATTCTTCCCAAAGTATAACAAATTTACACTGCACATTTTAGATTTGTGTTCAATCCTCATGGATCAAACTTCTATTTTTTTCAGATTTCTGTGATATTCTTAACCAGGATAACCTTCTAACCTTTTTCAACAAACAGGTATCTAGACAGACAGACAGACAGACAGACAGACAGACAGACAGACAGACAGACAGACAGATAGATAGATAGATAGATAGATAGATAGATAGATAGATAGATAGATAGATAGATAACTAGATAGATAGACAGACAGACAGACGGACAGACATAAAGTATGATGCACCAAATATTCCATTTGTAATGTCAGGAGAAAAAGAAGAAGACCTTCTGATTCATTTGGTCAGCATCCTCTTTTGGTGTATAAGAGGATGTGGACAATAATTACATAGGGTGGGCAGTCATGGAGAGATGTTCTCTTCATCATTGGAGAGAAATAGGACTGGACCTATGATTTCACTGATATAGGGAATTCCTAGGTAAAGAAACTCCCTTTACTAGTTCAGGTTGGCACCCTCTCTTTGCTTTATAATTTTAGAGAGTTGCCTAGAGTACTCAGAGGTTAAGTGACTTGTTCAGAATCACACAGCCAGTTAGAAGTGAGACCTGAATCCAGGTCTTCCTGGTTCTGAGGCCACCTCCTCTCCACGATGATGCCAGACTTGCTCTGTAGAGGAATAGCAGCTCCCACTGACTCACACAACCAGAATTTGCCTTAGAGACCTTCACAGTAGCTATTCTAAAGTTCATCATTCATGAACTCAGTGTCTTCTTTAAGGAATGATGTAAAATAGGAGAAGCAAGAACATTATAATTTTATTTTTTGAAAAAGTCATGTCTAAGCAACTCCAAAAATGTTTTTCCAAAAACTGAGTTCATCTCTAGTTTGTGTCTTCTTTCTTTGGTATAGGACCTTATCCCCCTCCCAGACATAACCTTGTCTAGGAGTTCATAAGCTCATGGCTTTTGACCTTTCTGGGCTCAGACAGTTGTCCTTTATACCTTCACAGGGGAGGGGAGATTGATTAGCCTTTTAATATATCCATGGAGCTCTTCAGGAAGATGAGGGAAGAGGGAGGAAGGACTCTCTATCATGCATAGCAAAGGGAGTGCTATACAAGGCAATGTTCTTACAGAAACCCTGTGGGATAAAAAATGACAAATATTGTTTTCACAATTTTAAAGATGAAGAAAGTGAGTCTTGCATTCAAATTCAGGCCTCATGGTGTGTCTAGCTTCCCTACCCACTGTCTGCTGGGTTTTGAGATGAATGATAGTAGTACCCCCTGAGTAAATTGAATACTTATATTCTCTCTATGGTCCTCAATTTCCTTTCATTAAATACTTATTAAAATATACTTTAATGGAGATAAATATTTCAATATACACCAGTCATGAATTTCAGAGTATAGTATAGCTCTCCTGTGCCTTTCTAAATCTCTTTTCATAGTCATCTAGAAAATTCCAGATGTGCTAGTCTTCTGTTAGACAGAAGTGTGTTACATTTATGCTCTTATTTTCAAATAAAATGTTGACTTGGTAGGGGCTATACAATCATGTAATGTGAAAGGCCCAGTTTTAATGAATAGTATATTTTCAAAGTTAGGGTTACCCTGGGAAACTGAACTTCCTGAGTTATATAAATAAAGTCTCAGTCTGAACACTAAATTCATGTAATTTTTCATATGTGATTTCCTCTCTAAAAAGCATTTTGAGAGAAAAGAGACCTGTTAGAAACCTTGACAGAAATAGGGAAGGACACAATAACAAATGTCCAAATTCAGTCTTTATTCCTACATATTTCCTTGACAAAATCCACTTACCTTGACTTTCCTTAAAATTGGTTGGTATGTGTTAAGCAATGCCCTGATATAAAACCAACTTAAATAAAAACTAAAACATTATGTCTAATAAATGAAAGGACCAAAGATCTGAGCTTCATTTTCAGGTACATCTTTGACTATCTGAATGGTTTTTTGTTTGTTTGTTTTTGTCTAGGCAGTGGGGTTAAGTGACTTGCCCAGGGTCACACAGCTAGTAAGTGTTATGTGTCTGAGGTCAGATTTGAACTCAGGTCCTCCTGAATCCAGGGCTGATGCTCTATCTACTGCGCCACCTAGCTGCCCCTATCTGAATGGTTTTAAGCAATTCTTTTATCTTCCTGACTCCAAGTTATGACATCCTTAAATGAAAAGTGACAGTTGACCCCTCCTCACTTGCTGCTTTTCAGATTAGAATCCAATTCATGAAAATCTCACATAAATATGATGTGTGGTTCTTTATTGATAGAGGAGGAGGTACAAAAGGAAACATACTAGAGAAAATGGTGAATTATGAAAGGATCAATTCTGATATGACCATTCAAATATAAACTCCTGGAGGGAGGGACTGGTTTCACCTTTCTGTGTATCCCAAATGTACACTACAGTTTCCCAAAAGCACCCCATCCAAGTTCACTCTTCCTATTCAGTTTAGAGCCCAGATCATTTTCCACTTACAGCGTCTGTCTATCACATATGTAGTGGGGATAACCCAATGGGCTATCCATTCACCTTCAGAAAATACTCTTCATTCTCTTCATTTTTCCAATGTTGATGGTAAGTCTTTTGAATGACCATAAATCTCTCTGTGAATATCCCATGGCATTCCAGGGCTTGGTGTGGTCAGTACAACATCACGTGTAAAGAGGAACACCTGGGGCACATCTCAATTGATCTAAAAATCCCCCTTTTACTTGGACTTTCACAGGGCATCCTCCATGATGCACTTAAATACCTAGCACTTGTGTGCTTTTTTATACTTGGCTTTGAAGCTGATAATCAGCAGAGCACTGACAAAGTTGGCTGTGGACAAATCTATCATGAGTCTTGCATTTTAAATACACACCCATGCACACATGCCTTTGAAGCAGCATTTATAATAAACAAAACAACATGCACAATGTGGTCTTTTATGTGCTTTTATGTGCTTTCAGTCAATTGTGCTACTATGGCGATGTGGACTACTGAAGAAAATAATCTTCAAAAACAGATTGTTGGTAGAGCACAGGCCTTGGAGTCAGGAGGACCTGAGTTCAAATTTGGCCTCAGAGACTTGACACTTATTAGCTCTGTGACCCTGGGCAAGTCACTTAACCCTGAGTGCCTCACAAAAAAAAAATTGACAACAAAAACCAGACGGTCCTTCCTCTCCTTGTCATTAAGGATGCCCTCAAAATAATATAATAATATGTTATAATGATATTGTAAAGCATTATATATCTATAATAGATCATAATTACATAACATGTCATATTACATAATTATAACTATTAATTAGCACTTATAAAAAGTATAATAATAATTACATGATACATTAATTATATAGTTACCATTTTGTATATTAAGTAATATACTTGGTGATTACATTACTAATAAATAATTTAGATTGTATATTTAATATAGAAATTATTATATTATTTCATAATTGTATTTATCATAGAATTATGTAGTGATATAATTATATCATTAGTAATGTAATTATTAATAATTATATAACAATAGTAGCTAGCATCTTTATAGCCACTTAAGGTTTGCTAAGTTCTTTAGAAATATCCCATTTTATCCTCACAACAACTCTGGAAGATATGTGCTGTTATTATCCCCATTTTACGAAGGAGGAAACTGAGACAGACAGAGGTTAAATGACTATATTCAGAGAGAATCCTCAGAAAGTTTTTAAACAGGAAAAAGTAGCCCTGTAGGTCAGTAGTTGCTAGCATCTCCTCAGTTACCTTTTTTTGGGTCATGCCATTGTCTATGATCTTTCTCCATTCTCATGGAATTGTCACCTCTGAGACATCTTTAAAATCAGTCCCAGAGTGCCTTTAAAATGGTGTCACCTCTTTTTTAATATATCTGGTCAGGTTCAACTCAGTAAAGTCATAATAAATAATAGTTCACTTTTCAGATAATTCTTTCAGGTTTTCAAAGCTCTTTCCTCAAAACAGTACTGTAAAGTACATGGACATGGAGGTCATCTTCTAAGAAAAAGAGGGTAGACATTGAGTGTTTAAAGGCAGAGAAGAAAAAGGTTTGGAATAGCTGCTGTAGTTGAGGATGGGATATAGTTCAATCAGAAAAGCATTAAAGGATTTCCATGCAGCAGTGAAGGGTCAGTTTGAAGTTCAAGTATATACCTTTGTAGTGGTCATCATAATTTTATTTTTACTTCTTCCACCAGCGCTTTGTAAATAGGAAAGAAGAAAGCAAATGACGAGACAGACTGGATTTTGTATTGTCTATGTAGAATTAGCAGAAGAATTAAGTTGTAAGGGATTCAGTTGTAGAGGACAAATTTTATTGAAATGATCTCCTGTAAGGTTGAACATATGAAAGAAAGGAAGTTAAACCATAACATGGGTGGGGAAATAGGGACAGATCAAGCTATAAAAAGTTACTGTGGTCCCCAAAGTATAAAATGAGTTAGAGAAGAAAATGGCAAATATCTTTGCCAAGAAAACCCCAAATGGGTTCACAAAGAGTCAGACATAACCTAAAAAATGATGGAACATGGTCCCCACAAAGCAGATTTTGGAGGAATGTAGTTGTGGGAAGAATGGAAGGTCAGCAGATTATGGTTAGAAAGAGGAATATCAGAGCTTATAACCTTGGAGATGGATCTGTTTTGCATAATGGTGAGATCTGAGATATGGTGACCACACTTGTGCATGGCTGAAGATGAAGGTCATGGGAGCTGAGGAAGTTGAGAGTCTTGGTGTTAGAAGGTTCATCAGAGTGGACACTGAAATCACTAATGATGATGATGGGTTGGGATAGAGAAACAGACTGTAGGACAGGTATTTGTCATGAAGGAAAGTGGGAGACAATTCTGGATGTCAGTAGATAGCAACAAGGATTTAGATGTTCCTAAACATGAAGTATGAGATTGTTCCTAACTTCCTCATTAGCTAAGCTTTCTTTTATTGATAATCTTGTGTTTAATGTTACTATCTGAGATAGCTTTTGAAGAGCAAGACATGTATCTGGTCAACTTGAAGACCAATGAGATTTGTAGTTGCAATGATGGGGAAAGGATTTATCTACCATTTTGCTAAACACAACTTTTTGAGAAGGTAGAACAGAAAATTTCTAAAAAAGTTGCGTGTTACAAATCAGAGAAATATGCAAATTATCATATATGCTTTTGCATTGCCTCCTACAAATATCCTTGGCAAGATGCCTCAAAGCAGTCTCTTCTTTCTCTAATTAAATAAATCATCCGGAACACTATCATTGACTTTGTCATCATAATGACTACTGCATCTCAGAAGTGGCATATTCTGTTGGGGGAATATGGGTGAGGAGGAATATCCTCACTCACCTGCCCAAGTATAGTTAATGGGTAACACCTTCCGTTTCTTTTCCTGGTTCCCTATATTCCCTTCTACTGCAACAAGTCATCAATAATTCAGCAAGGCATCAACCAATTAATGAGCATTTATTAAGTGCTTAGTATGTGCTAGGCAGTAAGCTAAGCATTGGCAGTTCAAAGGAAGTCAAAAACAAAAGGAATCTCTCTCCACTTAAGGAGCTTACATTTTAATAGAGAAGAAGACATGTACGTGAATAGATTTCTACAGCATCAATAAAGATTAGAAGGAAGATAACCTTAGAACAGAAAGCACTAGCAGCTGAGAGTAATTGGAAAAGCTTCTAACAGAAGGAAGGGAGGATGGGGAAGGTCAGTAGCTAAAATATACTTCACTTTGGTGCTTTTTTATTCTTTTTCTTGCAAATATGCCAACCAAAATTGTGTAGGTTAACTGCAGAAATAATATATAATATGGCTGTTTTGGTTTGGGACCATCGTTGCCTTTTAACTGAAGAAAATGTTTAGCTGTCTAAGTAGGATTGATGCTATAGATTTGCAGGTATTTGAAGAAACAGATGGACTGGAATAGCAAAGACTTAAGAAAAAGAAATGGGAGAAATCAGAATCCTACTGCGTATTCTTAATGCTATTTCAGAAAAGAGAAGAAAAGATCCATTGTGTCTTTTCAGCTGAAAGTTTTCCTTTCCCTTGATGCACAAAACATCAGCTGGATTCAGTCCAGCATAGGAAGGTTTATAGAATGGGACAGTTTTAATTGGTCACTTAAGCTGAAATTGGTGATATTATTATGCTAATTGAATTGTTTTCCCTTTTCAGGGACCTCAGGGGCCTCCAGGACAAAAGGTAGAGTATAAACAATAATACTGTGAAAGTAATTATGCTCTTTAGTGCCAAATTGCAATTCTGAGAGGTGAATAGAATTAGCTACTGTAAGCCACATTGGAGCAATTAGTTTAGATTGTCGAGTTGTTTTCCCAAAATACAGCTTCATAATGTGAGACATAAGATTTCTAATTTCCCCCATTATAGGAAATTTAAGTAATCCAGATCAGACTATTTTCAGTCTGTCTTTGGAGTTTGTGGGTTAAAAGGTTTTGAGTACTAGTAAAGCTATGAAGTCAAGCTTTTTAAAAAGTGAAGAGGGAGACGAAGGCTCAAATTAAATGGATTGTGACTTTACTTAGATGCTCTGTTGCCAACATGACCCAAATGCTGACCACAAGAAACCAGGAAGGTAGGGGTTGCTAATAAATCGTGCTGGGATGGTTGTGCACAGGTGGCTCAGGTTTGTCTGCTGTTGCCAAGGTAACTGGAGAATTCACTCTCTTTGAGTCTTTTGGGCATTATTTATACTCACCAGGACCAAATGCTGCAGTCTGATGAGTGAACCAAGAGCTTGAGGGATTGCATCATTGCACAAGACTAAATACATCAGTAGCTCATTCAGCAAACTAGTGAAAGCTGATCGATGGCTCCTTGCCGTCATCTTACACAAATACCACTTAATTCCCAATTATGAAAAACGTTTTTGAAGTATAGAAGATAATGTTACATAGCTGTCCAAAAAAGTATTCAAGAAAGCTGAACAGAGTCACTGGTAACAGCACAAATAAAAAAGCAGTTGTTCTCTATTTTAAAATTTCATATTGCATCCAGAGATGTGGCCTTTAAAAAAAACAACAAACAACTTGTCATCTGTTGAAACACAATCTTTCAAACCAAAGTAAAAGCTAATGAGCTGTAGGATAATTCATGTCAGAACACCACATCCTTAACAATAATGTCTCCAGTAGGCACAGTGTGAAATTGTAAAGCTACCCTAATCCACCCACTGCCGGGACAAAATTACTTCTTCAGTCTTTAGGAAGTCCATTAATAACACATACAATATTAACAGTAAAGAGAGGAAGTGACTTTTTACATCACTGTCCTTCAGAAATCTTCAAATCATTTGGCAAAAGAAGTTATATTTTAATGAAATCCTTTTCAATTAAAATAAAACCATCTTAACATTTTACAGATGCTAAGAAAAAAATAATCTGTTTGTTTTCTGGTGCCAGGAAAGGAATGTGCAAGCTGAATTTAAAACATGGCTTATCCACAGCCTAGGCAGGAGGGTATACTCTGAGCGGGGAAGTGAAAGGAATGTCTAAAAATATTTCTTAATGTCTTTCTGTGCCTGACTAGATACCATAACTTTGCTTTGGGTAATATTTAATGGCTCTATTTCTTGCCCTCTCACACATTACCGTTTCAAAACTCAATATATATTCACATGGTCTAAATACTGACATCTAGTTTTAGTCTTTGTAAATCCAGGGAAAAAGTTACTGTGAATACTGAGAATTTTAATATAATGCAAGTATTTGCTTCACCCCCCCCCCAACAAATATCATTCAATTCCCATGTTCTTCTTAACTCTTCTTTCTCTCTTGCCATTTTATTGGTTCCAGTATGGGACAGAGTTTATTTTTGTTTGTTACCTTTTGTTTCATGTAACTGAAACTCATGCATCTTAAAAGAGTTGTTTTTGTTAAATTTTTCTACACTAAGCCATTGCTGACATCTCCTGCAAGCACTACAGATAGATCAGTGTCACCAGCTGGCACATTTGGATTTCAATCTAAGCTATGGATTGTTTTATTAGGATCACATATTAAATTTAACAGGATTACTGTGCTTGACTCGTGGAGAATAAAAACAGTATTTGATTTTAATTTTCTAGTTTCTAAGGAAGCATGAAAAATATCATTACATGATCATGCATTGGCCAACAGATGACATGGGAAATAAGTAGCCCTAGGTTTAGACATTTCATAGAGGTGAAAAAGAAAACTCACCAAGAAGAAAAGAAATACCCCATTGAGATAGTAGAGTTGATGCCATATTAGAGCAGGAGTTTTTGCCTTTTAAAAGTTATCTCCATGTATCTTTATGGCAAATCACTTAACCCTGTTTGGCTCCATTCCTCATCTGTAAAATGGGCAAGAGAAGGAAATGGCAAACTTCTTCAGTACCCTTACCAAGAAAACCCAAAATGGGGTTGATGGAGTGGCCCTCCTCCACTGAATGATCTTCTTCTTCTTCTTCTTCTTCTTCTTCTTCTTCTTCTTCTTCTTCTTCTTCTTCTTCTTCTTCTTCTTCTTCTTTTCTTCTCTTCTTCTTCTTCTTCTCTCTCTCTCTCTCTTCTTCTCTCTCTCTCCCTCTCTCCTCTCTCCCTCTCCCTCTCTCCCTCTCTGTCTCCCTCTTTTCCTCTCTCTCTCCCCCCTCCCTCTCCCCACTACTCTGAGTTATTGATGGTTATTGGCTTCAGCTTACTTATACTCATCATATGTTTCAAGGGCTTTTTGGGTGATCTGCAGTTTTGATTCTTCAGAGATCATGGTGGATTTGCAATTATATAGAGTAACTGTCATTTCAAAGAAAGAAAAAAGATGGGCTTTGGTGATAGAGAAAATGTGGGATCTTAAAGTATAGTGCAATTTCCCAAATGCAGTCGAGCCTGATCTACTCCTATTTAATTTTGAGCCTGACATTATCCATCAGCACTACTTTAGAATGTGTATACAGATGGTTAATTCATCAGGTTGCCCATTCAACTCTAACTCAAGCCTTGCAGTTTGCATTCTTTACTCACTTGATTTTTGCTGTGTGGATTGTTAGACCTATCTCTTTGGAGTACCTCAAAGGAGGGGCTCATGGATATAATTAAGACCCTGAAGTAGGATATAATCATCTCAATGCGTTTGAAAAACAAGAACATCTGGAAAAGCTTGCCATTTAGAGGGAATCCCTCATCCATTTGGATTCTGAGTAAGACTTATTCTGTAACAATGGTGGACAACTTTGGTGAACATGTTCCATGTTTCACTTGATATTCATCAAAGAATTGTTGAGCAACAGTATCTCTGTGGTATCAAGGAATCTGAGATGATCTTAACATCTACAGAAGAGGCACCCTATTGGAAGACACACATTAAGGCTTTATTTTGCTTTATTGTGAAGGGAAAAAAAACCCCACAACAATAAATAAACCAGAATTTTGCATTCCCTATCTATTAATCAATTTTTTTTTACTATGAAAATGTTTTAGAGTCATCCTATCTCATGTTTTTATCAAGAAGAACTTTGAGATTCATTATGATTCCATATAGATGAGAAAGTACACATATGGTTTAGTAGTGGTTTTCTTGGTAAGCATTTTTTGGGGTAATTTTACCACGTGGTGCTTTCCTTTTTATTATTCTTTCCATCAAAAATATATCTTGGAGAACTGATCACTGGATTCCTTTACATTTGTGTTGCTTCTTGAATAGATTTCTTCCAAAAAATAGTTAACCAGATTCCTTGCTTCATTTTCTTAGGTACCATTTCTACGTCCTAAGAAACCACAAGGGCTGCTGAGATGTTGTATTCAAAATGTGTAAATTTCATTGTCATCCATCATGAGAATATATACTCAAAGGGATCTTATCTATTCTTGAGTTCCCTCCCACGATACAGATTTCAATCCATCCATGCCAGTCCTCTTGTATGATTCTTATCCATGTTCTCAGAGGTCACCACAAGGGTTCTACCCACTGTGTTAGAGACTTCCTTCGTTTTCTCTCAACCTCACAAGAGTACTGGCAAAGTGTTCTGAGTGTCCACCTGTCATCCCTCATTCTTGCTACATGACCAATCCATCTTCTCTTTCTTTCATACAATTCTCTGATGATATCTTTTAAGCCCTGTTCTTCAGAATTCCTCATCGGTTATATATTATAGCCTGCTCGCAGTCACCACACACCTCTCTATTACCTTCTATGTGATCTGAAGTTCTTTAGGGACAATAGAGTTCAGTTTCCACTGCTATATGATAACCACAGTTTCAATATAGTTGTATTGAAAAAAGGGGGGCTTTCACTGTTATGGGAAGGTTGGGGTCCATCACATTTTCCTGAAAGCAATCTGGCCTACTCACCTCATTTTCGTAGTTGGACCCAACTCCTTGGCCATATATATTGTCTGTCTCAGTTACACATATTGTTGGAAAGGCTTTAAAGGCCATCCAAAAAATCTTGGTAATAGACGTTCTTCATCCATTTGGTTTGGCCTATGTGGATAGAATTTTTTTTTTTGGCTTACTCATTGTAGTGATTCCTTTGACATTAGTTAAATTCCCTAAGAAATATGCTGTGGGGAGGCATTAGAACAGGCCATTTGGTAGGACATGATATACAAGCTTTTAAATTTAGTATGAAAGTATCTTATAATCTAAATATCAACCTAAACCAATTATATTTTTCCTATTAGGGTTCTATTGGAGCACCTGGCACTCCAGGGATGGATGGGAAAATGGTGAGTTCCTTTGTTATCATTCTTTCAGATATGAGTAAAAGGGTATGTTAATTGTGAATACCTATGAAAATAATTGATGTACTCCTATATGTGTCCATGTGTATGTGTGTATACGTATTTGACCAATGGAAAGCATGTCTAAAACCATATGGTAAACCTTTTTAGGAAGAGACTACATAAAAATATAGGAACATAATTCCAGCAAGGAGTCTGAAAACTGGCAGTAGGTGTTTTGTGGGATGTAGAGAGTTTTCCTGCTATTTTATGTGAGAGGTAAAGTGAAGTCCGTGGCATAAAGTTAGTAGAGTATGATGAATCTACTTTGGCATTTATGGAGATAAGAAAAATACATCCTAAATTTCTTCTTGTCACAGGAAACATTAGGTTCATTCTCCATTTTTAAGGAACTTTGTTTATTCATCAATCTGAATTAGGAAAATCATTCTTCCTCTTCACTTTTTGATGAGTGAAGGTTTGAAATACATTATTTTGAAAGATTTTGGCAGGCTTTCTATTTCTACTTTCAGTGCCTGGCATATAATAGGTGATTGTTGATTAAAACCACTGTTAATTCATACCATATCCATATGATGAGAAATTAGAAATTTACTTTCAGGCTTGTTGAATAGGGAATAGGGAGTAGACCTGTGATTGCATTAGTAGTTGGAACTCCAGCATGAGGAAACTCCTTCTCCTAATGCAAATCAGCACTTTCTCTGAAACTTAAGAGTCTTAGATAATTGCCTAGAGCTATGAGAGTTTAAATTACTTGCCTAGGGTCAACCAGCCAGTCTGTGTCAAGAGGTGGGGCTTGAAATTAGGACTTCTTGGTTTTGAGGTCAGTGCTATATATATATAGCATAGATTCTGCTGTGTTGTTTTTACTTGTTGAATCTATGCACAAAACAACTGATAATCATTAATCTGCCTCTCCCTCTCCATTATGTATATGTGTACATATGAATGATATACACTCATGTGTATATGTATACATGTTTACTTATATGGAGTAGTCAACCTTGTCTCTCTGAAGAAGCTGCCATGGGTTTCCTTGAGAGCATACTCTAGCTTCACAGGTTGGAGATCTGTCATCCAGAAAAATTGTTCTCAAACCTTACAGACTCCAAGACAGAAGTGTTTGTATCCATTGGGAGATTCCCCGCAAACCCCAAAAACCTGAACTAGGGAGTTGTGCTAAATCTGTCTCCCTCAGAGCTCGTGTACTGGTCCTTTGTAATTGTGTGAACCACTAGCCTGGCCCCTCAAGTCCCTCTTAAGTCTCTGATCCTCTGGGTCATCTTACAGAAGTCCCGGCAGATCAAAACAAAGTAGAATATTCCTAGTGCTAAAAAAAATGGGTCAGCTTTTCAATTTTGACTTTTTTTGTCAGTACCCAGTCTTCTCTACAGAGTAGCCAAAGAATCCTTTTTTACCTTTCATTGTGGCTAATCATTTTAAAAACTTATTTGTCTTTTAGGTAAAATCTATAAAGGGCATTTAATTTCTAATTCATCAGAGATAGGGGGAGAAATGTACTTTATTCTCTTTTGGGCAAAGTCCACATATATGTTGAATTTCTAATCCATGAGGAATAGGCAACTAGACTTCAAAATGTCCCTTTACTTCAAAATGTTTTCATATTTGAACTCGGGGAGCCCTTTTTTTATGCATTGCTCATTTTCTCAGTGGAATAAATGTTCTCCACCCAGGCAAGTGGTATATTTTTGTCGATGCAGCAAATTACCCACAGTCATTGGTTAGTTTATTACCTGTCTATTCCTGTGTTTTTCTAGTTAACTTCTATCCTCTCACAGGTTCAGATAGTCATGAAACCTTCACTTTATGTTTCAGATAGGAGTAGATAGAGAAGAAAAATTAGCATGTAATTTTAAAAATGCATTATTTCCAGGAAACAGTGATAGAAAAAATATCCTTCAGACAACCGAAATTTGAATACAAAACAGCAGAGATCAATGCAGATCTCCATTGGATGGCAGAGTCCCAAATATAGAGTTGGAAGGAAACTTAAAAGTCATCCAGTCCAGCCTCTTTATTTTACAGTTGAGGAAACTGAGACACATAGAGAATAAATAACTTGCCCAAGGTCATAGAGATAGTTTAGTGGCAGAGCTGGGATTCAGATCTAAGTTATTTATAGCAGAACTACATCATACTGCCCCTGAAAGCACAAGAGCTTTACATATTAAGTTGTGATTTTTCTCTTAAATGTAAACATATTGGGAAGCAGCAGAGATTTAGAGAAACCTTTAACCTGAAACTGTGCCACTTAGAAACCCCCCATGTATGTCCTTATGAAGTCTTTACGTGTTTTCTTTTTATAAAGGAAATATGCAATTTCCTTGCAGATTCCTGCAAGACAAAGGAATGTGTCCCGTTTTCTTGTCCTGGTCATCAAACTTAAATTGTATTGCAAGGATCAAAGTGGCCATTTTCAATTTGTGAATTTACATTTTGATTTCCACCTTCATTTATGACTTTTTTTTTAGTGATTTTCCTGTATATGTTTCTAAAAATGGTGTCAGCACAACTTAATTGTGTTTGAACTCATTTTTTCCTAAGCTGAGTGAAGAATACAAATATTACCAGACTTCAAGAATTTACTCCAATACTTTTTATATGGAAGATTTGTTACCTGCATACAGGATTTCAATTTTGTTGACGCCTGCTATGTCATCTCTGGAAAGAGAAAAGCATATATGTGCTTCAGCTATAACAAAGGGGCCTTATATCCTAGTGAGAACACTTGGTGGAGCAATGGAATAATTCCATTTTGGGGAGAAGTGTGACGTGAATGTTAACCTGTCAGAATAACATGTTTCTCTGAGAAGGCAGGTAAGAATAGTGTAAGTGAAATAGCAGACAGACAATGTCTTGGAAGACAAAACTACATTGGAAGATATTTTATTTCTGTTATTAGCGTTTCACACCCAAATTTGCTTTCACTGAATAGAAACTGTTGTTTCTAGGGAGTGGATGAAGTAGGTTCCATTTTGGGCACTTTAGAAACATATCAAATAAAAACTGGACCAGTAACTTTAACATTGATTTTTTTAAATCTGCATGTATGTGTAGCCAGCAACAACAATAGCAAAATGTTTTTAGGGAAATCAGAACTTCAGCTGAAGAAGATACGCCCAGTCGCTGGAGTTGAGTCAGTCAGGGCATAATTTGGACTCAGGCATGGTCTTGCCTTTTACACTTTTTTCTATTTTAAATGATATTAAAAAGCAAACACAAGTTAATTCCACAAATATCTGTAAGGAGGAAGAATTATACTTAAAAGGAAGTAACTGACTTTCAGTCTTCCCTCTTTTTTGGTCAATGATTTTTTTTTTTTACCCAACATCTTTGTGGAGAGGGCAGCTAGGCAGCACACTACGTAGAGCAAGCACCAGGCCTGGAGTCAGGAAGACTTGAATTCAAATCCAGCCTCAGACACTTATTAGATGTGTGACCCTGGGCAAGTTACTTACCTCTGTCTGCCTCTCTGTAAAATGGAGCTAATTATAACCTATTTCCCTGGATTGTTGTGAAGATAAAATATGGTAATATTTATAAGGCTCTTTGAAAACTTTAAAGCACTATATAAATGTTAACTCATAAATAGGATGGAGAGGAGAATTTTAAATATTTCTTCTTAGTTTTCACAATTAAAATAAAAAGAAATGTTTCTACTGAAATCGGAAATGTGGGTTTAGCAAAGCAAACTGAAGAACCATGGAAAACATTTTTATGTGCCCCAGATAGTGAATTATGAAAATAGCATATCCAAAGATAGTCACCAAGGTGGGTTGTTAGCTCGGTCTTGTTCAACATAACAGAATCACAAAAGGTCTAAATAAAAAGAGACCTCAAAGGCCATTCAGGTCAATCTATACATGAATGAGAATCCCAACAAGAGGTCAATCAACCTTTCCTTGAAGACCTACAGCAAGGAGGAACCCACTATTTCCTAAGGCACACCAAACTCAATTTTTGGATAGTTCTTTTTGAAAATGACATTTTGATGACATTTATCATGGTACTTTTGTCAACAGCTTGTATAAAGAAATAGAAGTCACCTAGGTAGCGCAGTAGATAGAGCCCTGGGCATAGAGTCAGAAATACTTGAGTTCAAATCCAGTGACCCCAGGTGAATCACTTAACCTTTCTCTGCCTCAGTTTCCTCATCTGTAAAATAAGGATTATAATAGCACTTTTCTCCCAGGGTTGTATGAGGATCAAAGGAGATAATATTTATAAAGCAATTAGCACACTGGCATATAGGATACTTTGGTGTTTAGTACGTGCATGTTTCTTTCCTTCCTTCCTTTTCAAATTTTCAGATGACACAAATCTGAATACACTGAATGACAGAATCAGTCAACACACATTTATTTAGTGTCTACTATATTTCAGGCTCTATGCTCAGTAATTGGGATGCAAAAAGAAGCAAAGACAGTTCCTGTCCTTAAAACATAAACCCACAAATATAAAATGTCCACTTCTATCCTTGAAATACAATCTAAATTAGATGACCAGACCAAGAAAACCTTTTTCTTGCAGAAATGGGAACTAATATGAAATCCTGCAGGCACCCTGGAGGTAGCCAAGCAGAGATTTGGACGACTTCCTGTCAACGATGTTTTAAAGAAATTCCTTCCTGAGTTGGTTGGAAGATAGAAGTAGAAGACTTCTAAGACCCCTTCCAGTTTTAAGACCTTTCATGTTCAGCTTGGTTACAGATCTAAATGTTTCCCTACAGACATATAGCACATGTAAGTCAATTTACCTAGACTGGTCTTCAAAGAATCAATGCATAGCCTATCACTAGGCCCAAAGATAAAGCCCAGCTGTCTTGGAAGGACCCCCAGAGCTTATACTGGGATAGCACAGCTGTCAAGACCACAGCATAGTGAGACATCCAAGTAGTTGAAGGGATGACTACTTTAGTGGAGGTTTGTCAGGTATATAACCAGGTATTAAAAATCATAAATCTAGAATTTATGGACCCAGAGGGTTCCTATAATCATGTAAATCTACAAGAATCAGGTTAATTTTTTAGTTCAACCAGTGAATCCAAAATGCTTCAAGGACAGAGTAGTATGTAAAAGGATTAGATTTTTAAAAAATAATCTTGCCTATTAGTTTAAAGCCAGAAAAAAATTAGAGTTAAAATAAGACACTTATTTTTATCTAAATTTGCTATAATAATAGGCTATGTCCTTTATTTTTAGAGGTCTGTCCTTTTGTTGTTAAAGAGAATTTCATAAAATCAAATTCTAAAATATTTCCCCAAGGAAAAATACAGAAGGTCTTTTGCTTATAGGTCTGACCAAATAGGACAAATAGTATGGAAAAGTTGTTCAGATAGCTTGCTTTAAATCAGAGTTTATTTTTGGCAGAACCCTTTTCTGGTTAAATCCGAGATTAGGGCTCAATATCTCATGTATCCTTGAATGTCCCTCATAGGACTGAAGGAATGAGCAATGTTAGCACTTTCATCAGCAGGTCTAGGCTATATGTAATAACACTGACTGATATGTTGCAGCCCTTTAAGGTTTACTGGATATTTTGCTTATGTCAGCTGTATGTTAGTGTCCCTAGACTAGACTCTTTATTCTCCAATGAATGAGTTTACGCACCTTCCCTTCTCACATCCATCCACTGTCTAATATGCTCATTTTGATCAAGCCAATTTAGCAAATATTTATTAGATATGAACCACTGGAGCAAGAGAAGCAGGAATGAAACCCTCCCTGCCTCAAGGAACTTATATTCTGCTAGGGGATATATAACATGGAAATAGATGAATGAATTGCATGGTAATTTGAGAAGGGAAAGAGTACTACCAATTGTGGAGATAAGGAAAGAGTTCTTGAAGGAGGGGTAACTTAGCTGTATCTTGAAGCAAGAGAAGGATTCTGAAAGATAGAGATGAGAAGGGGGTAAATTACTGGTATGGAAGACAGCTTCTGAGAATTCGCTAAGGCCAGAGTTGGAATGCAGAATTTAGGGGACAGATAGATAGTAGCATAATTGAATAAAACGTAGAATGCTTGAAGGGAAATCATGTTAATTAAGGTGGGAAGGTAGGTAGGGGCCAGGTTGAATGTCAGGCTAAGGAGTGTGTATTTTATTCAAGAGGTAAGAGGATGCTACTGCTGTTTTGGGGGATGGGAAATGATATGGACAGACTTGTGCCTCAGAAGACAATTTTTGCAGCTGGAGGAGAGACAGAAGGCTTATAGACCAATAAGAAGGCTATTCCAATAATCTGGAACAGTACTTGTGAGGTGATGGCTTTAGGGGTGGAAGAAAGGGACCAGATGTTGTGAAGATAGAATTGTTACTACTTAGAAATTAATTGGCTGAGGGTGTGGGAATGAGGGGGAGGGTGATAAAACTGGGCAAGTGGGAGGATATTGCTAGCCTCTGCAGAAACAAGGAAGTTTGGAGGAGATGAGGTTTTAGGGTAGGGGTGGTATGTCAAAGGGAGAAAGATCATGAGTTCCATTTTTGGATATGTGGCATTCAATATGCTAATGGGACATCCAAAGATATCTATTCACCTGGAATAATCTTTCCTTGGCCCTGTGGATGCGTATCCTTTGAGACATCCCTTAAAGCGTCCTTTGAGCTCTCTAGCCCATGTTCGTGTGAGCATAGAATTTAGAGCTAGAAAGAACCTTATGAATTATTTAGTCCAACCCTGTCATTTACCAATGCCTCAAGTCAGTAGGTAGTTAATAGCAGAGGCTGGATTTGAATTTGTCTTCTCATTCCAAATCTGGTAGGTGGTACAGTGGACCTGAAATCAGGAAGACTCAAGTTCAAATCCAGCCTCAGACACTTGCTAGCTATGTGATCCTGGGCTTAACTTCTTAACGTCTGTCTGCCTCAGTTTCCTCAGTTGTCAAATGCAGAAAAATAATAGCACCTACCTCCTAGGGTTGTTGTGAGCATCAAATGAGATATTATTTGTAAAGCACTTCCTGCAGTGTCTGGCACATAGCACATGCATGATAAATGCTTGTTTCCTCCCCTCCTCACTTCCACAGTTCTATGTTGTGTATCTTCCCTCTTTTCTGTACTCCTGAACTATTCTTTACCGTCCTGAAGTATTCTATATTCTGTACCACACAATGAGGCACTTAATTGTAAGTAAATATAAAATTATTTTATAAAATATACATATATTTTATTATATAAATTATATAAATTATTATACAAATATATTTTTATTATATAAAATATAAATAAATAAAATAGAAAATACTTTTATATTCATCACTATTTTTTTTTCACAGTGTTATTTTTTTTTGTCTCCAGTTAGATTGTAAATTCCCCAAGTTTATTGCTACACTCCTATGTTCGAATGTTTCACCTTCCTCCTCTGAATTTTACCTATATTATCAGTTACATTAAAAAAAATTTAATTCAACTAACATATAAAAATCATGATAGCATAATGACCCTTATGGGTATTTAATAAACAAGCACTTCCCTATACAACAGCCTTCTAAGGAAATGCCACTATTACCATTCCCATTTTGTAGATGAGGGAGCTGAGATTAGATAGAATGAATGATTTGCCTAAGGTCACACAGGTGACCTTAGAATCAAGATTTGAAACCAAGTTTTGAAATCAGCAGAATCTTCCAATGACTCAATTTTAGCTCTTGTCTATAATCATTCTAGTAATAAGTACCTGAACCAGGATTTGAGCCCAGGGTCTTCTAACTCAAGTCTAGTTCTCTTTCTGACGCGTCCTGCTTGATTTTGTCAGTCTACTAGTATCAAAAGCTTATTTCAAACTGTCCAATTAGTAGCTTCTCTGGAATGGGCGTCTCAATTTACTTCCAAGTTGATCCGTATGTTAATTTCCCTGTTAGTTTTTATTCATATTTCCAATGTGACCGAAAGCACTCATGATCAGATGGGGCTGGAGACCAGATTTTGCAATTTCGTTTTAAGCCAGAAACCTGTTTGTCAAATGACTATAAAGCTGCCCTGCAGGGATACTTGTAGAAGCTTAATTACTGAGCCTATTTACTTTCTACCTTTTCAAATCAGCTCTTTAAAAAACATATCAACAACAAAAAAGAAAAAGAAGGAAGAATCTTGTAGAGAGAGTTTTCGTATTAAGAGTATTTCTTATTAGCAGGAGTAAATTAACTTTGCACCTTGACTTTTATATTTTGAGTCTTTAGAGAAAAAAAAGAATCAAATTAAAAATTATATTTTCAAGGCGCAGTGGATAAAGTGCCAGGCTTGTAATCAGTTCTGATGTGACCTCCAACACTTACTAGCTTTATAGTACCTCAGGCAAGTCACTTAACCAATTTGCCTCAATTTCCTCATCTGTAAAATGGGAATAATAATATCACTCACCTACTAGGATTGTTGTGAAGCTCAAATGAGCTAACTATTGTAAAGCACTTAACAGTGCCCGGCACATTGCAGGCACTACAAAAAATTAGCTATAAATAATAAACACATTAGTTTTTGCTTATTAACTTTATTCCTTCTCTCAAGTAGTACTTTCTGCATTAAAACAAACAACCTCTAATTTTCAACACTATTTCTGTAAGTAGTTAACAAATATTCCTTAGCAGCCTACTGTGTACAAGAACTGTGTCCTTCAAATTTATTCACTAGCATTGTGTTCTTTTAAATACAGAGGAGGGAAACCTTTCCCTCTCATCCCCTCTTGTGTGTTCAGACCCAGAGAGACAAATCATCTGTACAAGATTCTCCTCATTGGTGGAGATTGGTTACTTAGTGTTCCAGGCAGAGTTGGGATAGTTACAAATATAATTGCAAGCAAGCAATATCATGAAGTTCAGTGACAGGGGGTTAGATGTGCTTCTCAGGATCTGAATCTATAGGGAAAATCACCACTATTCACATTCATTTCTGGTTACATTTCTGTGTGTCCTGATTGCCGAGTAGTAAGCAGACTGAAGCACACGTAAGAAACCACATGAGACTGACTGCCCTTTTGAAGGGCAAGTTAGCCAATATCACACACAATACAGATGACAGGAAGGGAAAATCATGGACCACCCCCAGCCAAGCCATTGCAAGCTTCTTGGGACTCATTTTTGCCTTCCCCTTCTGAGTCTCTCATGTTATCATCTAAAAACCCTCACAAGAGCTTGGGCTCATTTGACGAGAGTATACCAGCAATCGAGGCACTGTAAAGTTGGCTGAAAGCCCACTGGATCTGTGAAGAGTCTTTGATGCTTATCTCTAGTGTCCAGCCCTTAACTAAGCTGTTCCACTGCCTGATTGTTGCCAAACTATGAATGCTAGTGCTTAAAGAAAAGCGGGCTTGATTACATAGCACGAGGAGGAAGAAAATGGAGATTTTGGTGGGCTTTTTGAAGAGGACTTGAGCTGAGAGGGAATTAATTCTTAATTCTGTACATTTTTCCTTTTAAAACTGTGGCTTTCTTTTCCTCAGTGCAGGTATTTCATGAACTACCCAGGTTTATCGACTATGATTATGATCTCTCTTTGGCTCATAAGAACAGAGAAAGAGAGAGGAGAAAGATTTCCCTAAAGATAACTAGGCTAGAAGCAGACAAATGAAAGAAAAAAGAAAAAAAGGGGGTCTAAAGAAAATGTGTGTGTGTTTGTGTATACATAAGAGATTGCCTGATGTAAAATTACCTGAGCAGTGAACAGTAAGAGAAGGAAGAGGAGATGCAGGGACAGGACCAGTACAGAGTATCCTTAAGGGAAAAGAAAGGAAGTAGATGGAAAGAGCTGTTGAGTCAGACACTTCCTTGAGTCTATGATACTTTAATTATAGCCCAAAGTTGGGGGGAGGGTAAGGGGAGTATAAAAATAATTAGACTATGGGACTTTTGAGGAAAGGGATAAGTAGTACGTAGACTAGACATTGGAGATTGAATATCTAAGGATGAAAGTGATCTCCATGAACAATTTCATGTGTTTAGATATAAATCCCTCCCCATCCCCAATCTGTGCTCATCTTCTCTGAAGCAAGGATCTGTTCCCCTAGTATACAGATGCTTCTCTAAGGACTAGAAAAAGCCTAAAGATGATTATTAACATGATTTTTTATTCCAAGATGAGCTTTATAGCATTTGGTCAAGCTGTTTTACCTGATACAATTGGGCTTAAACCTTCGGCACACTGCCTGGTTCCCAAGCCCTCTATCGTGACTATTGACATCTGCATGTTAAGAAAAGTTATTACTGCAAATACACTGAAGAGGCTTGATTGTGCCCTTCAAATTCAGTCACCAGCGATGTGCTTTACTAAATACAAAGGAAGGAAGGGTTACCGTCCATATCCAGACAGGCAACCTATATAAAATGAGGATGGGGAGGTACCATATAGGAAGGGCAGTCGTACCTCAGCCTACAGCCTGGGACCTTGTTCTCTGGGTCAGCTCTCCTAAGAAATTACTGATTTTCCCAGCTTCTCCCACTTTTCTCCCTTTGAACCCAGAGACTTTTCTAAAAGTTCCAAGGTTTTGGGATTCTCCCCATGGCAATAATAGTGAAGGGTAGAAGCTGGGCAGGGCTGTTTCTGAATTCCTTTTATAAACAAAAGAATTGTTTATAATTCCCCCTTATAGGTAAATACTTTTCCTTCCCAGCCATAGTTTATGATACATAATTTTTTTCCCTTGGGAAAATGCACAAAACCTGGGAATGGAGGGAAATGTATTGAGGGGAAGAGAAATGAGGAAGAGGGACAGAGATGGGGATTGGCAGCTGCTTAAGGATATCTGATTCCAAAGTGCAGGTGCCTCACGGGTCATCAGTGTAAAGGAGAAAGTGCCAGAAATAAAGATATGATGTAAAATTACCGTATACTAAATTTTAAATGAACGCAACTGATTCTTGTTCACCACTGCCAGATTGGAAAACAATTGGGATAGAAATTATGGCAACCCATACTGCTGTTGAATGACCTCTTTCCCTATAGTGCTAAATCTCTGTAAGAGGACTAAGTGCCTTTCAACTTTTAAGTATTTTCATATTTTTTTCCTTGAAAACCATCACCTGAACTAGCTGAAAAAAGGCTAGGGTGATGTTTTACATTAGAGCTCTAAGACATGTTTGGTAAAAAAATCAAAGCAGTAAGCCCTTCTTTTTAAAAAGTCAGCCTAAATTATTTTCAGCTTAAATACTCACATGGTCATTTGGGAGCAATACACTGGAAATAGTATTGGAGTTTAAAGTATGGGAGAGGAAGCACCATCAATCTACCTGCATTTAAGATGTCAGCTGCTGTTTTGCTTTATAAATACCTATAGAATTTCTTTATCATTTGGGAGTTTGAAATGTTGTCAGATTTAGGTGGGCAGGAGATGATCCAACAAAACATAAAAACTATGCTTTTATAGACGAAGCTAAACCCTTTCATCTTATCATTTTTTCCATATGCCATTCTTATATGTTTGGGTATGTAAATATATAGAGATATATAGATATAGATATAGATAGATAGATAGATAGATAGATAGATAGATAGATAGATAGATAGATAGATAGGCAGACAGACAGATGGATAGATTAGATAGATGATAGATAGATAGATAGATAGATAGATAGATAGATAGATAGATAGATAGATAGATAGATAGATAGATAGTATGTCAATGAAGATGATTTGTGTGACTTTGGTCCAGTCACTATACTTCTGTAGACCTTAGTTTCCTTAATCTTGAAAATTGCTAAAGTTTCTTCCAGATCTGATACTCTCTCTCTCTCTCTCTCTCTCTCTCTCTCTCTCTCTCTCTCTCTCCCCCTCTCTCCCCCCTTCCTCCTTCCTCTTTAATTAACTGTTCTTTTCCTTCTTTCACATCTCTTTTCATTTCCCTTCCTTTATTCTTTCTTTGCCCCCTTCCTTATTCCCTTTCTTTCCTTCTTCCTTTCAACAAGAATTCACTAACCAACTACTATACCTGTTTCATGATGTAAAAGAATAATTGCTTTAGAGAGCTCTGATCTCCTTGCATATCCAAAATCATGGAGATTTCTGTGGTATTCGTATAGAGAATGGTATGGTATTCATAGAGAAACCTGTGGTAATATCGAAGCAGCTCTTCCCTTTCTTGTTTGAAGATATGAATAGGTAAATTATCATCCAGTCTTGGGGCTTTCCTGTTCCACACAGCTCTAACTGCAGTAATTAGTTTTTGACAGTTGGAGCAATGTCTGTGTTGTCGTATACTGGCAGCTGCTCTGTGCTGCATCAGCCCTTATCCTGTTATATAGTTCTCTTGACAATGACAGATTTGCTGTCTCTGTTTTTCAGTTCATATAGCAAATACTAGATCTCTTTCAGGGTTAGCCTGTTTTGGTCTTATTCCCTTGCTTACAATCACCCAAGTGTGCATCCTATAGCAACATCAATGTGACTTTTCCCCTCCTGTGACAGAACTTCAGACTTTAAGCTAAGTGTTACTTCATCTGATATTCATGTTAAACTGAGACTGTTGCATTTTTGGACCTTTTTTAAAAAATGAAATAGCAAATGAAATTACAAAAATCAAGCTTATCCTTATGGATTCAATTCAAAAACATTAATTGAGCATCTGCCCTATGCTAGGTGCTAGGGAAACAAAAATGAAAACTGAAGCAGTCTCTCTTTGAGAGAGTTTATAGTCAAGTGTCATAGGCTTAGAGCTGGAAGAGACCTTAGAGTCTGCCTCTTCTGCCCCTGTGGTTTCACAGATGAAGAAACTGAAGCCCAGAGAGGTTGTGATTTGCCCAGGGGCATGCAGCTAGTGAGTTCCTAAAAGGAAGGATATGAACTCAGGTCTTCCTAACTCCAAGTCTGGTAGTCTACTAGAGAAAATATGACAAGTCCATAAGTAAGTATGATGCAGTGTATAATAGGAGAAATTGAATTCAATTTAATACAGTCATTAAGTATCATAGGCAAGGCACTATGTTAGGGGCTAGGCATTTAAAAATTTTAAATGACACAAACCCTGTTCTCAGTGAGATTACTGAGGGAGCTATAGAGTGTGTATAGATAAATACTATGCCAGGTAAGGAGTGGTGGGGACAAAGGGAAAATGCAAGTATTGCTTTGAGGAGTGAGAGAACATGGGCATTTAGGGGTCTTAGAAGGCTTCATAGAGGGGGTGGCCCCTTAATGGAGCCACCCTGAAAGAAGGATTTCAGAGGTTGAGATGAAAAATCAAATTCGAGGTATGCTTCTGATGTGTAGGTATATGGACATCATTAGCCTGCTTGAATCCACAAGGGCAAGATATGGTAAGACGTGGTCAGAGGATAGTTAGTAGTACAATTTAACTGGAATATAGAGTGGGTGAACAGGGCTAATTTGACACAGGATTGGGAAAGCAGTTTGGAATTAGAACATGGAGAGACTTAAATTCCAGGCTAAGGAGTTTATATCTTTTCCTAGGAGGAATTTGTGTGATAATTTAACAGATGAGACCACCAAGGGCATATGGCAAGACAAAATGGATTGAAGGCATGTCTTTCTCCCTGTACCACTTTCCATAGTACATATACAGTTCTAATACCAATTCCCTCTGCTACATATAAAGACATTTTTTGACATTCATTTTTAAAAAAATATTTTGACTTCCTAATTTCTCTCTCCTTCCTCTCTGGGATACTAAGTAATTTGGCATAGGTTATATATGTTCAGTCATCCAAAACATAATACCATATTAGTCATGTTGTAAAAGAAGACACAGGCCCGAAGGAAAACGTATACACACACACACACACACACACACACACACATGCACAATACAGAAAGTGAAAAATAGTATGTTTTGATCTGCATTCAAATTCCATCAATTCTTTTTCTGGCAGTGGATAGTATTTTTCACCTCTGGAATTGTCTGGAATCTTTGTATTGCTAAGAACAACTAAGTCATTTACAGTTGATCATTTTACAGTATCAAAAATTTGTTGGAACTGATTTATGAAGGGGCCTTGAATTTCAGGATAAGCAATGTGGACTTGATATAGTGGGCTGGAGAGTGATCAGAACCTGCATAATGTAGTAAAGAAGAACGAGAAATGAGTAGCTAAGTGCTGCAATGAATAGAGTGCCAGGCCTGGACTCAGGAAGACTCATCTTCCTGTGTTCAAATCTAACCTCATACACTTACTAGCCATTAAACCCCCTTATTACAATAATGGCAATGGGAAAGGGTGGTGGTAAGATAATTACAAGGATTTGGTAATTACAGAACCTCATAATCTCAGAATTGGAAGGGACGTCATGTCATGTAGTCCAGCCTATGCCCAAGGAGGAATCTTTTCTGCAATATAACTTCCTAGTGGTCATCCAACTGTTGCATAAAGATCCACTCCCCCCCCAGACATTCCACTCCACTTTGGGGCAGCTCACATTATCAGGAAGTTTTTCCTGACATCAAGTCTTGTCTGTTTGCGATTTTCACCCATTTCTCCCTCTGGGACTAAACGAACTAAGACAAATCTATAGGACAGCCCTGCAAAGATCACTTCCATACCTTCTGACCCCCCACAAGTCTTCTCTTGTCCAGAGAAGACCTCTGTTTCCTTCAAATGATTCTCACATTGCATCATCTCAAAGACCTTTATCATCCTGGTTAGCTCCTCCAGATGTCCTCCAGCTTTACCAATGTCCTTCCTAAAATGTGGTTGCTGGAACTGATCTGACCATGGTAGGGTAGAGTGGGACTACCACTTCCCTAGTCCTGCACATTCTACTACTTTTATACTTGTTGTCTTGGCTGCCCTATCATAATATTGACTCATATTGAGCTTACATATCACATAAGTTTTTCATTAAAATGGATATTTAGCCAAGCAAGCCTCTCCTATCTTTATTTATGAAATTGACTTTTTGAGCCCAAGTGTGTCACTTTATATTTATCACTATTAAATTTCATTTTATTAAATTCGACCCAATGTTCTTGCCTGTTGAGGTCTTCACTTAGTCTTGACTGTCATTCTTGGCATGCTGTCATTGTCAAATAGAAATTGATTCCTGCTGGTACATATTGACTTAGAAAATCCACTGTGTTGTATTTTATATTTACTCATTTAGTTAAACATTTCCCACTTACATTTCAATCTGGTTCAGGTCCCACTTGGTGCCTGAGTTTGACACTTCTGATCCAAAGTACTAGATATTAAGAAATACAGGAAATAGGGTGCAGAAATTTATCCTGCCCTACAGGAAAATAGAAGGGGAAGGGGATAAGAGAAGGGAGGGGGAGAGATAGAAGAGACGATAGACTAGGGGAAGGGATATTCAGAATGCATGCCATCTTGGGGTGAGGGGAGGGGTGAGATGGGGTGAAAATTTGGAACTCAAAAACTTGTGGAAGTAAATGTTGAAAACTAAAAATAAATAAATTTATACCAAAGCACTAGATGTATCTCTTCCACCTTCATGTCATCTGACAATTTGTCTTCAATGACTTTATCCAAATCATTGATAAAAATGCTAAACAGGACAGGGCCAAGCAAAGATCCTGGAGGAATGCATTGATAACCTCCCTCCAAATAGATATTTAATGTCTGTGGATAGCTCTTTGGGTCCAGCCATTCAATCTATTTTAAAACCTCTGAACTATAAATTTATCTAGTATACTTACTGCCCTATTTTCCATAATAGTAGCATGAGATACTTTTATCAGATGCTTTTGTTAAAATCAATGGAAACACTACCTGCATAGCAGAAGTACTTCTGCTACCCCCAGTGAAAAGACACAAATTGGCCCAAAAGGCAACAGAAATTCCGATGGACCTTTAAGGAGGGTTTAAAAATAAAAAGCAAGATTCTTGCGGCTTTTTAGTCACCCCAAAACGTTGTAGGCCAGCATGTTTCCCTTTTCATACCTCACTATGTTTTTTTGAAACTTATAGGTTTAGATTTTCACTGCATTGAATGAGGTCACCATTCTTTAGAAACAGGAAATGTTTCCAAGTTAATAATTATCAGCTAAGTGGCCCAGTGAATAGAGCGTTGGACTTGGAGTCAGGAAATCCTGAGCTTAAATCCAGCTTCAGACACTTACTAGCTGTGCTATTCTGGGCAAGTCACTTAACCTTTTTATGCCTCAGTTTCCTTAGCTGTCAAATGGAGATAATAATAATCATGAGAATCAAATGAGATAATATTTTAAAGTGCTTTGCCATCCTTAAAGCACTATATAAATGCTAGCTATTAATATCTCATAGAAGCTTACTTGCAGTGAAAAGGATTAATATATGTATATATACACACTCATATATATATACATATTACTTTAAAGTCTTCGTAGGACTCCATATTGTATCATATGAGTCTCTTGATAACCCTGTAAGGTAGGTACTATTATTCCCACTTTACATGAGGTAATTTAGGCTCAATGAGGTTAAATCCTACAGCTAGTGAGTATCAGAAGCAGAATCCCTAACACAGGTCTTCTTGACTTTAAAGTCCAGCATATGACTCACCATGCCATGCTATTTAATGCACTGTGGTGATAACATTTACTTGCAACATTTTATTTCTATGCCATTTTTGTAATATAGGGAGACCCAATTAGATAGGAGTCTCCTTTCTAGGGCTGGGTAGAATTCAAGGATGTATTTAATGCAAGACTTGTCATTTTATTCAGTAACATGTTCTGTTTTCGTTTGAGGGTGAACCTGGCTTGCCCGGAACAGCGGGACAGAATGGCACACCTGGGCCTAAGGTTAGTTAAATAAAAAGTCGTGTACATTTTCTGTGCACTATAAATATCTGCATAAAATATCATGTTATTACCATTTTTGATGTGACTGATGTTAAACTTGTGTGTCCTTCTTTGCCTGTTAAGACCATGACACACTAAAAGATTTCTCTTCATACTAAGTGAAAAAAATTATTGTTTGTGACATTATAATTAGTGTTCATTATGCTTCTTCCTGATTTAGAAAACAAACAGGATGTCATTGTCTTCCCCATCACCCCAGACTTTTTCTCTCCTTTTTTTAATTTTATTGATATATTTTGTATTCATATTCACTCTTATTTCCAAATATTTCCCTCTCACCTCTCCAGCCCAAGGAGCCATCTCTTGTAACAAGAAGGGAGAAAAACAAGACAGCAAAAATAAGCAATACATCCACACCCATATTCCCCAACTCTACAAAGAAGGCAGGGAGGTCCATTTTCTCATCTTTTCTTCAGGGCCAAGCTTGGCCATTATAATTTCATAGCATTCAGTTCTGATTGCTTTGTTATTGCTTTCTTTCCTTTTATGTTGTTATAGTCATTGTTTTCTTTATCTTGCTTATTTTTTACTTTACTAAATATTTCATAGATTTTTCCCATGCCTCTCCATATTCTTTATGGATGTAAGTTCTTTTTCCTTTCCTTTTTTTTTTTTTTTTAAGATTGTGTCTTCCTCTTTCTTCCAGGCTGGAAGTTCAGGGGCTAATTATAGGTCTGGTCTCCCTCTGATTATCACTAGAGTTTTGACCTGCTCTATCCCATCCTGGGGCAGTTTGGCCTTCCTACAAAGTCTGATAGACCCCCACTCCCAGGGGTTTGCCATATTGATGCTAGACTTAGTGAAGACATCTAATCACCTTAGCCCACTGCAGCTCAGAATTCTCAAGCTCAAGAAGTCCATAGCATTAGCCTCCCCAGTAGCTGCAATTACCATCATGGACTACCATGTCTGACCTGTGTTATCAATGCTTACAGTGAAATATTTTTCCATTGTGTTACCGTAACACAACTTGTTTAGTTATTCTCTTAATCATTGGGCATCTACTTTGTTTCTGGCTTATTTACAGTCACAGAAACTTAGCAGAGATTATTGGCTATCATTAGAAATCCTTGGTTTCTGAGATGATTTTAATTGTTTCCTTGGTGACCAATGAACAATAGTTGACATTTACATAATACTTTCCTCCAACCACTCTCTGAGGTATGTAGTCTAAGTATCACTTTCTTCATTTTATAGATAAGGAAGATGAACTCCTCAGCAATTAAGTTTCAGGGCAAATACTCAAACCTAAGTCTTCTACTGCAAAGTCTAGTGTGCTTTCTGCCCCTCCATGATGACTTTCTGCAACACCATAGACCATATTTATGTTGCCTGGAATTTTCTATTCTTTCAAATAACTTCTACAATTTGTTACTGCTCCTAGAAATTTACCTATTCAATAATGCAACATTTTCATAGCACAATGGAGATGTAGCTCCATTTTAAAAGTTAATATAGATATGGCCTAAATAGTTAAGAAAGGTCTTGAGAGGGTTTGGGGGCTGTAGTTCTTATTGACTTCTGGGAAATTTCAACTTTTCTCTTTCTTGAGAAAAGAAGAAGTCTGTTAAGGACAATATAGGTGACAAATTCCAAAAGGTTTGCTTAGTGAGCTTCTCTTAAATAGCAGGATTATGTCTAATCCCATCAGTTGTGTTTTTGTGTATCTCTAGACACACATACCCATCACAGATCACATCATTATTGATAGGTGATGACAGATTTCAAGTTTATAAATGTTTCTTTTGCCCAGAAAGAGAGGCAAGTGAATAGTCCTTTGAGACCTCAGCCATCTCCCCGGCTGGTTCTCTTTCCCCACACTAAAATGCCAAATGATTGGACTTCATGAAGAATGGATGTTCATGGTGCTATTCTAGTGTTGCCTAGCAACCATCTCGATAGGTGTTGGGTGATGAGAGTGGCCAGAAATACATGAAGCTAGAGGGTCACTGTCAGCTCCCAACAATGAAAGGAGAATTGCCACTGAAACTAGGTTATGAGTTTGAAAAAGAACATGGAAGTCGTCCTAAGCTGTCCTGTCAGCAAGAAGATCTGAGAGCACTGGAGACTTCTGCTCAAAATTTTCACAAAAGCAGCTATTTCATTATGCATATAATTCATTCTAGGACTTTTTATCATTTCTGTCCTTTTCCTGTAAAGTTATACTGAAACTCTCTTTACCCTGGGAATTTCCCTGATTTTGTACTTTCTGAGCAGAGAAGGCTCTCATAAAATCTCTGGGTTCTTTCACATTCCAGCATTCTCCATAGGGGACTGTAATATCCCAACAAACAATGGATTCAGAATCTACTGTTGTGGTTGGGAGGTGGAGGGAACCAGGCTACAGAGGGTATTATGGCTCTGGGACCATTCCATTTGGCTCAAACCATTCACAGGACTTTAAAATCCACACTGCTGAATCTGTCTCAAGGTTGGAAGTTCAGGGACAGAATAAGGACAAATAGCCTAGGGGACCTTTGGTCCTAGGACTGATAGGGCCAATCAGAGGTCTTCCTGATTCCAGGCTCTCCACCACACCATACCATTTATCACACAGATGTGCTAACTTATTCTTTCGACAATTTCTTTCTTTGGTATTTTGATAATGGCGAGGCATTGTTAGTCTCACTGACTCCACTTATGTAACTGTATGAAATGTGGTATTTCCTGCATATGCCAACCTCATTTTAGGAGGAAACTGAAGGTTGTACTAAGCAACTTTTTTTTTTTAAACAGCAACTTTAAGCAAAATGAAAATTACCAGACTATTTACAGATGTTGCCATGGAACCTAAGTTGTAATGCCACCAGTATCCACATGACAGTATACTGAATTTGCGGCTCTTTCTTTAGATCTCAACAATACAGATGGAAAGAATCAAGATAATACCTAAATTTGAATAGTCTGCCAAGGATCAAATTCTTTTTTTCTTCAGACAGCATCTATGTAGCTAATATCCTACTTAAGTCATTGAATGACAGACTTTTAGGGCAGAAAGGAATCTAAAGTCTATCAATCATTTCACTTTACAAATTAGGAAACTGAGACACAGAAAGGGAAGGTGTGACCCATGTTCACACAGTAAGTCAATGACTGAGCTGAAATCAAAAACCCAGGGCTCCTACCTTCTTCTCTAAAACCACACGACCACTTTCTCTGGTCAATATCTCATTTTGGAGGGCAGAAAATTCTTTAAAGCTCATCCCCCTTAATATGAAGTCAAGTGTCCTCTTGTTGATTTTGAACTTTCCTACTCAGAATTCTGGAGTCCCTTTATCCTGATGTTTTAGAATCTAGTGGTTAATTTTTCATTTATGCCATCCACTTTATCATGAAATTACATGTGGCATCTCCATATATTCCCCCATCTTATTAGGCACCCCCAACCAAACTCACTCATCAACAGTATCTAGTTGAACAGGTGAATAATGCACCCATATCTTTTCTTTTTCTCAGGGCGATCCTGGAGAGCGAGGAGAAAAGGTAAGACTGCATTTATCTCTTTTTTTTCTCCCAGAATGAAGCTTATATAGTGCTTACTATGTGACAGGCACTGTGCTAAGCACTTTACAGATATTACAACCCTGGGAGGTAAATGCTATTATTATCACTATTTTTTAGTTAAGTGTTATTGTTGTTCAGTCGTTTCAGTCATGTCCAACTCTTCATGATCCCATTTGGGGTTTTCTTGGAAAAGAACCTGGAGTATTTCCTTCTCCAGTTCATTTTACAGATGAGGAAACTGAGGCAAATAGGGTTAAGTGACTTACCGAAGGTAACATAAGTAGGATGTGTCTGGGCCAGATTTAAACTCAGGTCTTCTCTGACTTTGGGTCCAGCACTTTATCCACTGTGGTACCTAGCTGCCCAAAGAGTTACTAAGAAAGGGCTACTCTAACTAAAAATGTTTAGTATTCCATGCCAACTTTTAAAATCTTTTCAAACTGACTAGGCCTGCAAAAATTTGGTTCACTAATAATAGAAATTTAGTGCTGAAGTAAATAGATTACCAACAGAAATATGAATTTCCAAAATGAAACCTGAAATTTTGCAAATGGAAGACAAGAGCACAGGTCAGAGGAAGTATTCATGACTAGCACTAAGTATATAAAGGAAAAGGAAGGAGTCAGTGTATCTAGAAACTGATCAGGGGGTTCTTATCTGGGGGTCCGTGACTTTCTTTTTTCAATATTTTGATGACTCTCTTTTAATATGATTGGTTTCCTAATCCTATCCAAATTGAAGGCTTACAAACGTAATTCTGAGAGAGGTCCATAGGCTCACTAGATCACCTCTGTGTGTGTGTGTTGTGTGTGTGTGTGTGTGTGTGTGTGTGTGTGTGTGTAGGGGAACTCATGACACATACCCAAAAGTTTAAGAACCGCTGGACTCAGTTTTCTCTATAGGAAAAAACTTCAAGAAATCTCTTTTTCAAGTCTACACTGAGAGTCTTGAAGGCCATGTCTATAGAGCTCAAGTTTTGTTTAGATCTAAAGAGCTGATCTGGCAACAAACTGTGGCATCTTGGAGGTCTGAGAGACTGGGGTACTATTACTAGGCTGCCTATCATAGATCAGTCAGCATTTCATTAAAGATAAATAAGTGTTACTTATTTTTACTGTTAAACTAATAAAAAAGAAGGGGGCAGCTAGGTGGCACAGTGGATAGAGTAGCTATTGTGACCCTGGGCAAGTCGCCTAAACCTGTTTGCTTCAGTTTCCCCATCTGTAAAATGAGCTGAGAAGGAAATGGCAAGCTACTCCAGCATCTTTGCCAAGAAAACACCAAATGGGGTCACAAAGAGTCAGACACAACTGAAACAACTCAGCAACAAAATAAAAAAGAAATCACCATCAGTATAATTATTGAGCATCTATCATATCTACACTAAGTGTTCCAGATATATGCAAAGAAATCTAAGACAGGCTTGGGTCCTTAACATCAAAGGCTTTATAAATCTACCGGGGGAGACGTCCTATATACTTTTTTAAATAGCAAAACCAAGTCTCACATGCTAATGATACAAGTAATAAATGCTATAGGAGTTCAGAGGACTGATTGCCTGGGGCTGAAAATAGACTACAAGAGACAGGTGCCTTCAGATCACCAATTTATATTTAGCCAATTGGATTGTAGAAGCTGGAACATGAGCTAGATCTTAAAGGAAGGGTAGATGTTAGACCAAAAGAAAGAGGGGAGAGGGGCAGCTAGGTGGCATGGTGGATAGAGCACCAGCCCTGGATTCAGGAGGACCTGAGTTCAAATCCAGCCTCAGACACATAACACTTACTAGCTGTATGACCCTGGGCAAGTCACTTAACCCATTGCCAAAAAAAAAAAAAAGAGGGGAGAGCATGCTAGCTAGGAGAAACAGTAAAACAGAGAGGCAGAGACAAGAATGTGGACAGGAAATGGTTTTGATGGAGCAGGGAGTTGACTTTGGGAAGCAGTAGGAGATAAGACTGAGATGTACATAGAGTCAGAATACAGAAGACTTCAAATACCAGGATAAGGAGCTGAAATTTAGCTACATTAGGAAAGGTGCCCAACAGCTCTTAAGCTAACCTATCAAGTGGTAGAGGGTGTATAAGCTGCATTTGTGATAGGAGTACTCACACTTGCAAAATCCCATATCCGTGAAATATAGAAGTACAGGTATTAGGAAGAGGACACTGAAATGTGTCACCTCTTTTAAAAAAAAAGGACAATCAAGTATTTATTAAGCATCTACTATGCAGCTAGGTAGTTTAGTGGGTACTGAGTGCCAGGCCTGGAATCAGGAAGACTCATCTTCCAGAATTGAAATCTGGCCTCAGACACTTAATAGCGGTGTGACTCTGGGTAAGTCACTTAACCCTATTTGCCTCAGTTTCCTCATCTATAAAATGAGCTGGAAAAAGAAAAGGCAAACCGTTCTAGTATCTTTGCCAAGAAAACCCTAAATAGGGTCACCAAGAGTTGGTCACAACTGAAATGACTGAACAACAGCAGCAAAAATGTGCTAGGCACTGTGCTAAGCAGTGGGCATACAAAGTAAGACAGAAAGTGTGCCAGTAAGGAGGTCACAATCATATGGGGGACTGAATACGCAAACAATTAGGAACACACAGGATACATACAGAATAAACTAAAGGTAATCTGAGAAGGAAGGCACGAGGATTCACATTAATTTCCTTCCGTCTCTATTAAAAGAAAAAATATTTTAATGATAAAAATCCAGGATAATAACTAGCTTTAACTTATCTGGACCATTAGATTACATCAAAAACCATAGATTAAGAAACACAGGGGCGGCTAGGTGTCACCATAGATAGAACTCTGGCCTTGGAGTCAGGAGGACCTGAGTTCAAATCCAACCTCAGACACTTGACGCTTACTAGCTGTGTGATCCTGGGCAAGTCACTTAATTCTGATTGCCTCACCAACAGGAAAAAAAAAAAGAAAGAAACTCAAATCCTTCGTACTTCATTAATACATCCTTTTTCATCATATGTACCATTGCTTCCCATTGATGTTGGGTTTCAACCTTTTGTTTATATCAGAATTTTGAAATTTGTGTAATTTCTATACATTCTAATAATCCCTACGCCTGGAGTCATCCACCCAAATCAGGAGAGGAATCTGAGAACCTCTACCTCCAAGATATCGCTGCACTCACACATGTAATCCACAGCAGCCACATAGCACAGCAGCTGAAAAAGAGAAAGATTGTTGTAGGGGGAAAAAAAACCATAGGTAAATAGAGCCTTAGGAAGAAGAGCATGCTTTAGGGGAAAAAATTAACTACCTAGATTATGACTGGAATAGATGAATATGACTGGGATATTTGAATTGTTGTATGGCATCTCTGTCCTGCTAGTAATGATCACAGTCCTCTTCAGACCTGACCTGAGTCAGCTATATGTTCATGGAGCAGTTTGGGAGGTAATTCGTTGTGTGTGTGAGATTAAAACTCATAGTAGGGATTAAGGAATTGTTAAGTTGATTGTCAGTTGTCAGATGACTTTATGAGTCAAAGAGCTAGGTCTCAGACTACGATCTTACTTACAGTGCATCAGACCATGTAACGGTCAAGCATATTTTTCCTTCTTCCTTAAAATTGAATTGATGAAAATTTCTTTGAAGGTACAATATCAATGACATTTTGTGGTCCTTTCCTTTGTCCTCATGGTTTCATTCAGCCAAATTAATTAAAATTCCTTTTCTTTGTGGCTTTGCAAAGAATTTATAAGAGACTGTAATTTGGTATACTATATACAGGGGAGGGGGATAGGGAAAAAAAAGCTTAATATAACATTACTCTGTGAGACATTAAAGGTCTTATCTCATCCCCTCTCTTTTTCCCCTTAGGGAGATGCTGGAGACAGTGGACCCAAAGGTGACATGGGTGAAAAGGTACATTCTTTTTGTGTGTGTTTGAAATATGAAACTATATGTGTATAGTCAAATTTATAATCTAATGGATATGATGTGACATATGAGTGTGTGTGATTTGGGTAGAGTTCATGGGATTATAAAAACGAAGAGAGAAGTCAGTTAACTAGATTTATCCTAACTCTTTAGAATGATACATTGCAATGTTAGGCATTTAATGTAGTGTGGTGTGTACAAACACAGGAAAAGGTAGATTTTTCTTATAGAGAATGGATGACTAAGTGGTTGGATTGTCATGGAAGAAATGCCCCCTTCCATTTGCAAGTGAGATAATTCAATTTCAACATGGAGATATTTAGAAATCTCTATTGTAGCCTGATTTATTTTGTCTAGTTGATTTGAAAAGGTAAAATTTCAAAGCCAAATGAAGAGATTGAGCACTTTCATTGTACAAACAGAGATAATATCACTTAACTAAATCCTGTCATATTGGGTTGGGAATTTGCATCAGTATGAACCTGAAGTCCACAATGTTTGAGAAACTGGAAAAAAAACACCTGTCAGTTGTCTTTAATTGTCTTTTAATTGGATTCTCACTTTCCAAAGATTTCTGATAAGAACAATTTGAGCATTCTACATAGGAGGAATTAAAAGATAGAGTCCTCAAGAGGGCCTTGACAAGTTAAGAGACTGAGCTAGGATATGTAACCATTTAACTCTAGGCAGTCAGCTTATATTAAGGCAGTTGGATTGTTGTGATTTGTCCTTCATTCTGGAAGAGGACTATGTTATCAGGAAGATGGTGCCAGGACTTGTGAGTGGATTGGATTTAAGTAAGGGAAGTCTGTGCAAAGTCACCCGCCTTGCTTTCTCCTTTGGAGCCATCTAGGTTCTGTGGCAAGATATAGATCAGGATAACTGGAGGTAGCCCCAGGCAGTTGGATTTCTGGTTAAAGGGCTGCTGGGTGGCACAGTAGTTAGAGCACTAGGCCTGGAATCAGGAAGACCTATGGCCTCAGACACTTACTAGCTGTCTGACCCTGTGCAAGTCACTTAACCTTGTTTGCCTCAGTTTCCCCATCTGTAAAATGAGTTGGAGAAGGAAATGGCAAACCACTCTAGTATCTTTGCCAAGAAAATGCCAAATAGGATCATAAGAGTTCCACATGACTGAAATGATTGACTAACAACAAAAATTGTCGGTTAAAGCAAACTACCTAACAGTAACTGAACAACATAGAAAAAATCAGTGGCTTTCATATCTGCACAGACTAAAACATGGCAGGATGGCAAAGTTGTAATTTAGGAGCTATTGGTCAGATGAATAATGGATGGACTATTGTATAACTTCTACAAAATAAAGGATTTATGTTATGATTCTTATAAATATACATAGATAAATGGTGTGTGTGGTTGAATGAGTTCTTAAGTTGTATTTGTGAATCTCAGGGCAGTCATAATCTAGGAATATGCTGCACATACAACCATTTTAATTGCCAGGCAGATGCATATGAGATTGACATTAAAATGTTTCCTAATAAAAAGGTTAATGACATTATCTCTAGGACTCTAGAAACCAGCTACATGAACATATGGATACTATATTTCCTTTTAGTTTATATTTGGAAGAAAGAAATAAGTTAAGGTTAAACTTGCGAGGTAGACAGTCTTATTGTTCCAGTTTTGTGGATGGGGAGATGAAGGCATGAGAAAGCCAAGTGACTTGTCCAAGGTCACAGAGCTTATAAGAGCAGAGATGGGCTTTGAATTAAAATCTCCCAGTTCCAAGTTAAGAAGGCAACTTTTGATGGATTACTCACATGGCTATGTATAAATACATATAGATTTATTGAAACTAGAAAGTTTTGAAGTGAATTTATGCAAAATATCTAGCACAGTGTTTAATGATTTTTAAAAATTAAATTAAACTTAGCCAGGAGGACCAGAAGCAATTTGCATATGTTTAAAAGTATAATTTTTAGGCCACATGTCCATGATGAATTTTAAAATCAATCATATTTCATTTTCAAGCTTAATGAAACAACTCTTTATTTTAGAAGAACATATTTGACTTTCTTCAGTATTTTCCCAGTATACTCTATTTGTAAAGGTTTCCTAATTTTTTACTTTTTTAATCAAAAGAAAAGTTTCATTATTTCAGATGGAAATTGAAAGGAACTAATTTGGATAGTGTTTTTATTAAAATTTTTATTAGACAGCTGAAATTAAGCTCAGGGAATATATCAGTTAAAAAGGAAATGATTTTAATAAACTCTGAGTAAGTCTAAACTGTGGGTTGTAAATAGAAATCTGTATTGTATAATATGCAACCTGAAATGCAGAGTAACATCCCCATGAATGGTATAATTTGAATGTAATTTTTAACGTATTTTACAAAATGCTACTTCTGTCATAGAATGTATTTCCAGGCCTTTCTTGGCAATTCATTCATCATTTGCCAAAGCTTGGGGAGTAAAATCAGCAAAAAAAAAAAAAAATTCTTGTTTTTCATCAATGTAGCAAGTTACATCATTGACTGGTCCTTTTAATAGGGATTTTTTCCCTCCACTTTTGATCCAAGTCTGGTTCTGTGAATGGTAAAACAATCTAAGGTTTCCCAGGCTAACCATCTGGATATCCTGGAAAACCATAAAAGCACTGGCTGATTGTTCTCTACAGCCAGCAGTTAGTGGTATACCTTAGGTTGAAGAATACTTTAGGAGAGATTCGTTTTACTCTAGTGAAAGGGTTTTTAAACTGAGGCAGATAGGGTTTGTTTTTTTTTTTTTTGGAGGGTATGTTAGGATGGGAGTGTAAAGACAACCATGAATTAAAAATTTTTTGATTCAACGTAATTAGTTTCCTTTGTAATCCTAAATATTTTGCTTTATGTACAAAAATATGATTCTGAGAAGGGGTCCAGTCTGGCTACAGCAGACTGTAGCACAAAATAGGTGAAGAATCCCAGTACAAAATTGCTATTGAAAGGTTAAGGAACTCTCATAATTTTGTACCTGTTAGTCTAATATTTAAAAATGCCAAATCAGATTCTTTCTTTTGTTTTCCTGCTGTTTGAAAACAGTTTGTCCAACACATTGAATAGTTTTGAAATCACTATCCTTCCTTTTTCCTTTGGCCTTATCACTCTGATATTCATCATTTCTGAAAGTTTCCTTGGTCCTCTGGATCGAAAGATTTCCATTCATTTGCTGTGTCCTGTCTGCCTTCACTTGCAGCTCTGTGTCTGACTCTGACTCTCTCATTGAACCTTAGTCCAAAAGCTTCCTCCCAAGCCAAACACTCAGGGCTCTCTTTGCTCCCTCTGAATCTAAGTCCTGCTCAAGCATGAAAGAAGCGCAGTAAGGCAGGAAGAACACAAGCCATGAATCATAATCTGGCTCCATCACTGACTACCTCTGTAACTGGATAAAGCCCTAATGCACATCATGGCTGGTCATATTATGATGAGAAAGATTGGCAGCACGCTCGGCTTCTTTCGCACTACAGATGTGAGACAGCTGGATGGCACACGGGGTAGAGCACTGGCCCTGGAGTTGGGAAGACCTGAGTTCAAATCCAGCTTCAGACACTTTCTAGCAGTGTGATCCTGAGCAGTCTCTTAAACAATTCTCAGTTTCCTTAACTGTAAAATGGGGATAATAACCTACCTTCCAGGCTTGTTGTGAGGATCAGATGAGATCTTCATAAAGCACTTAGCACAGTACCTAGTACACAGTAGATTCTTAATAAATGCTTATTTCCTTTCTTCCTATATGTATTCAGGAAGAGTACAAGTAGATCTGTGGTAAGGAGAAGCATTTTACATGGGGTTTTACTACATAATAATAACAAAGGATAAAGAGCAGGAGTGGAAAGAACACCAACTTTGGAGATAGAAGACCTAGGTTCAAATCTTGCCTTTCTTGTTTATTACTGGTGTGACTTTGGACAAATCATTTAGACTCTCTGGACTTGAGTTTTCTTGTGTGTAAAATTAGGAGGTCAGACTGGATGGGTCCTTGAGGTCTATGATGGTATGAATTGTGAGAATATGCTAAAGGAAAATGTATATCAGTGTAGGTTAGAGAATATATTAAGTGAATATGACTTCCTGCAAAAGCTTAATGTGCTTCTTAAAAAGTATGACACCTGACATTTGTCACAATACTTTTGAATTCCCAAAGTTCTTTCATAAGTGTGAAGCTGTTTCTTAACTCCTGGCCATTGTGTATCTAATCTTTCTATTAGATAAGGCCCAAGTATAGAAGTATAAGGCAGAGGATAATTGATGCTTAGGGCACACATCATTATTCCCATTTTACAGATGATTAGAATGAGGTTCAGAAAGGATTAATTTGTTGGATGGTAGGATTTTCTAAAACGTGCAGCAAATTTATATGTTTTTCCCCTTATAGATTCTATTTGTTGGTCAGAGCTATAAACATGTCTAGATACACGTATTCCTATACAAACACATATAGAAGTGGCCTCCAAGTATCATTTATGGAATTATAATAATACCTAGTATTTATATAGTAGTTTAAAGTTTGCAAAATATTTTACAAATATTATCTCATTTGATCCTCACAACAAACCTGGGAGGGAGGTACTATTATTATCCCCATTTTATAGGTGAAGAAACTGAGGCAAACAGAAGTTGTCACAATGTCCAAGGCAGGATTGCAGCTTTATGACTTCAAGTCCCACCTTCTATCCTCTGTGACACCTGACTACCCCTACAAATAGTAGTCAAGATTGTAATGAAAAGAAAGGATAACTAGATTTTAACCCAATGCCTAAGGATGATACATGGCAATGTCTGACATATAATGTAGTATCTTGCAACAAAGGAAAAAGTAGATTTTCTTTTTAAAAAAAATTTATTTAGTGTTTTATTTTTCCCCAGTTTCACATAAAAAAGAAATCTTAAACATTTGTTTTAAAAACTTTGAGTTCCAAATTCTTTCCCGTCCTCGCTCCCTACCCCCTCATTGAGAAGGCAAGCAATTTGATATAGTTTATACATGTGTAGTCATGCAAAACATTTTCATATTAGTCATGTTGTGAAAGAAAACATAGACCAAAAAAACCCTCAAGAAAAATAAATAAAGTAAAAAAAGTATATTTCAATCTATATTCAGATGCCATCAGTTCTTTCTCTGGGGAGAGACAGCATTTTTCATCATAAGTCTTTCAGAGTTGTCTTGGATCATTGTATTACTTAGAACAGCTAAGTCATTCACAGCTGATTTTCTTAACAATGTTGCTGCTGCTTTGTACACAGTACAATTCACTTTGCATCAGCTCATGAAAGTCTTTCCAGTTTTTTTTTTCTGAGAGCATTCTGCTCATCATTTCTCACAGCATAATAGTATTCCATTCTAATCACATACCGCAATCTGTTCAATCATTCCCCAATTGATGGACATCCCCTCAATTTCCAATTCTTTGCCACCAGAAAAGAGTTGCTATAAATACTTTTCTGCATGTAGGTCTTTTTCCTTTCTGTTTTTTATCTCTTTTGGGATACAGACCTAGTAGTGGCATTGCTAGGTCAAAGGGTTTTATATAGTTCTTTGGGCATAGTTCCAAATTGCTCTACAGAATGGTTGGATCATTTCATAACTCCAAAAGGTAGATTCTCTTGTAGAGAATGGATGCTAAGCTCCTAGCAGTTGGATTTTCAAGGAAGAAATGCCCCCTTACATCTTCATGTGAGATAATTCAATTTCAACATGACAATATTTGGAAATCTCTATACCAGCCTGATTTAGGGGATTATTGCTTGTGACATTCTGATTAATGCTCATTATTTCATCTGAAGTTGAGCAAATAGGAGTGAAGCTATATTCATTTATGCCAAATATACTCACACGATATTTGTCCATTTGTGGATATCTTCCCCTGCTGAGACTTTCATTTCCAAGCCAGTTGATTTGTTAAGAAACTAAGAGTATGTTCAAGGCGTACTTACATTTTGTCGTTGCTTTAATCCTGTATTCGTTTTCATTTTTGAAGGAAGGAGGATTACAAAGTGTCTTATTTCCACTGCTTTTAGCATCATCCCTTAAAATGTTTTACTTGTAAATGGCTGCCTCTCAGTAGTGGCCTGGCCACTTTGGAGTTATAAACATTCTTTGAGACTTCTCAGTTGTACATTCTGCAAAGGAAAAGAACAATATCACTCATGCATGTCTATCAAAATGAGACAGCTCAAATTGCCATCAGTGCAACAATTCTTCAGAAAATTGTCTCTTGTTTTTGCTTCACTTCCTGTCTTATGGAAACGACTGGGAGGAAATCTAGTCCCAAGTCTCGTCAGGAGATTGTCATGAAATGGAAGCATTTTTTAAAATTCCAAAGCTATGGTAAAGACAGCAAATTCTTTTGTTTGTCTGTTTGTTTTTGTAAAATCAATTCAACAAGACATTGGTGATTCCTTCCCAAAATGTGAACTCTAGGGATATATAACCATTAGTTTTCCATCTGGAATTGGCATTACATTCTTATTCCAAAGGTACCAATATTAGCTTAATTACAAAGTCCAGAGACCTTTTTGGTCATTATCCTTCTTGACCTCTCTATTGGATTGATCATCCCACATCCTGGACACTCTCTCCTCACTGAGTTTTCCTCATCAGTCTTATACTTCTCCTCCTGTCTAATCAGTCCTTCTCAGTCTTCTTTACTGGATAATCATCCATGCCCCACACCTCTTTCTCTGGGTGTATCATACACCTCTGTCCTGGGCTGCCTTACTCAACACTTTTTTTAGTGATCTCAATTATCATGAGTTCAATAATCATCTCTTCAAATGAATCCCAAATCTTCATATCTAATTTCATCTCTCTCTTCTCTCCTCCAACATCAATCAACATCTCAACATATATATCTCGTAGGTGTCTGGATTGAGATCTATCCAAGACAGAACTCTCTATTTTCACCTCCATCCTAAACCCACTGACCTCCAAACTTCCTTATTTCTGTTGAGAGGTCTAAAATCCTTCCCAGGTTTACAACCCAGCAATCATCGTCAGCCCTTTGGATCATAGGACCCCTAGATTTAGCTCTGTAAAAAACCCTAGAGGTCACTAGAGTCCAACACTTTCCTTTTGTAGACGAATTTCAAGATCACATGGCTAGTACGTGTCTGAGGTAGGATTCAATCCAGGACTTGCTAATTCCAAGTCTAGCACTCTATTTGCCACGCAGTGTTCCTTTTTCTCTTACTTGCCCCCACATAGCCAATGAGTTGCCAACTTTTGTCAAATCTAGCTCCATAACCCTTCTTGCTTCCCTTCTCTTCTCCTTGACCATGTAGCCACCAAGCCTCTGATGAACTCTTCTAATAGTCTCCTTATTATTCTCCCTAAGTCCAGCCTCTCCCTCTTCGATGAATCCTCCACATAGTTGTCAAATTGATACTTGTAAAACACAGGTGTGACCCTGTCATTCCTTTGCTCGAAAAGCTTTGATGATTCCTTTTTTTGCCTTTGGGATAAAATACAAACTCTTCTGCCTGGCACTAAAGATATTTTATAATCTTAATCCAACTCATCTTTCTGAACAGATTTCAAATTTCTCTCCCTCACCTAAAATACCACCCAGAGGAAATGTTTTATTTAATCTTTTCTGAACACAACAGCCCATCACATGCATATTTGCCTTTGTGCTTGCTTACCTCCCCATACCTGGACTGCTCTCCCTCCTCACCCCCAACTCTTAGAATTCCTGCTTCTCTTCAAGATTCAGTTAAGATACTTTGCTGGAATTCAGGCAAATGATAACTGCAATATTCTTCTGATCTACCAGTTTAGTAAGCCTGCTAATAAAGGAAATTAGGTTATTCTGGCACAACCTGCTCTTGGCAAAGCCATGTGCTTTCTTTTTGCCTACTTCTTCCCTTTCTAAATGTTCATTAGCCATCCTTTTAATAATACATTCTTGAATTTTGTTAAGAATTAGAGACAAACTTAGAGTTTTTGAAACTGATTCTCCTCCACTTTAAAAATTACAGTATTTGCCCTTCTACAGACCCATGGTATGTCTCCTGTTGGTTATATTCTTTCAAAGATTTGATCATCAGCAATCACATTCAACAGTTCTTTCGATAGTCTTTTGATATAAATTCATCAAGGACAGTTAGATGCTTTTTTTTTTTTTTTACTATTTTCTTACACCTTTTGGATATATCAACTCCCTCTTAGCAATTTTTGTTCTGCAGTTTCCTGTCCAAAGATTCTTGGCCCCTTTGGCACCAAAGATAATTCCATTTCTTTCTCTCCTTCACCCAATAAGGGAGGCGGTGATGCATAAGCAAAGTAAGAGTTGAGTCGTTCTATCTTCAACAAGTTGTGAGTTATCATCCTTTCCACAACTAAGAAGTCATCCTTTCCATTAGCTGGGGCAGCTAGATGATGCAATTAGGAAGGCCTGAATTCAGATCAGCTTCAAATGCTTCCTAAATGTGCAATCCTGGCCAAGTCACTGTTTGCCTCAGTTTCCTCACCTGTAAAATGAGGATAATAACAGCACCTACCTCACAGGATTATTGTGAAGATCAAATGAAATAAATTATAAGTGTTTAGCATAGTGCCTGGCTGAAAAGCACAGTAGGTGCTTTAGAAATATTTATTCTCTTCTTTTCCCCTTTCTTTCTTTCATCATCTTCTTTCTCTCAGATGGTCTTTTTTAAAAGTCAGGCTTTCCTCATGAGCTTCACCTTGGCTCTTTCATGAATCTATCTCTTTAAACTATTTCTTTTTTTCATTGTCAATAAATTTGTTCTCTTTAGATATTCAGACTTGCCATCTTAAGTCCTTCCCATCCTTCATGAGCTGACTTCTCCTGGTGAAGGATCCTTTGTATCATTTCCCTGACTCCTTTGCTATTCAATTTCCCACACCATTTCTAGCTTCCTTTCCCCTCCTTGATCACAAATTTTAAGATGCAGAGTGGTCACATTGACCCATAGTTTCCATCATTTTTACTTCAGTAACCATTTCTTCCTTATTGGTCAGCTCCAGAATTGCATTTCCCCTGGTGGTTTCCTCCACCTTTTGAAGGATGAAATTCTCATTAGGACAAGCCAAGTAGTTATTAACTGTTCTGCTTTTGGCAGAGAGCAAAAGAGAGAGAGTTCTAGCATATGTCCAGAAAATGGAAGTCTCCCATTACAACTCTAGCAGGCCTCCATATCAGATTTGAGATCTGTTTCCCAAACTCCCGGTCCCTTTCCTCTTTTTGTCTGTAATATAACTTGATAACATTATCACTTCTGGTTCTCCTTCCTTTGACCTTCACTCAAATGTTGCCTACCCCTTTGGTGCAACACTTAATACAGCACCTAGTACAATAGTAGTCTATTAATAAATGTGCATTGACTTGCTAGCTCCTGATTCCTATACTTGAGTATATATTCTTAATATACAATATTGCTGCCCCGCCCCTTCCCCCTCCAGATGTTTTACCCATAATTTTCCTTTTGGATGAGGTTAAACCTTTCTCGAACCATCACAGTAACACATATCAAATTTACTTGTACCTGTATTAGGATCTCTAGTTCACCATGTTTGTCATCCATAGTTTAAGCATTTGTTTATAGCAGGGTGTTCTGAGCTGTGCCTGACTCAGAGCTAGTCCCCTGGTAGTTTATGTTCAATAATTAGAATAAATCAAGACACTTGTGGGTTATTCAACACTTGACAAAAAGAGATTGACTTGGCCATAGCAGGAGAAGGATATCCAATAGAGATAGACATTGAAGACATCTTCAATTGATTAGGCTGAGGGAAGCTCCCGTGCCTGAGTTAGCCATCATGGTCTATCATCTTCAATTGCCTTTCAGGCTTTTCAAACTGGATGTCCAGTAGGCATCTTAAATTCGATATGTCCAAAACAGAACTCAATATGTTTCCCTCTAAAGCCTCCCCTATTATTGTAAAGAGCAAGACCATCCTTCCAGTCCCTTAAGCTTGCAACCTAAGGAGTCAGCCTCTCTGACTACCTATGTCTAAGCTGCTATCCCGCTGCTGCAGGCCTTGTCCCCTCGCAGTGGCCTGCTGATGGGTCTGTCTGTTTCAAGCCTCTCCCCATTCTGGTCCATTTTCCATTCAGCCACTAAAGTGATTTTCCTAAAATGCAGATCTGATCATGTCACCTCTATACTCTAAACTCCAGAGGCTCCCTATGCCTCTGAGAGCAAATATAAAATGCTCTGTTCAGCTTTCAAAGCCTTTCATAACCTAGCTCTCTGCTACCTCTTCAGTCTTCCTGCACCTTACTTCCAGACATATACTCTTTGATCCAGTGACATTGGCCTCATGGCTGTTCCATGAACAAGATACTTTCTTTGTCTACCCCCCCCACCCCGTGTTTAGAATCATCCCACTTCTGCACTCTAACCACTGACCTCCATGGCTTCCTTTAAGTCCCAACTAAAATCTCACCTCCTGAAAAAAAAACCCAAACAATAAAATCTCACTCCCTACAGGAAGCCTTTCTTAATGCCAGTACCTTTCCTCTTTTAATCATTTCCTATTTATCCTGTAGATAGCTTACTATATATATATATATATTTGTTTGTATGTTGTTTTTTCTCCATCCATTTGTAATGAGGACAGGAACTTGAGGACAGGAACTGTCTTCTGCCCCATTTTGTGTCCCCATTGACACAGTGCCTAGAGGTGCTTAATAAACGTTTAATTGGAAGGCCTCAGAGTATACTTGGAACTCTGTGTGGTTCATTCAGGTGATAAGGAAATGACATCAGTAGTGTGAGTCTTTAGTCTCCTGAACCAATGAGTATTCAAAGAAAATCTCAATATCTTTTAAGAAAATAGTACTTAACATGAATGAAAGAAGGGTTAGAATATTGCTCCTGCCACATACAGGTTCTAACATGGCCATGAACTTGGATGGGGGAAAAAAATCAAATCAATTCTCACCAATTTTCAATAATATCTAACTGAAATTTAGCATTTTCCTTCAGTTATGAATTTTTAAAAAAATATTCTAAGGAACCCATAGTTTTCATCAGACTGCCAAAGGGGTACATGACCCCCAAATAGTCAAGATCCCCTGGATCTTCTCTAATAAATAATGATTTAGATCATTTTTTCATATGATTATGAATTGTTTTGATTTCTTCATTGGAAAAGCTGCCTGTTCAAATCCTTTGACCATTTATTAATTGGGGAATGACTTGTATTCTTAAAAATTTGACCAAGTTCTTTATATATTTTAGATATGAGCCCTTTATCTGAAAAACTGTCTATAAAATCCCTCTCCCAGTTTTCTGCTTTCCTTCTTATCTTGGCTACATTTGTTTTATTTGTACAAAACCTTTTAAATTTAATGTAATTAAATTTATCCACTTTTTCTAAATGGAAGCCAGTAAATCATACCATATGTCATATGTGTGAATGAAAAAGCAGAAAAAGACATTATGTTATTACATTTTTAGTACAGTCTCAAGGTGAAAAAAAAATATGAAAAGGTAGGTTAGTTTTGGTTATTAAAGAATGGAATCCTTAACAGGTGGGGGGAGAACAACTTTGATGATATACATAGAAAATAAATTGTTTCACATTGAAAAATAATGACATCTTAATAATAAGTACATTTGTATGAACTCCTCTGGAGTTTAGTCAGTCTGAATTAAGAGACACTTGGAATACATTCCTTAGTAATCTTGGTTGTATATGTATTGATGCTTCCTGTACCACTATCATTATGACATATGGAATATTTTCTTGTGGGCTTTCAATCAGGGTGACCCTGGATCTTCTGCCGCAGGAATTAAGGTAATTGTATGTCTTCTGAACATGGGCTGTCCCCCAGAGAGTCGTGGTCTTCATTTTGAAGTTTATTTTATTTTTTCCCTTTCACTAACTATAACCATTAATCATAATATATTTTCCTGATGGGCAGCTACACAGTACAGTGGATAGAGTGCCAGGTCTGGATTTAGGAAGACTAGAGTTCAAATCTGTCCACTCACTGTATGACTGGGCAAGTCACTTAACCCTATTTGCTTTAGTTTCCTTATCTGTAAAATGAGTTGGAGAAGGAAATAGCAAACCAGTCCATTATCTTTGCAAAGAAAACCCCAGAAGAGGTACTGATGACAGAAAAACTGACTAACCAGCAACTACTTTTCTGATGCATTATTTTAGTCATGAAAAAAAGCACTGGCTCATAAACTGAGGACCCAAAGGAAGTAGAGGAATATCAGGTGGAAATCTGACAGTTGACCTGTTAGTATTATTAATATGGGCTTATTAATATGCCCACCCATTCTCCTTGGTTTTCAAAGATACCTGGTTTTGTGGATAAATTGTTTAATGAGATACTGAATACTAAGATAAAATACAGATGAATGACAAGAGTTATGTCCAGCACATAACACCGAGTACCTTAAACTTGGTGGGTATTTAACAAATGTATATAGGATTGACTTGAATGTAGGCTGAATCCTGAGTATTCCGGACAAAGTAGAGCATGACTGTAGTCAAGATGTTTTCAAAAAATAATTGACAAGATTGTTCCTCTCATCTTGTCATCCAGTACCTAGTAGATGTAGTGCCTGACACAGGGTACTAAATAATTCCTCTTTGAATTGAATTGTCCTTTTCCTTTTGTCAGGGAGAACCTGGAGAATCTGGCCGACCGGGGCAAAAGGTAATATTTCAAAGATTTCTCTTTCTCTCTTTCTCTCACATTCTCTCTACTAGGTTCTTTATTTCATCTTCATACATTTCATCTCTACCAATAGCTGACTACAATTAAATGTTGTCTGAAAATAAGGACTGCAAAACAGTACATTTTTAATGAATTACGTTCAGAGTTTTTGCTGGTGCTTTTGTGTTTTAAATACCATGACGTTCACTAAGGCCAAAGGTGGGGATAAAATAAATTTCTTTGTGGTAAGGAACCATTTTCTGAACCAAAAGTCAGCCTATGCTCAGCTGTCTGAGACTAACAAAGATCAGTTAGGGTGGAATGCTAACTATTTAATCTTGCATGTTTAACCACATTTGCTCTCTCATCTTCATTTGTTCAGAAGAGATGCATGTTGACAAAATAACCTTAATGAGAAGTGATGGGCAGCTCTTAAAAAGAATTACACTTTTTTTCATCGTAGATGCTCTCTTATTGATGGTATTAAATAGAAATTATTTGTAACACCCTATGTAGACAATTTTATGATATGCAAACCAACTCTGTTAATAAACCTGAGTTTCATTTAAAGACACTAATCAAAACTATTTTAACCAGTTAATCTGTGGAAACCTTACATTTGTTTATTATTTATGCCTCACTTGGGTAATAAATTAAAGGCTCTGTTAAGTATGTTTAGATTTATCTGCTCATTTGAGTTGAATGTGCAGGAAACAACTGTAGTCATTTATCATGTGAGCATCTGGATTTCAATGCCCAATGCAATCAGATTTGGAATAACAGATGTATTGTCACTAGCTAGTAAATGTGAATTCCACATTAGATTAGATCTTGTATGAAATTATGGCTTTGTCTTTGGTGGCATATGATGTTGTAGAAAGAAAGATGAATCGAAAGATGGAATTTACTTCATTAGTGAAATTGAAATGAGAGAATGAATCTTATTGTATTCATCTGGAACCTGGGGACATAATAAAATGTTGTTCTCACACTCATGTAGACATTGAGAGGGCTAGTCTTTTGTTTTAAACACTTAAGGATTCAAGTAATTTTTGAAAGGGCCTTTTCATTTGGGGCTCTAATGTCGAACGCAATCCTTTTAAGGAGAGAAAAGGACTAAACCCAGTCAGTTCCACTGTAATCAGTGGAAGTTCAAGCTTTTCCTTCTGGACCCTAAGAACATTTCAAGTATTAACCTAAGATTCCTTTGATTTCTTCCATTGAAGAGAAAATGGCAGACTTTTGAATTGAGTGCTGTGAACTTGGGACCACAGAACACTAGAGGATGAGATACACAAGTGGATTTTACTCATGATAAGAGATATTAAGTCTCTTGAACTTTACATATGTAGGTCATATTTAAATTATTCAATCTGAAATGTGATTTGGTAAGCAGATGTGTCTAAAACCACTTTAGTTTACATACAAAAACACTTCTATAGTTTCTGTTGGTTTAAATGTAAGATTTTCACTTGAAAGTGGCTTTCATTGAACGTTACCAAGGTTACTTGGCACTGTAGTATAAATCTGTTCCTGGAAGGCTCATAGGTAACTCCTTTACATTTCCTTGGATTCCAAAGAAATGCTTTAACATTGCATTTAGAGAAAAAAGATTGAATTTATTTAATGTTGACCTTGGAGTTAAATAAATATATTCCTAAAAGTTAGCAGACCCCTCCCCCAGGTTTTTGCAAATATTTGGTCAAGACAGCACCAGTTGATATCAGTGTTACCACTACCCACTAAAGTCATTGAAATTTGCTTATTTGAATGAGAGAATATTTAGGTTTTGCAGAGTTTATAAATCCAAGTACTAGATGAGAAGTAGAATGTCTATAGCAGTAAATGCCATTTTTCTCTCTTGATTTGGAGTTTCTGTAAGCTCAATTCCACTTCCCCACAACTTTTTCCCCCTCCACAGTACAGTGGTCATCCAAGCTTCAGTTGTAGCTGGCAGTGGGCAAATTGTAATTCCTGTCTTAGGAGCAACCTTATAAAAACATAACAGAGCACCAACCCAGTTGCAGATTCGACTTTCTGAACGTTTAATTTCACCCTGATGAGTACAGAACTTTTGTATCTGAAATCTAGCATAAGATTGTAAGGAATTTGTTTTTAGCTCTATTTTAAATTTCTCTGTCTATGCTTTGCATTAGAGCATGGATGCTCTAATGCATATGTGCATCTGTGTTGAATGTGTGAGTTTCCGTTCCTATGTACCGCATTCACTTTCAGAATACTGCTCCCTACTTTTCCACAAGTATTTTAAATCTAAAACAGGGAAAGGAAAATTCGTCAAGCATTATTCATTCAGGGAAAATAGCCCCCCCCCTTTTTTTTGAGCAGGAGAGAAAGTTGAACAGCTGGGACCAGTGGTTTTTAGTGTTGATGGCTGGTGGCAGCAGGTACCTGGTGTGGGAGGAGAGTACCCTGCTGTGGGGGAAGCTGGACAGGGTTTCCTGGAATCAGGCTTTGTTTTTCTTACAGTCATTCAAGTTTTATTCTTCTGGTGCTAAAGGGCCCCATTAGCTCTCCACACGTACCTAGCTATTAGGGCTGCCTTTCAGCCATGACCCAAAAGAATTCCTGAGCACAGGAGTGGATAAATATGAAAAAAGGAGAGTTCATTTCTGCTAAAAGAAGAAATAGCTTTGATTGCACTACCCAAACTGATGGAGAGAGCCTTGATTGTGTTAAAGAGGAGAAAGAGGAACATAGAGCATGCAGAATAGATCTTCAAACAGATGGAGGAGAAAGTCCACAGTGAGGGAAATTATGTCTGTATCAACCAAAAAAATAGATTGGATGAATAACAAATTAATAAAAGCCAAGCTAGGATGATCACAGATGGTCAGTTAGCATAATCAATGGCTACAAAATAAACATAAACTTACAGAAATACATATATATTGCTCTCTGTATATGAAGGGAATGTTTAACTGTATAAGAAAATCCCCTATTCAAACATTATTACATTCTATTCTATTATATTCCAAAATGTTCTGGACAATCTATCCTCCCTAGAAGTCCAGAGTTGTATTCATATTCGTATTGATTCTCCTTGTAATAATTTTCTCTCATAAATCACAGAGACACCTTTTATTTGGGGGGGAAAAGCAATGTTACTATCCTAAAGTCAATTAAGGTATGTTTTTGTGAGTTAAACTCCATTATTCTAAATGTGTCTTCACTTTGCATTGTATATAAACACATATCTACACACACACACACACACACACACATACACACACACAAGTTCTACTTAGTTTCAATAGTTGCATTTTCTAGACTTCTCTTTAGTATGGTTTCAAAGGAAATACACACTTTAAAAGAAAGAAAAAAATATAGTCCATTTCTGGAAAATGACCAAAACTAAGACCATAATCTCACATGGATAGAATCAGTTCTGCTAGAAAGATTTAACTTCTTTGAGAGAGGAAGAAAAGAAAGAGAAGTGTTTTGTTATGACTATGATGTTCAGTCTATCCAGAGAAATGTGATTTGACCAGAAGCATTATCAACAATGAAGCAGAACTGTTGGGAAATATGTCTTGCACCCATTTTACACTTAAAATGTAGGTATACTTGTCTCTTAAAGCTTTCAGTCAGAATGATTTTTCTTTTGCATTCTGAAAAGAATTTTGAATGAAATCAGGAGAAAACTAGTATGTTTTCTCCCTTTGTATTCACCCTTCAGTGAATCATTTTGGAAATTATTATTTTCCAGATCATTTTTTTTTTTAGCAAATTACATATTTGCAGAACTTGAAAGGAATAGGTATTCTAATTGAAATATCCTGGAATTTCTCAACAGATTTGCACATGAAATGAGTTGCTCCAGCTGTGCCTGGTCCTCCTTTCCTCCCTCTCCTCTCTCTCTTTACTTGATGAAGGAATGGGTCTATCTGCACTGGGTTACCATGGTGAAATAGTGTAATTTGTGTAAATCAGATAACATCCATATAATTGTTCTAGCCCCAATGTGTATGCTTTTCCCCCCTCCATTTTCACTCTGTTTGATGATTTAATCAGTGGAATGCAAGGGATTTTCTGAGCAATGTAGTCTCAGTACATCCTGTCACCACACTTAGTGCTTAAAATAATGCAGACAATTCTATGAAAATGAGAAGGTTTAGTGTGACTCCAGCACACTCACCCAGAGTGCACCACTTAATCTCAAACCTGCCTTCACTGAACAGCTGCACACTACCCACCAAGTAGCTAAGTAGGGTTTCCTAGACTTGAACAATTGTCACAAATATACAGTGGTGTTAAGCATAATTTTAACTACTCACTTATCTCCTCGTCATCCAAGAATGTAGAAGAAGCCTTCCTCTACTTAAAAACTAGGAAGACTTTCTATATGCACTGTTTTGATGTTAACATCTGTTCACACAGCCAACTCTTGATTACGTGTTGGTAAGAGGTTATTGGGCTAACATGGATATTTGAATTCCGTGTTGAACCCTAAAGCTTCACTTTAACCAGTAGCTTCAATCTCCCTTCCTGCACTGTCTGGAAGTAGCAAAAGGTACTGGCTTGAGTTAGCTCTTTCCTTGTGTACCTTTTAGGGAGGATGCTAATGATAAGTGAAATAGTCTAAAGTTGTATAAGTAATCTGCAGACTGATTAACCAACCCCTGAATCATCAAGAGTTGACTGAACCACACAATCTCCCCATCCTTCTTGGAGTTAGACAGTATTTCTGTGTGTATGTATGCAGAAAGGGTGTCTACAGTGATTCCAGCCACATTTGCCATTTCTCTCTCCAGCAATTTGTGCCTCAGTGAGTACTGTTCTATAATGTTATGTAATTTTCCTATGTAGGGTGAACCAGGGCTGCCTGGGCTGCCTGGACTTCCGGGGATAAAGGTAAATACTCAAATCTGCAGTCTTGGTGTAATAGGGCTTGAAAATGGACAAAGTCCCAAAGTGGAGGACAGAAGGAAAAACAAAACCCAGGGAAAACACAAGCCAACAACAACAACAAGAAGAAGGTGGTGCTGTCTTTCTGATCCCTCATGAAGTGTTTTGAATTGATTAAGCTTTTAAAAGTAGAAAATCAAACACAGGTCTTGCTGAAGTTCGTACCATCTGGACTTCCTATACAGCCTAACCCACTGCATCTATGAAGGAATATGCAAATGCCATTTTTATTTGAAGTCAGAATTTCTTTAAAGTCTAGAGTCTCACTTTGACTTCAGATTTTGATTCCATTCCAAAAATCTTGTCAGATTTGGGCTAGAATAATGGCTTAACAGCCTTTTAAAGCTGGCATTTAGGCAGATGTATTCACAAAGGTTTCCTCCCTACAATGTTCACTTACTGCCCCTAATCTCCACCAAGTACCTCAGTATTTAAACACTTTACCACAATAAACAGTATTTCACGTACTAGGAAATAATCTCTACATTGACTTTCCATTTATTTGGTCTCTGGAAGAAAATTATTGAAGTTTAATTTGAAAGTATTTTACTAAGAGGACAGAATTAGTATCAGGTATTTCAGTTGGGAGTTAACAAGACACCTGATTTCCCTATCTTGGATACAGTTTGTTTGCTCTTTCAGAACTATATTTTATTTTATTTTTAGTTCCTTCTTATATATGTGCTATGGCTAGTGATATAATCCTTGGGATAAACAATCTACTTTCTGTAAATCTTAAGCTGTTTTTGAACTTGAGGAATCACTTAACACTTTGTTTTCACCCAGGCACATTGTTCAAAATAGAACATGCACGAAATCATTAGGAATGCACCAAATGTGTATGAATCTTTCCAAGGTACCAAGAGTTCCTTCTGCAACTTGGAGGTTTCTCTAAAAGTGGCTATTACTGTTATTTTTGTGTCCAGCATGTCAATAGGGATTTGTCCCTGGTGCTTAGCTGCTCATGGCACTATGTGGGAAAGGGGTACAGTGCCTAATGATAGTGATGGGAATAGATTTATTACTTGTGATTTTCAAATCTCATAGAAGTTCATCTCAATTTCCATTATACATTCGATAAAACGTATTTCTGAATCTGGGTGAAAGCTCCCAGGCAGGATGTGCTACACGAAATAAAATAAATACAGAATAAATGTCTTAAAGTATTGAATTGCCTGAAGAATATATAACCACATGAATTTCAAATAAAACTACTTTGTTATGCTATATAAGATATATAAACAGTAGAATTAAATCAGTGTGAATTCTCAGCTTTGTCTTTTTGGATGGTGTTCAGAATTCTAATATGTTTCTGGCATTTTTCTTTTTTTTATTTTAGTTGTGCCTCTTATTATACCAATGTCATAGAAGTTTAGCTATTTTCCACTTGGATTCCTTAGTGGAAGAAAAAAATACTCTTATGACAATAACTTCCTGAACTGCCCGAATATCAAGCAATTATAATCACTCAACATGCCTTGATATTTAACAAAGAAAAATGCATAAAATAACTTACATTTAGGCAGTTTAGAATTACTTTGTGTCAATTTTCAGTGTTTCCATGAATATAGGGAAACTTTTATTTATATATATATATATATATATATATACACACACACATAACATATGTGTGTATACACAAACACACATGCACACAAGACATATATACATACATACATATATGTATGTATGTATGTATGCTTTTAATTTTTAAGGTCAGAAATTTGAAAAGAAGTTTATGAAAATGACATTTAGAGATGGCTAAAAGAGAAACTGGTAGCTTCATGGGAAAGGGATATAACCTGAGGCATATTATGGAAGAACTGAGAACTAGAACTACATTAGCTTTAGCAGCTACTCAGAATAACAGCAGGAATCCTGAAGATTGACAAATAGCTGCCCTGACAGGGAGCTCAGGCGGTATCAAAGGATAGCTCACTTAAAAGTGAATTTTGTTTTCTTTTCCTCTATTTCCCTGCCTTGTTGTTGTTGTGGGTTTTTTTTTGCACAGAATTTAAGGAAAATACACTTATCCTGTTCTTTTCCATATGATGATGTTAGTTACTAATCCCTATTATTTTATTGGGGTGATTTAATGTTAGGTTCTTATTTTATTTTAATAATTTCATATGCTCCAGGTTCAGACTAATCCAGTGGGCATTTGAGATGGAGTAACTCACAGTTTTTATACTTTCTCATGTTGGGGAGAGTAAAAGCCAGTAGTCTACTACCTTTAGGAAAAAAGATGGTCTTATGCCCCAACCCCATAGGAATTTTCCTAGTTTGCTTTGTGGAGGTAGTCCAACTAAAATAAGCACTTTGTTTTGCTAGTGGTAATCTGGGGCTCTAGGTGTGGACAGATCCTGTCACTTGACATAAATCCTCATTTAGCATTATCTAGAGAGGTGTCCACACTGAGTACTTGGAGATAGCTATCAGTATAACTATGTAGTCCGTTGGGCCAATGTTTTCCTCTAATACATTTCACCTTTTCTTTCTAGTTCAGCATATAGTAGGTTTGGAAGTCATTTAAGAGATAGAGATAGAAGTTAGATACTAACTTTAAGAAGTTAGTAGATTTGTAAATGTCAGTTGGTAGCCTATAACTTATATGGCAGTTAGATAGTTTAGTGGATATAGAGTGCTGGGCCTGGAGTCAAGAAGATCTGAATTAAAATCCAGTCTCAAACACTTACTAGCTATGTGACCTTGGGCAAGGCATTTAACTTTTGCCTCGGAGGCAGCAAGGTGGTTCAGTGGATAGAGCACTGTTGATGTGGCTTCACTTACGATGTCCCTTCAGTTTACTATGTTTTTGACCAAATGTCATAGGGGATAATTATGAAATACTAGAAGAAAACAAAAAAAAATACAGAGAAAGGCCTCTGGCATGTTGGGTAGATCTTCTCTGGAGGATTTAGGAAAGGGATGGACAAGACTCCCACAGACTAAAAAAGATGTGTGAATGGGTTGAATTTTCTCACGGTTGAGGGGATACTCAATGGGATAACAGATTCACTTGAGGATCTGCCAATTAGTCAATCAGATAGCCAGGACTTCACGTTTTGCCTGAGCAGGGACCTCTATAAGATGAAACCACCATGTCAAAAAATGTAGAATGGGTGGTAGCCAAAAGATTTGCTTCACCATCTGAGTTTTTGTTTATGCTTTGGAAATACTTCCTGTTGCTATTCAACTTTCCTTCCCTCCTGCCCCCTTTATCATCTGCCGCTACAGAGAGAGCACAAATACCTTCCATGTTTCCAGGGCATTGAGGAAATCAGCCACAGAAGCTTTGTTTCACCACCTGTTGCTGCTGTGGAATGATTGGAAACTTAATGAGTATCTGATGCCTGGCATTCAGGAAATGAGTAAATCACCTAACACAGAAGGCTGACTCATCCATGTATCATCCTATGGAACCACTAAGAGCAAAAAGTATAGAAACCTTAGGCATGCAGAACACTCATTAGCACTGAGAATGTCACACTTGTACAACTCTTCATCTTTCCGCTCATGCATTGAAAAGCCCTCCTTGCTATGTGGAAGTCATTTGCAATTCCCATTTCGTGCATTCATGGTCCATAGAGTGTCAGGACATTCCAAAGTTAAACTAGGTAATGAGATGCTCAGTGCAGTCACTGAATTTCTGGGCATTGGTTTAGCCTTCATATTCTTTCAAAATAATGATTTAACTCCATTGATGACTGGCTAAAGTTGGTCATTTCCAGCTTTCCAGTAGAAAAAAAGCTTGTATGTTTCCATGTTGTAGAAAGAGCTCAGAGCTTAGAGTCAAGCCAGAAGCAAGAAGCATTTATGAGGAGCCTTCTGTGTGGCGGGCACTATTCTAGGAACTGGAAACATGAAGACAAAAATGAAACAGATTTAGACCTGGCTCCAACACTTACCAGTTGTGGGATATTGGCCAAGTACTTTGACTTTTCTTTGCTTTGGTTTTCTCATCTGTATGTTGGGAAAAATAATACATGCATTGCTTTCTTCAATGGATTGTTGTGAAGAAAGTTTTTGCAAACCTTAAAGTGCAAACTTATAAACCTGAGATGCAATAAATGTTGTTTTCTTTTATCTCCATGCTCATTTTTCCAAAGGCAGACCTAGTCCTCCCCTTTTCCATGTATGTTCCTCTTCCTTTATCCCAGAATGTGGATAGATGGATTCTTTCTACCCCTCTATCTCTGCTCATTTAAGTATCTTTAACTTCTGAGTTATCAACAGTGATTTTCAACTTGAGATGAGGGACCTATGCTTTGGGCAGATGAGTGAATTCAACAGCCTGTCTTTAGAGTAGGGAGGTCAGCTGCCTACTTGTAGTATGACAACGATTCCCCATCTCCTCTCCTCCCTTCCCTTGTCCTTTTACTGAAGATCACTTACATGCCCAGGAAGAAGATCGGGGAACATGATGTTCTGGGCATCAGCAGTGATGGTGACAGAATAAGGAGTCTGATTAAGTTGTATAACAATTCTTTCCCCCTCCTTGACAGGAAAGCAATATCCCTGACATGACCTAAGCTCATGGAAATTTTTATTGTCACCAGACACCATGCTGTGTAAACTACGAGTTACCCACTGATGTGGATTTCTTTAAATATATACAGCCAGAGTTATAATGGAATAATGAAGAGCAAAATGAGCAGAACCAAGAAAACATTGTATACAGTAACAATAATATTGTCTTAAGAATGACTGAACAACTAAGTAATTTTGACTATAAGTTCCCAAATTGCCTATAAAGGATCTATGAAGGAAGATGCTCTCTACATCCAGAGAAAGAATTGATGAATAGAAGTATGTATAGAAGGGTTTTACACACACATAATATATATACAGATATTTGTGTTTAATGATAGCCATCTCTAGGGTGGCAGAGGGAGGGAAGAAAAAAAGAAAGTTACATGATAACTTTATCATATATTTAAAAGGAATAGCAAGGTGTGCATAATAGATTTGCAGTTTCCTGTATAATCATCTGTTTTCCTATTCTACTATGTGATGGAAATGCTTTATTTCTTAAGTTCAGAATAAAATAAAATTTAAAAAATAAACATACACAGCCAGCTTACTTTAAAATATTAAGAAAGATAAATGGAGGAAGCATGTTATTCTACTGGAGATGAATGAATGAAGGGATTAAAGGAATGAAGGGTCACTATATGCCAAGCACTGTGCTAAGTATTGGAGATGAAAACAGACAAATAAGACAGTCTTTATTTATCACAGATAATCTGAAACTTGTAAAAGAAAGTCATTTAAATGCTAAAGAAACTATTGTTTCTTTTTTTAAACTTTTCTTAAAATGTCTTTTTTTTTAAAAGAAAACTTTTTTTCAAAAAGTTCAAAAAAAAGTCTAGCTCGACTTTATAGGGAATGTAACAAACATGTGATGCTTCTGATTCTGAACTTTTGACTATGAAATCATCCCTGACACTGAATCAAAAAGGAGAGAATCCCTTTTCCAGGCAGCTAAGACACTGACTCTGCCGTTCTTTGGGAACAAGTGTTACTCTCCATCACTTGTTAAAAATGTTATTTACTAAATCCACTTACACTGCTATTTCTTTCTCATCAGAAAACCAGAACAGAGTCAGACTTTCAAAAAAAAAATGAAACAGGATGTGGAATAACTTCCTAAAAAGAAAACACTGCTTGTTAAAAGGCTAGCATTGTGTTTCTGTTATCCATCATTAGCCTCCTTGCCATGGACAAAGTCAATATAAGCAATTGAGTAATTTGAGAGTCCAATTAGGAAACTCATGCAACCAGAAATGAGAAATCTCACCAGCCCCGATGAAAACCTCCAATAAATAAACTAGAGGTCCTTTCATGATGTAATCCCATGAAGAAAAGAGCAGAAAGCAATATTTTCTAGGGTTTAAATAAACCCTTGCTATGCAGCTCATTTTTAACATTGCCACAAAAATAAAAGATGTTTTAATGTCTAGTCAAATTTGATCCATAAGGGAAATAAGCATTTTTTGGACAAACTTCACTCTCTCATTCTCTGCTACACCCTCTCCCCCTTCAATAATTTTACAAATCAATCATTACCTTCAAACAGGCTGCCTAACGGTTCTTATTACAACAAATGTTTTCACTATAATCCTCCAAAGCAGGTATTGTGCTGACTTGAATTCTAATTAGCCTGTAAGGAAGAAGGATACTCCACGGTTCTTGCAATCAGTGCCACATCACATTAATCAGAATTATTGCTGATGCTTTTAGCACCCTGGCAAATCAGCACTTTTCTTCCCCCACCCCCCAATCTTGCTGTAGTATTGTTTTTGGAAAACGAAAATTGGATCTACTTGGAAGCAGTAAAGATCTTGGAAAACACAACCTCTGATTATGACTGCTCTGTTAGAAGTTCCTTTAGACAGGTTAAAAAAGTCATATATTGGAGGCCTTTCACTTTGAATGACTCATAAAATAAAACCAATGGCCATAAATGCAAAGTCAGAGATTTCTCTGAATGTGAGATCTGCTCATTTAGGACAATATTTCCAGTTCACTTTTCCAGGTGGTCAGTTCTAAAAGTTTTTGATGAGAACACCTGGCAAGCTGCTTCTGCATGAAACTGGGCTTATGAATCCCCAAAGCACTTGGTAGCTGCTTCCATTAACCAGAGGCACTTACTTCTATTACTTTAACTTTGCTAATGATCATGAAGGGGTTCTTTACCCTTTTATGTGTCCTGGACCTCTTTGGCAGTCTAGTGAAGCCCCTGGACCATTTCTCAGAGTAAGGTTTTTCAATGCATGAATAAAATAGGAAACCAATCATATTGAAATAATTTATCAAAATATTAGGGGAAAAAAAGCAAGAAGTTTTCTGACCCCAGGTTAAGAACTCCTTGATTACAGAAACGAACAAACAGAAAAAAGTCCAAGATAATCTTGACTAGATGAATTTGTGCTAAATCCTGTCCCTACAAGGTACAAGGGACAAGTAAGTAAATCTAACAAAGTCAAACTGAAAGAACTACAGTACTATCACTTCAAGGTCAGCTGGGAGATTACCTCAAGGTCAATTGCAATTAATAGCCTCTTGCTGTTTTTGGCTGTGTATGGAGAAAATTAGTCAGTGCCTTATTATAGATTCCCAGGCCTTCATCAAACCTTTAGCATCATCCTTAGTTTCTTAAAGGTAGTAGGAAGGACACATTCCCTGAATCAGTTCCCAGTTCTTCAATCATCTGTTTGACCCATATCCCTCAGCTAAAAAGCCTTGAAGCTGCAGATGACTTCTCAGGATGCTCTTCAGGTATAGATAGTAGTTGCCAAGGGGGTCAAGAGAAAACTACTTCCTAGGGATCCTTCCTCCCTGTTCTCCAACTGAGCTGGGAGTCTTAGCTTCTCTGCTGAGCTATTTCCTCTTGAAGTTTGCCTACCTCACCTTTCCATGTGGGTAGTGAAATTTAAGGTCATAAAAGATAAATAAAGCTTAAGTCTGTGCTAAGATGTAGGGTAAGAAAAGAGCTATTTATTTTGAAATGATCATGCTAGAATAGAAGTATCTAGTAAGGGCACAACTTTTAATCTAGTGACTTTTGATATTCCAGAATATGATTTGCTTGGAGATTTTTTTGGATGACACAAAGCCAGGGTGATTCTTTGAAAAGGTAGTAAATTCTTTTTGAAAAATAACTATGTATCCAGGCATAGTAGCACATCCTTGTAATCCCAGATACCAAGGGGGCTGAGGCTGACAGATCTTTTGAGGAAGGCAAAGCTATAGGCTAGGCAAAACATCTTCCCTTGTGAGCAGGGAAGCCACGGGGTGGCCTGAAAGTGGGGAGTGGGAGAATCAGCCCTAGTTAAAAATGAAGTAGGCAAAGCTCCTCTGCTGATCATAGTGGGACTGGATACATGAGTGGCCCCTGCACTTCCAATCTGAGTGATATTGGCAGACTCAGATGTAATAGATAGTCAACTAATGTTTATTAAGCACTTGTGTGCCAGGCACTGTGCTAAATGTTGGAGATATGAAGAAAAGCAAAAAGCAATCCCTGCTGTCAAGGAACTCACAGTCTTATGGAGAAGACAACGTTCAAAAAAACTATGTACAGAGAAGCTATAAAGAGATAAATTGGGAGTCATCTTAGGGAGAAGGCACTAAGATTTGGGAGGACTGGGGAAAGCTTCTTGCAGAAGGTAAAAAAAGGAGAGGGAAGGAGGGAGTGAAGGAGAAAAAGGGACACAGAGACAGAGAGAACTGCATATATGCATGTATGTGTCTATATATGTAGTATAAAATGTACGTATGTATACATGTGTGTGTATATGTATATCTCTATATCTGTGTATCTAGATATAGCTATATCTGTCCTTCACATTTGAAGATGGCATTGCATATTTGAGAGTGATGCGTAGTACTTTTCACAAGGTATTCATGTGAAGAGAGTCCTTTGGTTTGCAGAAATAGACTCTTCTTCCCAGAACCTGTGACTGTTCGAAGCTCTCCCTCTTTATCTCCTGGCCTTCCTATAGCCTACCTATGGTGGGCAGACAGACAGGCACTATTCTTGTTCTCAGCAAACAATAGCTAAGCTGTGCTGTTGGAAGCTGGGCTTCTATCATGCTTCCATCACATTCCTTCTGCCTACTTAGAGCTCTAGTTCAGCTTGCCACTGGGTGGCTCTCCAGGCATTCTGTGATTACCCAGCCTTGACACATGGCCTGCCCTGGAGCATGACCTGAATCAGTGACAGGGCTCAGAACAGTGGAATAGCAGATCCATTTCTTTTTCCACTTCATTGAAACTTGGTTTGACCACACTGCTAAGACTCAACAGGGAAGTTCAGAAAGTATTAAGGAGATGATTCTTCCTACTATATAAGAAGGGAATATAACCCGTGCCTGGAGGTAAGACTTTGAAATAGCCAAGAAGTGTTTGGGGTTCCTGGTTGGCTAGTGAAGTTATATGCTTAAATGCTTCTTTTATTTGAGCATTGGCAGGAATTTCTAACAGCAGGAGAATTCTTGGAGTTATTATTTAATTGCTAGCTAGTTCTATCTTTAAAACCAATGAGCTAGTGAGTGTTATGAGCTTCCTCAAAGCCAATGGACCTCTTCATCCTTAATGTATTGCATTGTGCTGACTTGACTATTAACTACAACCCAAAGACCTAAGTTCCAAAATGGCATGAAGTTCACAGGTAGTTTTAAATATCTGCCAAACAGGGGCAGCTAGGTGGCGCAGTGAATAGAGCACTGGCCCTGAAGTCAGGAGCAACTGAGTTCAAATCCAGCCTCAGGCCAAACACTTGGCAATTATTAGCTGTGTGACCCTGGGCAAGTCGCTTAACCCCAATTGCCTAAAAAGAAAAAAAAAACCCTAAAAAAAAATCTGCCAAACAGGTTCACTCAGTCTTGTAGTGGGCCAGTCTGAAGTAGACTCTCAAGACAGCCTGGTAGAGGTGATAGAGAGGTAACTTCAGAGCCAGGCCAACCTGGGTTCAAGTCCTGCCTCTGACACATACTGTCTGTGTGACCCTGGGCAGATCACTTCTCTTCTCAGTGATACCAGGTAACTCCTGTAAAAAAAGTTATAGAGAAGGAGGTCCTGCACAAAGACCTACCTGGAGCCATGAAATCACAGATGTAGTCTTTTTTTTTTTCTAAAATGTAATAAAACTGACTTCTAGGGATATTAATGCAAGGTGACCTTATGTCTAGCAGCCAAACTATGACCATTATGGATCCCTTCTCAGAGAAGAAACTCGGTCTCAGAATTACAGAAATGGCAGACTAGTGCTAGGCCTTGGGACACTTAAAAATAGTGGTGCTCATTAAAGCACTGTTTTGGGATCTTGAAATATGGAACCTTCACACTGGAATGGACTTAAGAAATCATCTACTCCTTCAACCTAAAGAGAAAGAAACCAAGACTTGGGGAGGTAAGGTCACAGAGCTAGTTAGTACCCCAAGCTGTATCTAGAACAAAGGATTCCCAATCTGGTGCTCTTACTAAATTAGTCATTTTAGTTCTATTGCATTATATTTTTAGCAAATTGATTAGGAAGGATATATATGCATATATATAATGTATTGTATGTATATGTGTGTATATATATATATATATATGTATATATAAATAATCTATAAAATACCATTCTTTGACTTGATCCCTTTCATACCCAAGACATCCTACTGCATCTGACCTCTCATTCTTTGATATTTCAGGTTCAGATGTCCTTTCATTCAATTTCTTGACACTCAGAAAATTATTTAAAAATATACTTTTGTATTGCTTAGGTTCTGTCCAAATATACATGAAAATGAGTCAAAAATAAAGCTGTGGCCATCTGAAGATGCAGACCCTGTCATTGAGGTTCACCTTTTGGTGTTTGTCCTTGAAAATCATTGGCACACTGACACTTCTACTTTGGTGAATTTATGGTTTAAGACATAGGGATGCTAGGTATTAACCTATATTGAGAACATATTTCAAGGACCACTGTTTTTGTGTCCATCAGAACATTATTCACTTTTTTTTTAGAAAGCAAGAACATGATTCTATGATAGTGTATGATAATCTATACTCATATATATATGTATATATGTATATGTATATGTGTGTGTGTGTATATATATATATACATATACATATATATATGTATATATATATATACACATACATAAACAATGAATATGAGCAACTAGGTGGTGCAGTGGATTAAGCACTAGGCCTAGAGTCAGGAAGACTAATCTTTCTGAGTTCAAATCTGGCCTCAGACACTTAATGGTTGTGTGACCATGGGCAAGTCACTTAACCCTATTTGCCTCAGTTTTCTCATATGTAAAATAAGCTGGAGAAAGAAATGACAAACCACTGTAGTATCTTTGCCAAGAAAACCCCAAGTGAGGTCACAAAGAGTCAGACACGGCTGAAACAACTCGACAACAACCAAAAAACCCAACGAACATAATACTTAAAATTTGTTTCACTCAAGTTCATTTTTGTCAAAAAATTAATCCCAGTCATTCTGTGACTTCAAGTTAAAGCGCGTTCATAGATGACATTGTTCTAAATTCAACTTTCTGTGTTATTTATTAAAGAAAAATTCAACTTGGCCCCCATCGCTTTATGATCTCCAGCTGATCAGTTAAGATTTGTCTTCTCTCCCCCATCTAAATCATGGTGGCTTACCATGCATAACTGATTGAGATGAGTCTGTTCGTTTTCATCCTACTGTTTATTTTTATTCCTTTTCACACATCATTGGCAGACCTAATCTGGCTGGGATCCCAATTGACTTTGCTATGTGGGTGCTGGGCACAATAACACAAAACCAAAGCAAAACTGTTGTCTGGCACTGAAGAGAGTAAAGATAGGAAAGAAGAGGAGGGAAAAAATCAACAATTTGATTTACATGAAGGGATTATGAGAAGAAGGTTATAGATTGAACAAATTCATGATGACTTGTACTATTCTTATCTCTGGGGGATGTTCTTCATGGATGTCACTATTTCTATAACATATATTTCTGTAACTGTCTGCTAAAGCCTTCTTTCTTCCCCCATTTCTGCCTAGAAGTCAAGCTTCCCATTTTTAATTGTTTTGGAGAAAGTTTGGGTTTATTTCTCCTTTCCACTGTAAAGCAGTTACTTGATAATTCAGATTGATTTCCTTTTCCAAGTGATCATTTGTTTGTATTCCTTCCATAGGCATAGTAATCGTTTTCATTCATAGACCTGAAAATCCCAGGTAACAGTCCAGGAAGAGTTTGCTTTCCTCCCAAGAAGAGTCCACCAAAGTACATCGTCTTGGGATCACTGTCTCTGTTTTTCCTGACCCGTTCTGTTTCTCTTCCTGCCTCCCCCAAATGTGGCTGCAATATGATGCCCCTCCTACCTCCACCTGCTATTTCTTTCCTGACTGTCAGGGTGATTATACAGTCATGAGTAATCATGGTCTATCTCCCAGGAGTTTCAGCAAACATCAGAGATACTTTGAATCATCCCATAGACCTTAGCTTAGTTGTGATGGTGACATACTGAAAGCATCCTTGAGCCAGCAGACAGAAAAGAGATAAGAACTGTGTTCTGTGCTCTGACAGTCTAACTACAAAGGTAGATCTGATTTTTTTTTCTGTTTTTTTTTTTCAGGATCTACTTCAGCATTTTATTTTCTTTCCATTCTCTGTGACAGATCTCAGCATTTGGGGGGTGGGGGTGGGAAATGGTGGTGAAGGAAAGATATGGCTTACTGATAGCTAGATATCCCAGTGGATAGAGCTCTAGGCCTGGAGTCAAGAGACCTTAGTTTAAATTGGCCACAGATACTTCCTAACTGTGTGGCACATGGCAAGTCTCTCAAATTATGTTTGCCTCAGTTTCCTCACCTGAAAAATGAAGGTAGAGTACCTACCTCCCAGGGTTGTTGGGAGGATCAAATGAGATAATATCATCAAAGCGCCTGGCACATAGTATGCACTATAAACTGTTTCTAGTCAGCAGTAACATAAGCTCGGAAGTTTTGTGTCCCAGGATGGAATGCTTTCTCTTCCTAGTAACATGTCCACTAACCAGAATAAGAAATGTGTGTTTGTGCATCCCACAGCATGGTGCTGTGGGAAGAGAACCAGATTTACAGTAAGAGAACCTAGATGTAAATCTTGCCTCTGTCTCTCACTTCCTATGTGACTTTAGGCAAGCCACTTCCTGCCTCTGGACCTCAGTTTTTTCATCTGTAAAATGAAACTGTTGTACTAAATGGCCTCTGAGGTCCATTGGAGCTTTGTATCTATGATTCTAAGATTCTTTACCCCCTATAGGTATCAGTTTCCTCCTCACTTAAATGAGGGTAGTGGACAATATGGCTTCTGAGCTCTCTTCCAGGTCTAAATCTAATCCTATAATCTTACTCTTAGTAGATTGCTGCTGTCATGGATTGTGTTGATTTCAAAATATAGTGCCAGGTCACTGAAAGAAGTCCAGTGTCATCTTATATACCATTGGGCTCCAGGGAGGGTCCAACTGAGTGCTCACAGCCCCATCCCCAAGCCTTTAGGAGAACACAATGGAGATGGCAACAGCAGGAAGCTGAAACAATCTGAGTTTTGCAACTTCCTGTCCCCGGCTTTGTAGGAATGTTGTTTCATCTCCTTCTTAGAAAAGGAAGAGAGCAACTTAACCATCTCTGCTCTGCCAGTAGTTACCAAGAACTTTGTGAGATTAAAGAGAGTGATTGATATACTCAAGGACAGCTCTGTAGTCTTTGGATGAAACCCTAGGATGGGAATCAGAAGACAGATCTGATTTCTAGTTTTATCAGGACTATCCTCAGGCAAATTACTGTTAAATTCAATTTCCTTATCTGTAAAATGGGTATAGCAAATCTTTTCCACCTATCTATCATACCAAGAAATTATGAGGATGCTGTCTGTGAAGCTATTTGAGATCTCTGAGAGGGAAAAGATAAATACAAATTGATTTTTCCTAAAGTTAAACATTCTTCCCCCCCACCACCACCTTTGACTAGGTTGAGAGTTGAAATAAACATTTATGAGAAGCTGGTAGTGAGCTTTTTGTTTTGTTTGGATTGGTGAAAACAATGTAGACTCTTTCTCAGGGTGTCCTGATGACGGTGAACTAGTAATCATTCTTATGGAAAACTGTAAGATTAAGCAATGCTAATGTTGTTTGAAATACTGGGCTAGCCAAGCACTTTCTTTTCTCATGATTCAGAAGATATCACTATCAGTCTGCTGTTTAATCACTTTCTGATTAATGAGGATTGAAATTTTAGATCCTATAAACTGTTTCTAGTCAGCAGTAACATAAGCTCGGAAGTTTTGTGTCCCAGGATGGAATGCTTTCTCTTCCTAGTAACATGTCCACTAACCAGAATAAGAAATGTGTGTTTGTGCATCATGTATTCCTATCCCTTCTCTTTCACTGTTATGCCCTTCCTGGTCATCCTGTTTGCTTTGCATTCTTACTGGGATGCTAACCAACCAGAAACTTTATTTCTCCTTAAAGATATGAGAGGTCTGACTTACCTATAAATTGCCAGTCTTTGAAAAAAAAAACCTTGCATTTTTTTTAGTGCTAGCTAGTCATTTAAAGAGACACTGATTCAGAAAGTATTGAGGGATAGCTTACTTATTTGTTTTTGTGGACAAGAGCATTTTTAGTCATCAATAAGGGATTACTCTAACAACGAAGGATTATAAATTTGTGGTTAACATTTTTGCCTGAAATTTGGATCTCTGTCATTGGCATTTCTGAAATACTAGAAGTTCAGAACCCTGTTTGGTTAAACATGCCCCCAGAGGTGGCCTACTCTGATTCACCTGTTCATATGTAAAGGTGCAGAGATAGAAGAAAGAAATAGAAATGTCCATGAGAAGTCCCTCTAAAGCATTATTCCTCTTTTTTTTTTTTTTTGGTGAGGCGATCGGGGTATTCCCCTCTTTTTCTAATAAAACAGTGCTAGAGGTATCAGAAGTAGGGAATGGCATCTCCAGAGAAAGAACTGAGAGTCTGAATGCAGAACAAAGCATACTTTTTTTAAATTTTTCTCATTTTTTGTCATGTTTCACAACATGACTAATGTGGAATATATTTTGCATGACTGCACATGTATAACCTACATAAAATTGCTTGCCTTCTCAATGGGATTGGGGAGTAGAGGGGGGGGATTGGAAAGAATTTGGAAATCAAAATTTAAAAACTGTAAAAATGGTTTTTACATGCAACGGGGGGGAAATGAAATATGAAATCATTGGGAAAAAAAGAAATGGGGAATAGAACCTTTGGAGATAATCATTAGCATGTAGGCATGTCTATGTCTACCTATACATGCATACATTCAAACATAATAGAAAGGTACTAAAAGAAAAGAAAAAAACCTTTTCATTCAGCCCTTAGATTTATTAGATTTTTATTAGATGTATATTTTATTAGATGTATTAGATTTTTGCTAAGTAAATAACGGGCACCACACAACAAATGGAAAAGGAGAGTTAGAGATTTCTCACATTTCTTTTCTTCCTCTTTTTTCATTTAAATTCTATGAACATTCGCTTCAAAGAGTTATGCTGATGAAGACCCTCCCTATTTAATTTTGTCTGTCAGTTGCTGGCTCTCAGTTGGAAATAAGTGGGTGATGGAGAAGGAGGGTGGGTGAGAAGCATTGCATTAGGAGAAAACCAATTTTGTTTTAATTACTTACTGGCAAATAAATAATACTCTGATCTGCTCATCTTTTTAAAGGGAGAGCCAGGTTTCATTGGTCCGCAGGGAGAACCAGGGTTACCAGGGTTACCTGGAACAAAGGTAAGTAGATTCTCATTTCCTTGGCTTTTTTTGCAGAAGGAGGTGGGCAAAATGATTCACAGGGGAATGAAATAAATGAGACAATGTACCTCCCCCCTTCCTCCATTATATAAGCTGCTAAAGAGCTCTGTAGTCTAATGGCCAGGTAGGAGTGGAATTTTTAAGCAGAGTCAGGCAGCCACTAACTTCAGCAGAGAATATAACTCACCCTCATCATTGCGACTCCTTTGGAGTCAGAGGCTAGAAATAGTCCTTTCATAGATTCCACAAGCACCTGGGTACCTGAAAGAGACACTTTGAAGAGCAGAGAGATTCTCTAATATAAAATCTTCAATGGCTTGTCCCACGAGACAGCTCCAAAGAGTATGCTAAAAGCATTTATAAAAGCCTGCACGCCTAACATGTGAAAAATTATTTTGCTATTTATCAAGTCAGGATGAAGCTTCTTTTTTATCTTCTCAGGAGGAAACAAAAAAGCCCACGTGAGCTTAAAAGATAAGGATCTGAAATTTTAGTTTTACTTGTGACAGATACAAGTCCTAGATAAATCAAAGAGGGTAATGTTAGACCAAACAGCATTCTTTTATTTTTAAACAACTGCATCCTCTTCTATGTGTTGAATTCACTGAAAGTAAATGAGAGATGGTTTTAGATAGTCAGGTCTGGGTGTTCATTAACCATCCCTGGAAGAAAAGCCCTGAATGTATCAGTCTGTAGATGGAGGACCCCATCCTCTCTGGAGAAGGGCAGACCACCTCTCTTCTTATCAGTGGAAGTGATGTGTGTGGCCTGTCAGAGGCAACCAATTCACTTTGCTTTACATGAATGCTGGAACACAGCCAGCGTATGCAGATTTGGGGTGTTCTCATGCACTTTTCATGCAGTAAGGTGTCCAAGTACACGTAGCACCTATTTTAACCTGGGCAGATTTTAGCAAGTAATCTCTTCACCTCCCGCCCTTTTCATTCCCCAACTGCTACTAGAATTCGTGGTCCTCATCGTCCTTTTTCTGGATGACAAGCAACGATTTCTATCGACCAGGTCACAGATCAAAGGAGCATAGGTTCAGAGCTCTGAGGAATCTCAGGGGTCATGTAGTTCACCCTCTTCATTTTACAGATGAGGAAACTGAGGCCCAGGAAGGCAGAAGTGACTTTCCCAAACATATTGTAGCAAATGGTAGAGGAAGAAACTGAACCTGTCAGTATGAAAAAAATCTAGAGCCTGAAGAGGCCTGAAGAGGCTATGTGGTCCAACCCCCTTACTTTAGGAGAGGTTATGAGATAGTACCATGGATATGGAGTCAGAAAGCCTGAGTTCAAATCTGACCTCAGATGCTTCCTAGTTATGTGACCCTGGCAAATCAGTTAACTTCTGTCTGCCTCAGTTTCTTCATTTGTATAATGAGGATAATGATACTACTGCCCAGAGTGATTACAAGGATATAATGACATAAATGTGTAACGTGCTTTATAAACATTAAAGTGCTACATACATGCTACTCATTTTGTTGTCCTCATTACTAGTGCCCAGGAAGACCAAATATCTTGCCTAAAGTCACTTAGATTTGTACGTAACAAAGCCAAGATTTGAATACAGGTTTCCCTGCCACCATTCAACAGTTCAGTTCATCAAATATTCATCAAATGCCTGCTCTGGCCAAGTTACTGCCTTTTTCTGGTTCAGTCATTCAGTCATATCTGACTCTTTGTGACCCTATGGACCATAACATGCTGTTACTGTCCGTATGGTTTTTTGGGCAAAAATACTGGAGTAGTTTTTCATTTTTCCTTCTCCAGTGGATGAAGGCAAACAGAGGTTAAGTGACTTGTCCCGGTTCACAAAACCAGGAAGTGTCTGAGGCCAACTTTGAACTCAGGTCTTCCTGATTCTAGGCCCACCTCTCTATCCACTAAGCCTCGTAGCTGTCCCAGTTGTTATTCTAGGCCCTTCCAATTCCTCATTCTCCCATTCTCTATAGTACACCATCACCAGATTGATCTTCCTAAAATACTGATTTTATCATATAGGGAGGATTTTATTAGGTGATCTCTAAAGTCCCCTCCCACTCAAAATTCTAGTGTCCTATTCAATTCAATAAGCATTATTAAGTGCCTTCAATCTGTACTGCAAGGCACTAGGTGCTGGGAATACAAAGATGAGACATTTGGCTTGACTCTAAGAAGCCTATAATCAATGGATTACAACATGCATGCCAATGTTATAAGCCAGAATTTGGTTAAATGTAAAGAGAAGGTACAAAGTGCTATGAGAATTCTAAGAATGGAACAATTTCCAGCTGATAATGAAAGCTTCACAAAAGAGGTACCCCTGAATTGGGTCTTAAAGGAAGAAAATAGCTTTCAATAGGTAGAGATGGGGCAAGGGGGGGCATTGATTCTGTGCATGGAAACGGAAACAAGAATGGAGAATAATCCAGTTTATTTGGCTGGAACACAGGGTAGATGAAGGGGTGTAGTATGAGGTAAGGTAGGTTGGAGCCAAATATGGAGGACTTTGAATGCCAGGTTGAGAATTTGTCCTTTATCCAGCAGACAATGGAGAATCACTAAAGGTCATGAAATATGGGAGTGATGTGATCAAGAAATGTGATAGGGAGATAGTGCTGATAATGGGGGATAGTAGATTAGAGTGGGGTGAGATTGGAGGAGAACAGTTAGGAAGCGATTGCAGTATTATGGACAGGAAGTTTACAAGGGCCTGAACTCCATTGGTTACAATGAGAATTGAGAGAGGCAGAATGATGGAAGAGATATTGTGGTAGGTGGGGCAGCTAGGTGGCACAGTGGATAGAGCACCAGCCCTGGAGTCAGGAGGACCTGAGTTCAGATCTGGTCTCAGACCAGAGACTTGACACTTACTAGCGGTGTGACCCTGGGCAAGTCACTTAACCCCAATTGCCTCACCAAAAAAAAAAAATCTTACCCTTCATTCAGAGATCAACTTGATCTCTTTGACTTCCCTGAGTTCCCCAGCCTCCACTGGTTCTCTCCCTCCCCGTAGCATATACTGTTTATTCTGAGAGTGTGCCTTTAATTAAGTATTCCCTGGCATTGTTGCTTCTCTGCCTCATATCTGTAGGTCTAGTCTTCCCTACTTGATTGTAAACTCCTAGAGAGGCAGGTCCCCATTTTTAAACTTCTCAGGTATTCTCTCTTTGACATTTAGCACAGTGCTAGCTAAGCACACAGTAGGTATCTTTAACATGCCACATGAATAAAGGCCTTGACTATTCTAACTAGAGACAGAATCACAGACAGTACAAATGCATCAAGCATCTTTTAAAGCCACTCTCTTAAGGTCTTTTTCGTTGTTGTTGGGGGAGTTGCTAGCAGGGAGTCAAGACTTCATGTGTTTTGGAAACTACTCATTAGGAAACTCCCTCTCCTGATAAAAACAGACAATCCATTCTGCAATTTAGAGAGTAGCCTGCATCTCTGTGCAATTAGGTGGCTTGTCCAAAGTCACACAGCCAATATATGTTGTAGGCGGGGTCTTCCTGATTTCTAGGCAGGCTTTCTAATGCTTCATCATCATCATCATCATCATCATCATCATCATCAAGTCTGTGGAGTTTAAAGCCATCAGGTTCCAATTTAGACCTGATGGTTTGCTGACACAAGTCCATAAAAACTTTTGTTCTAAGATATTTTGTTCATTTTAGGCAGTTAGGTGGATAAAAAGTAGTACTGGAATTCAGAAAGGCCCGTACCTCACTTATTATCTATATGACTCAGGGTAAGTTGCTTTCCCTGTCTGACTCAGTTTCCTCCTCTATAAAATGGATACAACATTTACCTCATGGGGTTGTTATGAGGTTTAAATAAGCTAACACATACAAAAACCTTTTTGAAGTGCTATATAAATGCTGGCTATTATTTTTAAATAGTGTATGGATTGTATTGGGTTTATATCACCACATCCTTCATCACTAAGGTTGTAGGGATTTTTTTTTCCCCATCAGTAACCTGGACTGACTACCTACTATCCCTAGCTTAGCAGGAAATCCATTTACTGACCAGCAGTTGAGAACAAGATGATGGGATCCAAAAATAAATAAATTCCATATCTTTCCTGTATGCCATAAGTTTACTTGGAGAAAACATTTTCAGTAGATAACTATCAGAATCAAAGTCATTGGAGTTTTTTTGGTTTTTTTTTTCAAATTGGCCCATTTTTTGGGCTCTACTATGTTTCCTCTCTATGCCCCCAAACCTGTTATTCTGTAATGATGAATATTGGCATTTTGTCACTTGTATATGATGTGATCTGTGACAGGGTGAACGTGGAGAAGCCGGGTCTCCTGGGAGAGGTGAGCGAGGTGAACCTGGAGCTCCTGGACCCAAGGTCAGTTGTCTTTGCCCTGTGAAATGTTATTCATTGGTCTGAAAATGTGTACCACCTGCTTCAGACCAGGAAACGAAAATAAAGCTCAACAGGTGTTGAAGGGACCTACAAACTCCCAAATAGTTTCTGAAATGAGTGCATACTGGGTCTTTTCCAAATGGGATTGATTCTATAACTTCACTTTTCCAACTTGATTTACTCTGTTTACTCTCTTATCTTGATTAACCAAGTCCATTGAGATGGGCATAAGAAGACGAGGGAGATAACGTAGCAAAATCTTCCTCCTGGATGTGTTTAAAACTTTCTGGGGAAATATAAAGTCTCTGCTTATTTGTATTGTATGATGGTGAATAACACCTTGAAAATATTAGAGTAAAAAGATTCATTTGACTGATCTTTATTCTGCTAAACTTTCCTGGCAGCTAATGTGGTAACACTTTATTTTAATTGCCCATCCTACTGACACAGGAAATAATTTACTCTTTGAAGAATAGGAAATTTATGTAGACAAACCCTATTAAGACTAATGAGAATTATTCATGTAAATCCTCCCCTTGTTTTGATGAATCATCATGGAACGGCTAGGTTGGTGGGAAGACATGGGACCCAGGAACCATCCTGGTTTCCTTGTGTTTATGGTTATATACCCTGCTGGATATATACCTATCCCTAGTATTGGGGCAGCTAAGATAAAAGGTTGTTCACCATTCTGCGTTATTTTTAATCACAGCTAATTCATTTCTCTGTTCTTAACTTTGCTTGCCATTTTCTCTTTTCCACCATCGTGCCCTCCTTATATCAGGGGAAACAAGGTGAATCAGGAGCTAGAGGTCCCAAAGGGTCAAAGGTCAGTAACAACACTTCAGTACTTTCTACCAACACTACCCTTCTCCCCTCTTCTCTCTGTCTCTGTGTCTTTCTCTGTCTCTCTCCAAGCAAAAATGCGTAGAATTTGGAGAATTTAATTTTTACAAAGAGCCTTATTTTCACACTAACTCACATGCTGCCATTACTATTAATGCCTCCTCATTCTGCCACCTTAACACAATTGGACTTTGTTTCATCTCAGTCTATTTTTTCAGGGTGGTTACTGCTTTTTCTTCTTGTTTGTAAATTTGTTTCTAGGCTGTTTTCTTTAGGTGAGGTTGAATTTCCATTTTTTTTATCAAATAAAATTGAATTCATTAAACAAAGAAAAAAGCTAGGTGTTTTTCTCCCCGGTGGAATCATGGAATGATGCACATCACGTGTTTTGTAAAGGCCTCTCATGTGCCTTAAATTTCAGTAAGGGTGAGTGCCTGTTCCTTCAGTGAGTATTTTGCCAGATGAAATGTTTCCCCTACCACACAAGCAGTGCCTTTTGTAAATAAATAAATAAAAGTCCGTGGAGAACCTACTCAATATTCATTGGAACTTGCCATTCATCAGGGTTGTTTACTCACAAACCTGCAATTGAGTGACAGGATGGGGGAAAACAGAAGGCAAGAGGTGGTAGCTCTCCAAAACTCAGTCAGTGTGATCACTGTGGTCCTTGCTATTAAGTATCATGACATTACAAAGGATTCTGAAGGCCAGAATCACTCAGTTTCAGGTGGATGAATGACAGTGTTGCAAATGAAGTCTCTAAGGAAGAAAAAATATGGGCGGATTTTGCAAAAATTCCTGTGAGAAGTTTCTGACTGGCACATTGAATTTTAAAAATGTTTATAGAAAGATTGCTATATTGTAGATAAATTTAAAAGGGTATGTGCATATATGTATTATATCTGTGTGTGTGTGTATATATATATATATATATAAAATTATCATTTATATATTTAAATGATTTCTAATCCCCAGTGGGTTGGTTTCTTTTACAAAGTGAGATGTTCTGTTATTACTGACTAAATTGTGTGTGCCAATTGCAGTCAAAATGTTATAAGTTTCAATTACTGACTATTTTTTTCCAAGAATGAGGAATTTATTTTTTGCTTTGTTTTCCCTGGGCAATAGGGTGATCATGGAGACAAAGGTGACTCTGGAGCTCTGGGACCAAGGGTAAGTGTGCCCGCCATCTTGCATTGCTACTGTTAGCCTATATACAAGGTATATAGCCTATATACAAGGTAGAATTTGAAATATCTACTTGGAATGTTGTGATGCACACACGCACACACACACACACACACACACATATACATATTTATGCATAAACATAGTGGTAGCATCCATATATATATATATACATACACACATATATATACACATACATACACACATCCATATATAGATATACACACATATATACACATATATGTATGTGTGGATATGTATATATGGGAATGCTACCACTATGTTTATGTATATATATGTATACATATGTATATACACACACATATATTATATATAATGTATAATGTATATTTTGTACATATGGAGAGAGGGACAGAGAGAGAGAGAAAGACAAAGAAAGAGAGAAAGAAAGAAAGAGAGAGAGCGCACAAGGGGTAGGGTCCACTGTAACTATTGCTGTCACCACTGTTGGCCCAACCAACAGGTTCATTCTCTCCTTTACGGTCCTAACGGAAGAGAGTAAAAAGTATGTAAGCGGTAATAAACAAACCTAGCTCCAAGACAGGAAGATCTTAAAATTCCCTATCTATTTTTCACTCTGTTCAGTCTCAACAACTACCCTATGATCATCTGTCTATAATGTCCATTAGGCTGTTAATTCAGTAATAAAAATAGACATCAACCCATGAACCTTGGGCTTAAATGAAATCAGGGAATTGGTAGAGGCCTAATGGGGATTAAAGACTGTCAGCCTAAGAACTAGCAGAAAGAAGTCGGAAGAGAAGCAGCCTGGTGAAACAGATGAGCTCTGGACTTGGAATCAGGAAGACCTGGGCAAGACAACCTCAGGCACTTACTAGTTGTGTGGCCCTGGGCAAAATACTTAACCTTTCTGGGCCTCACTCTCTCCATCTGTACAATAAAGAAGTTAAACTCCAAGATTTCTAAGGTTCCTTTCAGCTTTAAGTCTGTGAGACTATGAAAAAGATTTCATAAACAACATTTTCCTTTCTATCCCCTATTTGTGCTTTGTGCATCACAGACAAATTAAATATGTCAGCTTTAATTAAATAGTATTGCTTGTTTTTAAATGGAGCCTATACTTGTGGGCAACTCAAAAATTCTTTGCTGCTGAGAGATGCTTTGTTCTCTTAAAGTCAAGAGATTAGAAGCAGTCTATAAAATGAATATGAAGAAAAAGGAATGACTTGGGTAAATAGAGATAAATCCAGTGCAAATGTTGACATCTCATTTTAATTTTTATTCTAATAACTATTAGAAACTCTTTGCAAAGTTAAATTTCTTCTATCTCACCTCTGAGGAAGTCCATGTCTTCTGTATGTACCTCAAGGAAGCTAGAAGTTGCCTAACTTCATGAAGAGAACAAAATTTGGCCATACCTGTTTGTCTTGAAAGGGCAAACACAAAGATATGGTTTGGGGGCTGATTGGGTGGGAGGCTCAGAAGTGGTGGGGGGAGCAGTTCTGAAAGTACAAGAGTATTGTTGGTATATACTTTTCAATGAGCAAATTCTTCTTAATATATTCATAGGGTCCTCCTGGGCAAAAGGGAGATCCAGGAGCAACAGAAATCATAGACTACAATGGCAATATTCATGAGGCCTTGCAGGTAGGTGAACATTTCCTTCTACAAAAAAGAGAAACATATTTTGGTTCAAACTCTTTTAGTTTCTTGCCTTTCATAAATATATGAAAGTCTCAGTCTCAGAGGGAAAGAATCCTTTCCCATTTCCTAAAGTAAATCACTTGATTCCATCCCTCAGACCCTTGCCCCCATGATTATCACTCACTTCATCACAGTGCCCTTCCCTTTCACCTTTCAATATGCTTGAATCTCTTTACTTTTAACTGCTGCCGCTTTCAGCTACTGCAAAATCTTTGCCCATTCTTCCCCTGCCAAAGCTTTGAAAATATGGGCTTCTTTCACTACATTCCTTGCATAAGCACCCACTCTCTTCTTAACTCTGTCTTTCATCACTACCATAGCACTGAAATGGTTCCATCAAGGTCTACCAATGACCCCCTTCTCACCAAAGCCATGAACTTTTCTCACTACCTACCTTCCCTGACCTTTCAATGGCATTTCATAATGAACAAGCATTCTGATAGCTTTCTTTCTTTTCTTTCTTCTTTGGCTTCTTTCTTTCTTCCTTGGCTTCTATGACACTATGCTTTCCTGATTCTCCTCCTGCCTCTCAAATTAATGCTTCATCTGCTTTGCTCTGCTTCTTCCTACCTACTAAATCTCTGGTTTTGAATTCTCTATTCTTCCTTCTCTCTCTAGATAGATTAGATAGATATATATAAACAGAGGTAGATATAGATACATGTATATGCATGTGTGTGCAGATCTAGGTATATACACATATATTCTTTCTCCATATTATTACCCTATTATCCTTTCTATAATATGTGGTTATGTTTCATATGCCTATGTGTGCATGTATATATTTTACATAAGCATGTATATATTTGTTTATATGTTCACACACATACCTTACCTGTGATTTTATCAGTAAAGGGAATTTCCTGTAAGAAAATTCTTTTATCAGTATAGATTAGCACCTACTCTTAGTCTTAAAAATTAAGCAATTTTCCCAGGAACTTGCCATCAGAAGCAGAACAGCAGCAACTGAACTCCAGTCTTTTTTTTTTTTTTTTGGCTAGGCAATAGGGTTAAATGACTTGCCCAGGATTACACAGCTAGTAAGTGTTATGTGTCTGAGGCCGGATTTGAACTCAGGTCCTCCTGAATCCAGGGCCGGTGCTCCATCCACTGCGCCACCTAGCTGCCCCCTGAACTCCAGTCTTGATAGCTCTAAGGCAGAAGTGACCTTTTGCTGCCTCTCTTACATTTAGATAAAATTGTTCATACACACACACACACACACACACACACACACACATAGAGAGAGAGAGAGAGAGAGAGAGAGAGAGGAAGGGAGGGGAAGAGAGGGAAAATATGTGGAACAGGGACTGGACATTTGATTTCATTTGTACAGGGAGCTCCTGGGTAAGAAAAATTCCTTTACTAATGCAGATCAACATCTTCTCTGAAACTTAGTCTCAGAGAGTTACCTAGAGCACTGAGAGGTTAAGTGACTTTATCTAGGGTCAGAGCCAGTGTGTGTCAGAGGCAGGACTTGAACTCAGGTCTTCCTGACTCTGAGGCTGGCTGTCTTTCCACTTTGTCACAGTGCCTCATGAAGACAATATATATATATATATATATATATATATATATATATATTATATATATATATATATATACACACACACACACACATACATATATACATACATACATACATATATATACATACATGCATATATATACACACACACACATATACATATACATATTTATATATGAAATAAGATTATGCACACACACATATACAAACATGCACACATGTATACATATATGGTGGGACAATATTGTAAAGAGACACACAAACCTCAGTGAGCTTATCCATTTTTGTGGCTTCAGTTCTCCCTTTTACAAATCCATATGTCTTGCCTTGACACTTGCTTCTATTCCAACCACATTTTTCCAACTGCCCACAGATCTTCTTCCACTCAGCTGTCCCGCTCCCATCTCAAATGCAAAGCACAGGACACTGAACTCATTGCCACCACTCTCCCCTCATTAAAAACCCAGGTCTCCCTTTCTACCTCATTTCTATTAGTAACACTACTGGATTATTCTTCCAGTCTCCTGAGATAAAAACCTTGGACTCCTCTTTGCTTCTTCCCTATCCTACATCCCTCATTTCTAATTCATCACCAAATCCTTTCATTTCTTTCTTCAAAGAGTTTCTTGAAGTCCCTCCCCGTTCTCCCAGTTCAAACTCTGATCATCCCAGGTGTATTACTTGAGAAAATTAGCTGATCTTGCTTTCAGTCTCTCCTCCTCCATTTCATTCTGCCCAACTAATCTTCCTAAAATGGGACTTTGAAAATGTGACTTTCCTGCTCAAGAACCCACAGTGTCTTACTGTTACCTACCGCATTGTGTGCAAACTTTCCTATCTGGTTTTAAGACCTTCCATAATCTTCGCCACATCCCTCCAGAAATCCTACCTAGTACACTACATTTCTCCCTTCTTTCCAACATACACCCTACTTGCAAGTCAGATCACCGTCCATCCTGTCTCCCATAAATGCGGTGTCAATTCCCACCACTTCTGTGTATTCGCTTCTGCCCTTCTTTCCTCCTACCTTTCATTTGTATGAATCCTATTCGTCCTTCAAAGTCAAGTTAATGTCCCCTCTCTTCCTTGAGGTCTTGCTTACTCTAGCCCATACTGACTTCCATTCCTTCTCTGCCCTTAGAGTGACCATGTGATTTAACACTTAATTGTTCCCTAGCTGTTGAATGTAAATCGTGTCTCTTTTCCTCACACACTAGTCTTAGGCATATGTGAGGGTTTCAAAATTCTATGATTTGAGGGGCAGCTAGGTGGCACAATGGATAGAACACTGGTTCTGGAGTTATGAGAACCTGAGTTCGGATCTGGCCTCAGACACTTGATACTTACTAGCTGTGTGACCCTGGGCAAGTCACTTAACTTCATTGCCTAACAAAAAACAAACAAAAATTCTCATGATTTGAGTGAATCACCAAATGCACAGTGACTCTAGCAATAGCCTTCTCTGCTTGAAGCTTGACTCAATTTTGTCTTGCCCTGCTAATTTATTACTTTCTACGTTAGCAAATTTGTGAGCACATGACTTTACTCACATTACCTAGCAAGATAAGAAAAAGACCTAGAAGTTTTACTGCTCATGTAACTGATTTTAACTAATAAAACATTAGTAGACCTTGCAGAGACATCTGTTCCTTAGTTCAGGAACACCTCATTTTCTTTAGCTTTAAAAAAAAAACATTTTCTCTTTGTTCTGTATCTGAAAAATACAAAGGGAAATATGCTTAAGATTTGGTAAAGTGTTGCTTTAGAATGTTAGTATGCAGTATATACAATCAATTTGATTTAGGAGCCCAAAGAGCAAGGAGATTAGATATAAGCATCAGCCCTGTTGTTACCAAGCTCCAGTTTCCTGATTTTATTTCCCTCTACATACATGTATATGTATATCTGCAGTGTGTTTGTAGTGTAAAATGGCTGTATTATTTATTAATTATTGATTGAGAACTGTATCTAATTATAAGGTTTGGTCACTGATCAGACATGTGGGATGAGAGAAAGAAGCTAAGGGCATTGAGGTTATGAACCTCAGTGACCAGAGGATGGTGGTGTCCTTGATAGTAATAGGAAAATTCAGAAGAATGGAAACATGATGAGTTTGACATGCCTATGGAACACTGAGTTCAAAATGTCCAACAGGTATTTAGTTGGTGATGTGGGACAGGAGATCAGGAGAGAGACTGGGGCTGAATAATAAATAGGTCTGCATAGAGATTATAATTGAACCCACAGAAGCTGATGAGATCACCAAGTGAAAGAGTACAGAGAGAAAAAGAGAGAGGGCCTAGGACAGAGTCTTAGGGGACACCCAAAGTTAGTGTGCAAAACCTGAATGAAGATGTGGCAAAAGAGACTGAGGAGTGGTCAGATAGGTAGAAGGAAAAACAAGAGAGCAGAGTCATGAAAACCATAGATGGAAAATGATTAAATAGGGCCAAACGTTTCAGAGAGGTCAAGAATGATATTGGGGCAGCTAGGAGGCACAGTGCATAGAGTTCTGGGTCTGGAGTCAGAAAGACCTGTGTTCAAATCCAACCTTAGACATTTACTATCTCTGTGACCCCAGGTAAGTTTCTTAACCTCTATTTGCCTCAGTTTCCTCAACTGTCAAATGAGGATAATGATAGCACCTACTTCCCAGGGTTATTGTGAGGATTAAATTAGTACTTGGCATATAGTAAGCACTATACGAATGTTAGCTATCATTATTTCTTTCAGCCTTTACCACAGTGCCTGGCACATACTAGGTGCTTAATAAGTGTTTATTGATTGATTGAGGAATGAGAAAATATCATTCATTTTGGCAGTTATAAGACTGCTGGTAATTTTGGAGAGAGTGATTTCAGCTGAATGATGAGGTCAAATTATACGATGTTTTGGTGTTTTGTTTTTGTTTTTGTTTCTTAGGATGCAAGAGATTCGGTTATGTTTGTAGGCATCTAGGAAGGAGGAAGGAAATAGGAAAGGACTGAAAATTAGAGGGTAAGGCTAATGTCAGGAATAATCTGCTAGAGAAGGCAGGAAGGATGAGATCAAGGGTACATGTCAAAGGTTTGCCTTGGCTCCTCTATGCACACTCAGAGACTGAAGAGAAGGAGGAAACATTGAAAAATTATAACATCAGAGGAATGTGAGCCACTTGAATGAATGAAGAGAGTGCATTTCAGTCATAGGGAATAGCTTGTGCTAATTCAGAGGTGGGAAATGAAATATTAATTTCAGGAACTGCTAAGAGTTCAGGTTGGCTAGAACATAATGCCCTCTGCCTCCTTTTTCACTGCTCCCTTACTAACACAAAATGGAGGTTAATTTTTATTTGTAGCTATTGCAGGGCTTAGCATGGCCAACAATTATATTTGTTGGCCAATCTGCTGGCAGTTAGACTCTTCATGCATAGCTAAGTTGGTCCTCGGATAGCAGCCCAGCACTCTGGACCATAATTCAAGTCTTTCTAGCTTGGTATAAATGTCCACAGTTTTTGTTTGATTGTCATAACCTTTGTCAGAGAAGGCATTTAAGCTGAGCCTTGGCAGTGATTAAGAGTTCTAGCTAGCCTGTGTAAGCAACAGAGGCACAAGATGGCACAGAAAACAGCAAAATACTTGTGGTGATTTTATATGACTGTGTATCAAAGAAGGAAAATTGGGGTTATCCAAAGGACAATGGAGAGAGATGTAATGGAGGTAAAGTAGAATCCAACCTATTTCCAGCAATGTCTTGCATGCACAAAGATGCTCATACCATCAAAGACACGTATGACTAGAAAAGGACATGACAAGAGTGAGGGTAACAGATGGCACCCTGGTATTTTGGGAATGCTAAAAGACCTAGAAGAACACTAATATGTTGGATATCTCCTCCACAGAGAATTTATAGAAAGATTTAAAAAAGAATTTCGGGCATGAATAGGTTACAATTTACACACATAAGTGAAGAGTGTAACATCACATGTCCTTCAAAGGCAAGTAGGATAGAAGATTAGAATGCTTGGAATCAGACCTGAGTTTGAATCCTGTTTCAGACATTCCCTAGCTGTGTGATCATGGGCAAATCATTTAACATCTCTGTGCCTCAGTTTTCTCATCTGTAAAATAGGAATAAAAATAGCACCTCTCTTAGAGTTGTTGTAAGGATCAAATGGGTCCATATGTACAACACTGAACAAACCTTAAGGCACTATGTAAATGCTAGCTATTTTTGAATAATGTACAAGATATGGTATATTTATAAGGTACCACATTGATAATATAAAACCAAATGATTATACATCATTTCATTCCATAGCCTGTACTCCATAAGACATTTGTTTTCATTTTAATTTGCCAGGCAGTTAAGTTTTGAGCAATTAGCAATAAAAAAAAAACCCTCTGCTTCCTAACGTAAGCTTTAATATTTCTCATAAACTGTACCTCTTCTTCAGGTGTAAGGCAGAATCAGTGATAGGTAATTTCAATCTGGCATCATTATGGGACACAGGGGACAAAACAGCCTTTGATTCTAAAGGGCTTCACGCGGGAGTTCTTGGGGAATAAATTACTGAACAGCCTGGCTGGCTCAAACCAATTTATATTTGCTGTAGTTCATGCTTCCCATTTCATTTCATGTCTCACTGGAGAGAACAAGACTTCTTATTCTATCACCACTGAAAGCCATGGTTTTCAAATTACTACCAGAGTTCAAGAGAGAACCCTGCTGGGTTTATGTATCTTCAACTTTACAGGACTAGATACAAAATGTGTATTTGGTTGCAGGTGTTAGGATAGCACTGTGTGATTGCATGTGGGCACTTCCAGGTGACCATAAAAACAGCAGATCTGTGAAGCTGGCTTCATTGATAGTCATTTCTCCTGTAAGTTAGCAGGACAAACAGTAAATGCCCTGCATAAGTTTCAAGCCTATTGAAGACCATGGAAACTTAACTATATTGCTGTTTTAAAGGCAATCTGTTAGCTATTTCAGTTGTTAGCATCAGCTTCTACAAGCAACAATTTCAGATTATCAGGTATATCATTCATTTGGCAACTCATAAAACTGTTCAAAAAAAGAAAAAAAATGCTGTCGTATTTATGAAAGGTAAGAAAAATAATTTCAAGTTTAGGTAGAAAATGTGATTTATATGTGCTATCTGTTCATCTGCTTGGTTTTGTTTAAATATTACTAAAGGCAGATGGACTATATTATTTCTCCTCACCACTCTCTGGTTTTGATTCTGTTTTCCTGTTTAAAAGTAACATTTTAAAGGATGGTCTCTCTCCCTCTCATTTTCTTTTTTTGTTTTTGTTTTTGTTTTTTTTGGTGAGGCAAGTAGGGTTAAGTGACTTGCCCAGGGTCACACAGCTAAAGTATCAAGTGTCTGAGGCTAGGTTTGAACTCAGGTCCTCCTGACTCCAAGGCCAGAGCTCTATCAACTGCGCCACCTAGCTGCCCCTCTCTTTCATTTTCTAATTGCTTCTTTGAAACAAACAAAAAATAGTCATTTAAAATAAAGGAACTAAGAATTGTGCCCCTAGTATCTACAAAACCAGTCCAGGCAGTTCCTTCCTAGGTAACCTCTTCCAGAATCATCAGCATTGTCCATTCCCATATTTGCTGGAATACTGTGTTTGTATGGGTTTTTTTTTAACTGAATTCTTAATTATAGACATTTTCTATCTTAGAGCTGTATAGTTTTAATCATCTGTCATGTTTGAGGCTGAAATGAACACAATCAATTTTATTGTAGAGATGATGTCACTGAGGGACTTGTTAGGGTTGTTTAATTAAGTACTACTTTGATGAATCTGAGATCTCACCAATGATTTTACTCCTTCCAGCAATGCAGACTCCAATCCATCCATCGCTCTCTCAACCTGCTTGACTCTTGTCCATAGCCTTACAGAAATTGCCCACGGAGGAGTCTTCCCAATGGCCCGATGGGTTTATTCTATATCCCTTTACACTGTCTAGATACCAACAAAGTATATGGGCTATTCCCCTCTCACTATGTGACTGGCCTACCCCTGTGCCACCTATAGTTCATTTGGATTGTATCTATAATTTCATTTGATAGGGAATCCGTGGCAATAAAATTTCCTATATAGTGATGTTTGTTCTACAACTTATCTGATGTATCCCAAAAATCTAAGTGCAATTTCAAGCCTTAATAACTTAAAATTGTAGTAAGACTTTTAGGACACCTTGTATTATTCTTAGAGAGGTGCCTGAGGGGTGGCACATCCAAAAAGTGTCAAAATCAGGCCTTGAACTCAGATCCTCATGATTCAAAGTTTGATTCTCTCTACCTATTACACCACAGCTATTTCCCAGTTAAACATCAAGATACAGAATAATATTGAGAATCAAATACCCAAATAAAGAAAGAGAATTTTAATTTTTTTTAAAAAAATGATATTTGTAAGTTCCTGCAATTCTGAGATGCAAATGGGAAATATGGGTCAGAGAAAGATTTTTTTTAAAATGACATTCACAAGTCCTCCAGATAAACACTAGGAAGAAACCCAAGGTCTCAGCAAAGTGTAAGATTCCAGGATGGATTTTTAAAATAATGAGAATCAATAGATCTTCTGGGTCCTCTAAGCCAGGGCTTTAGAGATGAAGAAATTCAGTTATTCTGATAGCAAGCAGAACCACTGAAGAGTTTTCTCCCAAGTGGTTTTCTTCAGAACTTTTGATGAGGTAGCAGACTCAATAAAGCTATTACAGGAAACAGTCAATCCTCTTGCAGTTGTGATTTGCAGGCTTAAATATTCACAGTGAGGCATGCCAATCCACGCTTCCTCCTCAAATAGCATAATTATGCTTTGTTACTGTACTCTCTCCATACTATTATAATCAGTATGGGGCAGCTTTACACTATTAATTCACACCCTTAATCAAGATACCCAAAAGGCCCAAGAGGAGAGAAAATGGGCATTGATGATCATTATAATATAGTGCAAATGGAATTCCCAATTGCAAGATTCTCTAGAAAGAAACTCAGTAAATGGCAAGGTTCTCTTACACTGGTGACAGCAAACTTCCATACTACATATGAAATAACCAGTGATCCCCTGTACCTGAAACACACACAACTTTCTCATTTTGAATATTTTTTGGTTCTAAACCACAATTTTCATCAGTATAGGATTCTTTTTGCCAAAGCATGTTGACCACTATTCTTAGAAAGTACCTAGGTACACTTCTAAAAGGTTAAGTGACATATTCAGGGTCACACACTATGTGTCAGAGGAAGGATCTGATGGCAAGGATTTTTATTCCTTTTTCTCACTGTACACTGTCCCTTCTCCATAGTCCTGCTGGCTTTTCACATGTAACTATTTCCCTTGATTTTAATTTTTGTTATTTAAAATTTTTTTTAAATTTTTATTATTTTTTTCTAATGGGAGAGATAACATCTGTATGAATTAGTACATTAAGATAAATCTAGGGTGTTCTAAAAGTTTTGGTGCAGTTTTTGAGCTACTAAAACATAAAACTGAATAGAGTAGGGGAAAAGGAGTGGATTGTTAAAAGACTGAAAAGATTAGCATTTGGTTGTGAATAGCTTTTAATGCCAAACAAGTGACTTTGTATTTTATTCTAGAAGTAATAAGGAGCCATTGGAATTTATTGAGTTTGGGGGAGGGGCATGAATTGATCAGACCTATATTTGAGGAAAATCACTAGCAGCTGTGAGGAGGATTGATGTAAAGAGAAACTTGAAGTAGGGAGACCAAGTGGGAGTCTACTGCAATACTTCAGATGAAAGGTGATGAGAGCCTGAACTGGAGTGGTAACTGTATCATAAGGGGGATAAATGTGAGAGATGTTGAAATTACAAGACTTGGGAACAGACTGTATATGTGTGAATGAGACTAAGGAATTGAAGGTGATACCAAGGTTTTGCAAGCACGGGTGATTGTGAGAATGGTGATGCCCTCAACAGTAATAGGGAAATTCATAAAGGGATGAATTTGGGAGGGGAAAATGGTGAGTGCTGTTTTGGAGATGTTGAGTTTGAGATGTCTACTCATCCAGTTTGAAATGTCTGATAGACAGTTGGTGATGCAGGACATACTCATCTTTCTGTACATCCTCAGAAGAGTTCATTATTAAGCAAATGTAGTAGTATATTTCTGTGTGCCATATTGGTAACATTGTCTTTTGTCGATACATTTTTCCAACAGAGGATTACTACTTTAACTGTCACGGTAATTCCTATTGCATGTTTTCCTCCAGTTCATAAATGTGTCTCTTCTGTGTGGCTGCATGTTGGTTATAATGGTACTCCTTTATTATTCTTGTTTCCGATATTTATCTCTGGGTTTCCTCATGGTGATAAACTCCTACATCATGCTAGCCCTGGTTGAATTATACTAGGTTCTATCTTATGGCAGGAAAAAAAAGTCTCTTTCACCTTATAAAAGAAAACATGGCTAAAACATGGAGATTATATTATGAGATGAAGCCAGTGGAAACTTATTATTAAATATCACAGCTATGGCCTTAAATGTTCATAAAATCTGGCTTACGGGGAGGGAACATCCAGAAAAGTAAATATTTATAGGCTGAGTGTCTTAAAACAATGAATCCAGGGCCTAGAGGGAAACCTCCATTGCCAAAGAATTCCCGTTGCTACTTTGACCTAAATGTTTGTGTTTATCATTAACATATGAAATTATAGAGTTCTCCTAACTTAGTGATCTGTTATGCCCTGTAGGATTATTCCAAGCTGTAAATCAGATTTTATCACAATCATTGTTTTTGTGTGTAATGTTTGTGTATTAGCTGTTTTCTGGAGTTGTTTGGTACCTAATCCTGCTCTCGTTTTTTGACATCTATGTTTCTTTCTTGATTTAGGGACCCCCAGGACCTCCGGGACCACAAGGATTGCAGGGACCAAAGGTTATCTTTTATTTTACTTGTTTCCGTTAGCAGTATGTACATGCATCCATGCACAGTTCTCCACAGTAGACAGGATCCTTGAAGGTCAGCAGTAGTTTCAGTGGGAAAAACAGAGACAGAAACAAGGGGTGAAATTTAATCAATGAACTAAAGTAGGAATCTGACATTTTTTTAAAAAGTATCACTTCAATTCCGAACGTGCGGGATTCTGGTTGTCATTAAATTATTCGTGATCATTCAAACCACTTTGTGCATTTAAAGGCTCTCTACTTGCCATACTCTTCCATCATCAAGGGCACGATGCCATCTTTGTGTGTTTAAAAGCAGATTTGCCATGTGATTCAGTGCATGACTAGGGATGTTGTGAGGGTAGATAGGAAATATAAAGGCACTTTCAGCTGAATACCTTATGTCTGTTGGGTATACGGTTTCAAAAAGTTTTCATATGTTGCGTTAGAAGTAATGAAACAATTTGATGGTGCTTAGTAACCATTTCCACTTTGTAGTTCAACTAAATTGCAATCTATGTTGGTTTCATTCAGTATTTTGTTTCTTGGTGAAATAGTACTTTCTAAATTCTTGAATGTCAAATTACAAAATTCTGGTGAGTGAAGGGTCAATCATACATGTGAATTACATTTCCCGATAAACATATGGGATTAAATATTTAAAGGGATAAATGCTTAGAAAAATAATCATTATCCAGCCCAAAGTGACAGCACTGAGTGCTATTTAGTCAGTGAGCAAAACTAGGACCTGGCGAGTTCGCCTTGTTCCAGGATTCCGTGGCATTTGTGTTCAACTATACTTCGCTACTATAATAGAGAGAAAGAACTCCAAAATAAGAAAGCTCTTTTCTCTCCATATGGATTTCATATGTTCAATTTCATACCTTCCCAAATAAGCCCTGGAAAGCTTTAAAATTATGTTGTAGCCCACAAAACTCAGTTTTGTTTTCTTTTGTTTTTCAATCAATGAGAGCAACATTAGTCATTTCATGTTGTGGTTTCTTATTCCATCACACCAAATCCTTCTACAAAATACAAACTTGAGCCCACTTCCTTGAAAAATGGTCCGTTTGGCAGATCAATCAAGCTCTAAAAAGTTCACTTGTAGATAGTCCTACATAATTGTCATAGAATCTGATCCATAGCATTTAATAGATGATGTCTTGTGATATAGATTCAAATATACTCAGCACATCAAAACATCTCCCCTAAAACATAATAAATATGTATAGCCTATGAAATTGTTTTTCACATAAACACTATCTCTATAATAAATATTATCAGACCTTTCACAAAATCTGTTGGCTTATTGTCTTTCCAAATGAAATATGGCCAGATGTCTGTAAATTAAATAAACCTTGGTCTGGTGTTTGAGGCACAAGTTAATATTTTTAATAGCTTCAATTAAAATATATAAATCATTCTACTTGTAGCGTAAAGTAAATAAGAAATACCGTCATAATGTGAACTGTAAATAGTAGCTCCTTCCTAGCATGATGTAGGATATTAAATTTACCTAGAAGTAATTTGATAATCAGAAGCTCTTTGATTTATTGTGTTCTCCAATAATTATAACTCTTAAATAACAACATATTCACATCGGTTATCATTTTGCAATCAGTATTTGAAACAAGTGCCAGTTTTGGGAATGGTGGTGTCCTCTGATAGCTGCTACCAGGGAGGCTGAGGCTGGTGAATTGCTTGAGCTCTGAAGTTCTGAGCTGCAGTAGGCTAAGGGTACTGAGTTTAACACCAATATGGGCAAGGCCCCAGCGAAGGGGCAGTTATCTAAGGTAGGGAGAGCCAGCCTGGGTAGGAAACAGAGCAAGTAAGAGCTTCCATGCCTATGAGTTGCCATTGTTCTTCCAGCCTGGAGAAGAGAGGGACCTAGTCTCAAAACAAAGGAAAACTGTGCCAGTTAAAATAGAGCTGTAAATTCAAGGAACATTCATTGTTATGCTTTGGGAAAATGTCAGTGCTTGACTTTGTTCCAAGCCTGGGTTACCAAGAGAGAGTACAGAGGATTTTGAAGTAAAAAAAGAAAACCCACAACTTAACTCAGGCTTATAGATTTTTGCTGCAGGGCATGGCCTGACCTGCCTTTAAATTGCCTTGATGAGTTTACTCTTACTGCAAATATTTAGCCTAGTTCTATTTTCACAAATGTAGCATTGGGTCTTAGCTACTTTATACAAGCACTGAAGTGAGTAATCTCGGAAAGCACTCACTTCCCAAGTTCGACATGTGTTATGATGTCAGAATTTCTTATTCGGTTCTGATTTGGATCATTCTAATTTATTTCATCTGATAGGTTAGAGTGTGTTGTTACTTAGCGAAGCAAATGATGAATGGAGACCAGGGAAACACTGTTTATTTTCCCTTTTTAACAGGGTGAGCCAGGATCTCCAGGAACACCAGGAGTTGATGGTGAACAGGTATATCCCAAGTATATCATCGATGCTGTTGCCTTTGCACCATTACTTCTATTGTTGTTATAAGACAGGAGTTTACGATCCATAAAACCTAGTCCATGACCATCACAGAGTTTGACAAGTGATTTGAAATTATTTCTTTTAGTCATAATTTTAAATTAATCATATTTTATTTTAAGATCATATTGATTTCAGAAAATATAACTTATTTGATGTTTTAACATTAAACATAATAATGGTTATAATCTGTAAATTATTTTATTTTTTGTGATAATAATTGGTCTTTATGTAGCACTTAAGTGTGCAAAAAAAACCCTTCATTGTATATGGAGTCATACAATTCTATGAGGCAGACAAGACAGTATTATTTTTATTGCCATTAACATATGAAGAAACCCCAGCTCAGAGAGATTAAATAACTTGTCTATAGTCACATAGCTAATAAGCGTCAGAAATGGTATTTGAAGTGAGGTCTTCTAACCACTACACCATGCTTCTTCTCTGTGATATCAATGTGACTTTGTACTTGTATAACAATTTTACATTAATGCTTTGGCCTCAACAACCTTATGAAATAGGCAGGCCTTGGATCAAAGTGAAAAAGACAATAACTTATCAAGATTTAGATGCCATATCATTTGAACAAACCCTTTTCATTCAGTAACAAATTAAGGAAAAAATGATTTTTTTAGATGCTCTGTGCCAATGTATCATTGTACTGGGTACCATTTGCAGACCTATATTGGTCTCTTTTAACAATGATGTTCATAATATGTTATATATAAGTCATATAGTCTTTGAGCTGAGTGAAATTGTGAAATTATCTAGTCCCTCTTCTTTATTTTTTAGCATGGATGGAACATGGAACTTGTGGACATGAAGCAGAGAGGGAGGAAAAGGAGTTGTCCCAGGTCACAAAGCTCATTGGTAGAACCCAGGTCTCCTTTTTTCCATCCCAGAGACCTTTTCAATAGAGCACATTATTTCCATTTTACAGATGAGAAAACAATCTCAAAGAGGTTTTGTGACTTACCTATACTCACAAGCATCAGACCTTGGATTAAAACCCAGATCTTCACTGTTCAAGCGCAACACTCATTCCCGTATGCCTCAATGCCTTCTCACATTTAATTTTTTTTTTAAAAAAAGGAAGTGTACCCCTATTTCAACTAGTCTCAGAAGAGGACTTCATCTTTAGGATAGCTTTATTGCATCTTATAATGAGAGCTCCATGGTGGATAGAGAACTGGCCTTAGATTCAGTCATTCAGAGGTTCAAGTCTCACCCCTGACATGTTAGTTTTATAACTCTGAACAAATCATCTAACCTTTCAGTGGTTCCTGGAAACTCTCATAGACTATAAGCAGTAGAAGTTACTTATCTCATTGATGATGATAATAATGATACTTAGCATTGACATAGTGCTTTAAGGTTTACAAAACACTTTATAAATATTATTTCATTTTACAGTTATTGTGAAGGTCAAATGAAATATCAGTGAAGAACTTATGGTGATTGGCACATAGTAGGGGCTATATATAAATGCTTATTCCCTTACCTTTTGCTACCCCCTTATCATCACAAAAAACCTGGTACTATTATTATGCCCATTTTACAGATGAGAAAACTGGAGCAGACAGAGGTTAAATCATTTGCTCAGGGTTACATAGCTGGTAAGTGCCTGAGACCTGATTTGAACTCGGGTCTTCCTGACTCCAGGTCCAACATTGTATCTATCTACTGCACCACCTAACTGCTATCAGTAAAGGAACTTCCTCACTGGTAGTTAGTTTCCTACATAAATGAAATCACAGGTCTAGATAAAAACAAAACAAAAACTTAGTATTAATGATCTTCATTGTCCATAATTACCAAGGATAGATGTAAAGATATGCTAGCATTAAAAACCAAAGATAATACCACCTCTATATGATAGCTTGGACATCCTAGAGTCTATATAGGAACATGTTCCTATTTGTACCTTATTTACAAATATTTGTTGTGTTCCTATCATCCCGTCTCACTAAGGGAAATCACACTAGGATAAGATTTCTGGATACAATTTCTGATCCATAAACTATGAAAACACAGATTCCTTCATAATTGTTGATTCATTCATGACAATTTATTAAATTACATGCATGGTTCTATATCAGGTGTTATAAAGCCAGGTAAAGAATAAGGGAAGACTATTTTTGTCCTTTAGTTGTTCAGAATCTAGAGAAGGACACTGTTCGGTGGTTTCAGAGGCTATGGCATACCATCTGTGATGCTTCCTAAAAGGAAACGAATGCTTCCTTCTGGCCACATGCCTGCCATCTCTACTCTGATCAGGACTCAGCCAGGGACAATTCATTGATGACAATTCTTTCCCAAAGGAAATTGCTTCAGTGCTAATTGTCTGAAGCTATGATCCAGTGATCCTGTCAGCATGATGAAAGACAAACTCATGCATTTCTTATATGTAAAATAGGTATGATAATGTCTGCACTGCCTATTTGAAAGGACTATGAAGAGGATAAAATCAGATAAGGGATATGGAAAAAAACATTTAGGAGGAGCATTAATGACGAATGTTAAACATCGTTAAGCATTTGGGGGCTAGTAAACTTTGTAGCAGTGATTATTTCAATGAATAATGTCAACAATATTTACTTGCACTTAAAAAAAAACAAACCTCAGTAAGATGGCATAGTGGATAGAATGCCAGGCCTAGATTCATCTTTGTAAATTCAAATCTGGCCTCAGACACTTACTAGCTGTGTGACCCTGGGCAAGTCACTTACCCCTATTTGCCTCAATTTCTTCATTTGTAAAATGAGCTGGAGAAGGCCATGGCAAACTACTCCACTATCTGTCTTTGCCAAGAAAACATTCAATGGAGCCATGAAGAGTTGGACACAACTGAATATCAACAAGAAAAAAAATAGAGACATATTTGATCTTTAATTTTGAATTGGCATCCAGTTTTATGAGAGGCAACACAAATAGTATATAGAAAAGTGGCTTTGGAGCCAGGAAGACCAGGATTCAAGTTCTACTTCTGAAATATGCTGGCTATCTGACCAGGGACAAGTTATGCAGCATCTCAGCACTCTAGGTGACTCTCTAAGACTCTGTGTTACCTAGGATGTGCCAACTTGCACTGAGAGAGAGAGAGAGAGAGAGAGAGAGAGAGAGAGAGAGAGAGAGAGAGAGAGAGAGAGAGAGAGAGAGAGAGAGAGAGAGAGAGAGAGAGAGTTTCTTCATCTGGGAGATTCTTTATTCCACTGAAATCACAGGTCCAGTCCCAAGTCTCCTATCCACTTCTATAACAAATGAAAGTTACACTGTTGAAATTTAAGCTGAGCTCCTTGCTCCCATAAATGGTGACAATGCCAAGTTTCAATGGTGAAGTCAAATATCAGGGCACAGTCTGCCACCACCCCACGCCATGTTTTTCATACTTCACTGGAATGAGCAAAGCACTTTGGGGTCTTCCTTTAAATGAGGAAAGCAGTTTTGATGGGATTTTTTATGGGCTTTCTGCAGTGGGAGTAATAAAAGTATTATTTAGCTGTGTGACCCCAGGCAAGTCACTCCTCTCTACGTCTCACAGTTACATCCCCTATATAATGAGAGCGGTGGATTAGAGGGTCTCTAAGCTACATGCCAACTCTGACATTCTATGAGTCCATGCCTTTGCAATTTTACTGGGGTCTGGATATGACCATTCAGAATCATAATCATTATAATCATTCCAGCATTGAGGGGGAAAGAAAGGTCTTTGTTCACCTGCCTGTGGAGACAGCTGTTCTGGAAATATGCCTAAGCCAAGATCTGACTAACAGGTGTCCATATGATTTGTTATATGTTTTAGGGTCCTAAAGGCTCAAAGGGAGACATGGGGGATTCGGGTCAGCCAGGTGAAAAGGGAGGAATTGGACTTCCTGGATTACCGGTGAGTATGTATACATAAAGGTTTGGGGAGGTGTGTGTGTGTGTGTGTGTGTGTGTGTGTGTGTGTGTGTGTGGTGTGTGTGTGTGTGTGTGTGTGTGTGTGTGTGTGTGTATGCATGCATGTGCATGCTAGCTTCCAGATCAGGAAATATCAAATCACTAGAAAAAATTATTTGTTAGTTTCAGAATGATAACAACATGATTTTTCTGTTGGAAGGGTGAGGGTATTGATTTATTACTCTAGCTCTGAATACTAGATTATATTGTCTAACATCTGTAAGCATCTGTAATGATAATAATGCTCCAAACCAGGGTGGCTGTGGGTGGGAGGGGTAATTCTGTAGAAACCTATGGACAGACAGAATTCACCAGAATGTTGGGGGTTGCCTGTCTATCAGCTCCAAGTTCACTTCCCCTTTAAGGGGAGTTCAAACTATAAGCTTGCAAAGCACCTTACCATGCACTTTCTTACTCGATCCTCTCAGCAACTCGCTGAGATAGGTACTATTATTATCCCCATTTTACAGATGAGAAAACTGAAGATCATAGAGCTCATAACAAACTTTCATGGCTAGTGTCTCAGGTGGAGTTTGAAACCAAGTCCTCTGGACTAGAGTCCAGACTAGCACTGTGCCATGCTGACTTTCTGTAGGAATCCAACTAACTGATCAGAGAATACAACCTCCCATTTTTTCTAAATCATGCTCATTGGAGGAAATGATGAAAAACCTTGTTTGGCCACGTTCCTGTTAGTTAGTCCCCATAGAAACTTGACAAATAGATGTCAGGAAATCAAACTAGAGACATAAAATAAACCCGTTTTTAAAGTACCTAATAATGGGGGCTGGTGGGGAGGGGGGAGAAGAGCATTTTGGTACTGTGTTGTAAATGTGTTAAAATAAACAAACAAAAAACCCTTCCTGAGAATTTATATGTACTAATTTGTAGGAAAAGTAGATGAATAATTGAAGTTTATGGAAAGACTTCCCTATTTTTCCTGTGAAATGCTTGTCAAATTAGCAGTGATGATTTGGGTAAAATCCTTTTCATCAGGGGGGTGAATGGAATTTAGATTTGATTTACAATTAATAATGGAGTGACTGCCACTTATAGGACTTTATGGAGGTTCTTATTTTAATAAAAAAAATTATTAATTACCTACTATATGCCAGGCACAGTGCTAAGTACTGGGGATGCAAAAAGAGGTGAAAGACAGTTCCTGCCCTTAAAGAGCTCACAGTCTAAGCAAATAAATATATGCAAACAAATTATATTCAAGGTAAATAGAAAATAATGAACAGGAACACATTAGAATTAAGAGAGGTTGGGAAAGACTTCCTAGAGAAAATGGGAGTTTGGTTGATACTTGAGGGAAACCAGGGAAACTAGGTGGTGGAGATGAAGAGGGATAACACTGCAGGTATGAGAGACAGTCAGGAAAAATACCCAGAGCCAAGAGATGAAGTGTCTTGTTCAAGGAAAAAAAAACAGCAAGGAGGCCATTGTCACTGGATTAAAGAGTATGTGATATGGAATAAGGCTTAAGAAGACCCACCAACAGGCTTTTGCAGTTGTCCAAGAGTGAGTTAAGGAGGGCTTGCATCAGAGTGATGGCAGTACTGGAAGAGAGAAGGATGTGTATTTGAGAGATATTGCAAAGGTGAAATCACCTTGGTAATTGCAAGATCTTGACAACAGGTTGGATATGGGGCAGGGGAGTGAGAGATAGTGAGGAGCATCTAACTCGGGAGTCTGAGGGACTGGGAGGATGATGTTGCCCTTGATGCTAGAGGAGGAGAGGTTAGGGGAAAAGATCATAAGTTTAGTCTTGAACATGTTTAGTTTAAGATGTCTATTAGCAGACATCCAGTTGAAGATATCTGAAAGGCAGCTGGAGGTACAAGAATGGAGGTCAGCAGAGACACTGGGGCCAGATAGGTAGATTTAAGAATTCTCAGCATAGAGAAGACAATTAAATGGGCAGAAAGTAAAGATGGACCGAGACAACCCTAAGGGACACCCATGGTTGGAAGATAGGATCTGGAAGAGAATCTGGCAAAGGAGATTCCTAATCAAGTTTCTAGTACAGTGGAAGCTGCTTGGGGAAGGGGATTATTTGGGTGTTTGTGTTTTGTGTCCACAGCCCCCAGCATACAATACCTGGCATGTAGTCTTGTAAAGGAGTGTTAAATTATGATGATCAGCTTCTAACCAAAAAGAAAAAAAAGTACAGGTAGTCTGCAAATATATTAAAATTAATTAGAAAACCTAGGAGGTGAGGTGTTCATTTGCAATTTAGAGAAATATTAAAATAAATTTTGAGCAAAATACAAAAATCAAATCTCTACTGTATTTTTTTATTGATATGTCCCAAGAGAACTTGGAGGTTTCAACAAACTATTTAAAGATAGAGAGAAGAAGATGATACTATTTGTGTTTTGAATGTACATAATTTTGTGATCCTTCTGAAAATAAGCTACCCATTTCTGTAGTGTATTATAATAGCGGTTACTATTAGCCCAAGTGGACCCAGTTACTTGGGGGTAATGGACACTAAAGTGAATTTTTCTTCATGTTCTTCATAGGGTGCCAATGGCATGAAAGGAGAGAAAGGAGACTCTGGTTTACCGGGGCCGCAGGGACCCTCTGTAAGTTCCTTGTGATTATATTCCTGTGGTTGTCCATAAAACGTTGGAAAACAGGTCTTCCATTTACTGAGCCCAGACCTGCACCAGATGGTTTAACAACTGTAGGAACTGCTAATGTCTTGGTGTGTCAAACTGTAAAGGAAATTTCTGTCAGCCTTGTACAATGGGTGTCTCAGGAGAACAGGTTGGAACTAATTTTTCAGAGGGCTGTCTAACCCCAAGGAAAAAAAAATCAATGGCTTTCCATCACTGCTTGTGGGTAGAATTCTAAAAGCAGAACATACTTCCAGTTTTCTCTAGAGCCATGTTTTTGCTCATTGGAATATTTGAAAATATAGCAGTAGCTGTAGCATTTATGGTATTTCTTAATAATTGGTTGCTTCCTGTTTTGGACCAATTGGTATTTGATGGAAGGAATCTAAAACATAGAGAATTTAATGCATCACTTTCCTGCAAGGCCCTTCTCCCTATTCAAATAATGAGAGCTGCAAACTAGAGGGATTCAGTCTAACTTTTCTGAAAGAAACAAACACATTTTATTTTTAATGTATAGATCATCGGCCCACCAGGTCCACCAGGCCCCCATGGTCCACCAGGTCCAATGGTAAGTCTTCTTTTTCTTCAGCAATTAATATTTTATTTAAGAGCTATAACTCGAGAGTGGAACCAGAAAGAATCACCAGCCACGTTTGTTTTATTTACCAAGAAACATGTAGAAAGAAACTAAGTTGTTGCTTTGAGCTACCAAGACTTAAGATGGTATCTTTCCCTTACTCCCTGTCCTGAGTAAATTGTTGTTTTTCCAGAGATCCAGTTGTTAAACAATTTATAAGCAAACCCCTGGGGATAGCTTCTACTCATCTTCAACAATATAACATTAATAAAATCCTGGCCACCAGATAATATTTCTGAAGGGTTTTGCTTTACATAACATAACAGCTTTCTATTGTAAATAGGCTTCATATATAGTTGGATTTTTTTAATAGTCTTTAGCAAGGCAGGCAATGAAAAAAATCAAATCTATCTTCACTGTTGCTCAACAGATAAGATCTCTTTCATATATATGTATGTGTGTACATATATATAGTGTATGCATGTATGTGTGTATAAATACACATTCAAACATGTATACATATAAGAATAATATGTGTACTGTATATATCAACATGCTTGTATATATCTATATCTATCTATACACACACACATACCCACACATTACACAGAGATGTGCTGGCAAATGTTTAACAGCTGGGTCACAGGGAGGTTATACATGCATATGCAAAAAAGTGGTCACAGTTGCTTATCTAATACATGTGTATACATACACATAAACATGTATACATATATGTATAATGGATATGTTTTGCATATATAAATATACACACATATGTGTGTGTATATCCTATATCTATATCTGTCTATACATACACACATACTACCCAGCAGTATGCTGGTAAATGTTTAACAACTGGATTTGGGCGGGGAATCTATCTATCTATCTATCTATCTATCTATCTATCTATCTGTGTGTGAATGTAGATATACATATATATTGTATATGTATATGTAGCCAGATCCATATCTATCTATATCTATCTATCTATCTATCTATCTATCATCTATCTATCTATCTATCTATCTATCTATCTATCTATCTATCTATATCTATCTATATCTATCTATCTATCTATCTATCTATCTATCTATCTATCTATATCTCATTATATGATAAACTATGGTCACTTTTCCTTTCTACTGTGTTCCAGTGCTTATCTCAGTGCCTGGCACATAGTAGGAGCTTAATAAATGTTTGACTAACTACAGAAAAGGATGATAGAATGGTTGAAGGTACCTGAGTCACAAGCTGTAGCACTAGCCACAATCATTCCATCTCACAAATGACCACTTCCATTCTGCAGTGGGTGACACCTCCATATCCTTTCTTAGGGCACCAGTCACTAGTCCATTAAGCCTAGTAATTATGATGTTGGCACTTCAACACTCCCTCCCAAAGCTTTAGAGAAAAGGAAATGAAATGATACTGTATCTTGTTCATCTATTCTTAGTAATGGCTCTTGTGAAATACATTCTAGCCAAGTAAAAGGTGGAGAGGACTTCTGATAAACAAACAAGCCGTCTCCAGAAAAAAGTTTTTCAATAATCTGTCTGAAGTGAGCATATTGTTGCAATAAAAAATGCCATACATATGCATGCAATATTTTATTGCATAACAAATTCTTTCTTATGATTTTACATGCAAACATATTTACCCTCTCCTATTTTCTAAATAAAGTCCTTTGAGATATTTATTAAAAGCCAAAATAGAATTCAAAGGGCATAGTTTTGTTCAAGTGTCTACTTAGTCTCTCTGGATTTCTTATTAATTTCCCTATAATGCATTATTTTGCAGCCTGATTCATTCATTTGTAAGATCTTTCTAGTAAGTGATTAGAATGATTGATACTGTGATATGTCATCACTGAGCCATTGAAGGCATTTGCCTGCACTCACCCCTCTGCCCAAATTCTACTTTTTTTCTAATGGGGCAGAGAGTTGGACAAGGATTAATAGTTCTCCCTGCAGGTTAAGAGATCTAGTATTAAGTACATGAAAGCCTAAGATTCTAGATTTCTTTCTATTCCTGACTTCCCAATACTTTTTTTACATGCTCCACACCATCCCAAAGTGACCTTTTGCCTGTCTCATTCCCCTTATTGACAATATCCCACAGTTTTCAGCTTTTGGGCACTTCTTTTGATTGCCATTCTATCAGAACACACACACACACACACACACACACACACACACACACACATTGGCCATAAAACAGTCTTAGTGCAGTTTAAAGTTTTAATAGTTTTAAGTTTTAATAGCTTAAAATTGCACTAAGGATTTTAGGACAATCTGTATAATGACCTCAAGAGGAGAAGGTAAATCATATACCACACTTCTTGGCACATAGAAGGTGTTCAATATGTTGTTTTTCAGTCATTTTAACAGTTCAACAAAAATTTAATGAGCCCTTATTATATGCAAGACTTGTTTTCCCCTCCTTTACATTCTCCTGTTTTTTTTTAATGAGGCAATTCCACTGTGAACCCAACATACCCTTCCATAGTAAGTTTGTATCTCAAACTAGTGTTGCCCTTGACTCACACATCTCTTCACCTGCAAAAGAGATCAAGTGCTCCCTGAAATAGTTCCTAGACTGTTTTAACCTCCTCATTGTAGTGACTGCTTTATATTAGTTACACTTCTGTAATAGATAATGACAGTCAAAGTCAGTATCTTTATCTATTTCCCCTTTTTTTCAGTGTAAGCAGCTTGAAAGAATAGGTCAGATTTCAGGTGTTGTAATACATCTCGTCTTTATTCTTCTCATTTGTTGTTCATTCTAACCTTTGCTCTCACTTCACACTGACAGCTGATTCAGAAATTATGTTCATCTAAGGAGCCAGTTAACCTGTCAATTAAGATACAGTCAATTTCATTTTTTACGTCATTTGGTGTTCTTTATGTGTCCTTTCTTGAAGGAAGTATTAATAATATGCATGTGTAAAGCTTGGGCCTTTTTTATTTCTTAATCTTGAACAATATTTTCTATCATATTTTTCACTCTCTTGACCTAAGTACCAAAGTTTATACTGACTCACTTTGAAAATCTTGCCAGGTTCTTCATAGGATTCCTCTACTGCTTCACTTCTTCAAATAGTTTTGAAGCACAAATTTCAATCATCCTCATGATAGTCTTTGTTTATATTCTTCGTGTGTCTTTCAGGGTGAGATGACCATGTAATGATCTTTCTCATTGCCTTTAGATAGTTGTGTGACATCCAAGCAAGCCAGGTTATGTACTGAGTGTTTTCAGCAGATAAAGAGAAGGGGAACAGCAAATAGAAGGAAAATGGAACAGATATGCCAATATTTCTGTACCGTTTTGGTTTCACTATCAAAAGCAAAGGAACCACCAAAACTGAATTCAGCAATCATCTGATTACACCTCAGTAATTAACGTACTATTTGAAAAGGTAGAAACGGTGATTGAGAAAAATAAGGCAGTCAGACAATGTACACACAGAGGAAAGACATTCTGGAGGTTATATAATTTTGAAAATATTAATGGATTGATTTTTCAAAGAAGGAAAAATACCAAACAATTGTAAAAAAATTGCAAACAGTATTATTATTCCCCCCAAAAGTGATCAAGAACACATCAGTAACTAACTAACCTATATAACCGGTTTTCCTTCTTTATAAAATCTTTGCATTACTTTTTTACTGTGAAAAATTATGACTATGAGAATTCAGAAAAAAAAATAAGGAAGGACAGAAAATTGGTGCAGAGTAAAATAAGCAGAACCGGGAAATCTATATGCAATATAAACCGAAGGGAATATAAAATACAATTGAATATTTATAATGTCCCAGTGAAGAATTAGAAAATTTACCTTGATGAAGAGATATCCATGAAGAAGACATGAGAAGAGAATAGACAGGCTTTTGTAGATGATTTTATCTACATCTTTACAACTATATATATGTATAGATATATATACACATAATATATATCTTTTTAATTACACAGTTGTTGAGAGGTATGGCTCCTACTGTGTTTATTTCTATTGAGTACTAAAAGAAATTTGATTCAATAGGGCAAATTGCCTTAAAGACTCTCTTCCAACCATGAGTCTACCATGAATGTCTTAGGACCATGTAAGCATTCTAAATACAAGCAATCTCCAAAATAACTTTATTCTCAAGCCTCTGATCATCAAAAGTGTTCCTCTGGAGTCCAAATGGAAGAAGGATTCCCTATAGATGGCAAAGTCTTCCGTATGTTTTTGTTAGCTCAGAATATCATAGGGCCTCTCCAGTGTGAAACATGACCAATCAAAAGAGAACATGCTAATAGTCTATGAAAAAAATGGAATGGGAAATGTCCATTATCCGCACTATGGCATACAGTTAAATGAATAGCACCTTTAATTAGTCCGTTGATACATATATCTTGGGTAGGCACTGAATGAAGATTGATGCGAAGCTAGGCCCAGAGAAGAAGAAAAGGAACTGCTAGATTATATTTGGAAAGTTGGGCAGTATTTCCAACGGTTTCAAGACGTTCACACACATACACACATACACAGAGTTTTTTCAAACACCCATTTGCTTTCTCTTGGTAGTACTATATAATCACAGAACATGAAAAGCCACAATTCCCCAAAATTACAATTGCAGGCAATCCAGAGGACAATGGAATGACAATGATGGGCATACATGTTACTTGCATCCAAAAAGTGTTATAAGAGATATTGAAGAAATGAATGACTAGAGAGTTAGGTTGGCTAGACACATAGTTGGAGTGAGAGACAACTCATGGACAACCCAAGTGCTCTCCTGATGGTCACAAAATGAGACCTTTCCGTCTGACTTGCAGGTGAAATCTTCCATATGTGTCGTCTCCATCTGAGAATGTGAGCTCCTTGAAAGCAGGGAGTGTCTTACTTTTCTATTTGTATCCCTAGCACATAGCACAGTATTTTGTAGGTAATAATTTCTTAATAAATGCTTTATTCATTCATTCATTTAAAAGGAAGGCCTCTCCAATATGGATATACTCATTATGGATTTGTGGGAGAATATGAACAAGAATCAAATGGCTTAAGAAGGGGTGAATGGCTCCAAATCTACATTGTTCCAAAAAGTATCCATAGCAATAAGCTCCTGAATTCACTGAAATACTGATGTATGTGTACGGCACAGTGTTAGGCACTGGAGGGGTATAAATAAGACTAACAACCAGTCCCCATTCTCAAGGAGTTTACATTCCAATGTTGATGCCATAAACAGCACAAGAATAACTCTTAGACAATACTTTCTTAAATCCCCCCTATTCCTCTCTGTACCCAGACACATTTTACCCCACTGACAAGTAATTTTCTTAATGGGAATCTTATTGTGATGGAATTTCAAGGTTTGACAGAGCTGTCAAAAGGTCATCTAAAATCTAATCCAACTCTCTTCCTCTAACCATATCCCTAAACAAGCACATTGTTGCTGTTTTGTTTTATTAAATATTATGTTTTTATATTATCTAGACATGTATTTTATATTTTCTATATTACATATATATTTTCAGATTATGTATTATATTACATATTATATATATTTTCCAATAAGTTGTTTTGATTACAAATGACAAATAGTGGTCTAGTTCTTAATCAGAAGTTTCTTCTCTACTTCCAGGGACCCCATGGACTTCCTGGGCCAAAGGTAATCAAATAACTGCCTGGCTCCTTTCTGTTAAACTTTTTTTGTTGTTAATCATTGTGAAGCATGACCCAAACATGTTTGTCTCTGTCTCATTCATTTGTGAAATACCAGTGATATTCTTTAAACCTTTAAGCATCCAGATATTTAAATCTTATGATGCAGAATGACTCACAGCAAATTTAAATGATATCACCCAGAGAAGGATTTATTCTTTTGCATTTCTTCCAAGCACAACTCAAGTTTATGATACCGAGATAATAAAAATCAACACATCATACAGCGAGCTGATGAAAGTTTCAGACTAACCCAGGTGTTGCTTTGTAACCATGCTATCTTTAGAACCAATTTAGCTTACATTTTGAAAATCACTGAGTGTTATTAATATGCGCTTCCTGAAGTTTAAATAGGCCCACCGATCTAGAACTAAGAAGGGTTTCAGGATCACCTAGTCCATCCTCTTCTTTTTACAGATGAAGATACTGAGGCCCCAAGAGTTTAAGTAACTAGCCCAAAGCCATATAAATAATGATAGAGAGGATTTGAATCTAGATTTTCTGTCTCCAAATCTAACGTTCATTCCATCACACTACGAATATGATATTACCATACTTCTGAATTTCCATTTAATTTTTAGTATCTGCCATTTTCAAATTTCAACTACCTTATAGGGCATTTATGAGATTACACGTATGTTTTATATTCATTGAATGGAGAGTGTAACTGGACACAGTCCCCTAGAAACCCTGCTTAGCAGTAATGTCTCCTTCTGCTTTGCAGAAGAGATAACCTCATCTTGCCCTTTGTTAAGAGGAAACGTTAGAACTTTAGCAGTGAAAGGCAGTGTACAGATCATTAATTCCGGGGCCCTCAGGGAACATCACCTCTCTGTGGAATACTGAGAGCAGAAAATAAACCCAATGAAGACTCAGACACACTGCGAAGTGTGATGTGACTCCTTGCAAAGGCAAAGAATTCCACAAATATCTCAGGATCTAGGGGAAAAAAGTAGGCAAAAGTGGAGTAAAAGAGTAACCACTGGCATGAGAGAGAGAGAGAGAGGTCCACCCAACTCAGAAATGTTGGCAAAACTTCTGCATTGTTTGTATTATGGTAAAGAGTCCTTGTACCAACCTTGCCTCCAAGACTGCCTTTTTAGGGAATTTCTTGAGTTGTTGAATATAAACATCACTACCATTTCTCTAGTTTAGAGAGGGAAAGAGGTTTCCCAAATCTACTTTTCTTCAGTACAATCTGGATGTCCTCAAAAAAAGCAACAGGCTTCCTAGAAAGCAGGCTCCCATTCTCTAAAGAGGCAGTCTTGGAGGCAAGGTTGATACAAGGATTTTTTGAGGACATCCAGATTGTACTGGAGAAAAGTAGATTTGGGAAACCTCTTTCCCTCTCTGAGCTAGAGAAATAGGAGTGATGTTTATATTCAACAACTCAAGAAATAGTTATCTGTGTATGAAGTGCAGTACTAGACACCAAGGGAGATTAAAAAAAAAAGCTAAAACATGTCTTGCTCTTGATAAGCTTACAATCTAATTGGGGAGACAAGACATGCATATACACACACATCCCTTAACATACATAGCTATAATACACACATATGTGTATGTATGTTTGTATATATGCATAGAATAAGAAAGAAGAAAACAAGAATTTATGAAGCACCTACCCCATGCCGGCAATTTCACAAATATTGTCTCATTTGATCTTCACAACAGTCCTGAGAGGTAGATGCTATTATTATCCCCGTTTTGTTGTTATTTAGTAATTTTTCAGCTGTGTCTGACTCTTCATGACCCCATTTCAACTTTTCTTGGCAAAGATACTAGAATGGTTTGCCATTTCCTTCTCCAGCTCATATGACAGATGAGGAAACTGAGGCAAACAGGGTTAAGTGACTTGCCCACAGTCACGCAGCTAGCAAGTGTTTGAAGCTGGATTTGAACTCAGGTCTTCCTGACTGTAGGTCCAGTGCTTTATCCACCGTATCCCCACCTGCCTGATAGGCAAATATATGTAACTTGTACTAATATAGAATAAATATATATGAAAAGTTTCAAAAGTGCCATGGAGACTCCAAGGAAGGAGAGGTGATTTATAGGTGAAGGGAACCTAAAAAGCCTTAGTGGACAAGGAAACATATGAATTAGGTCTTGAAAGATGAGAAGGATTTCTGTAGGGGGATAGAAAGCTAAGGGAAGAAAGCTGATGAGGACATTCCAGTATAGCCCATGCTTAGGGCTTGGTGTATATTAAAATTTGGCGAGAGCACAGAGTATAAGAAAGGGTGGATGCAAGATAAGGAGAGAGGGAAAATGTAAGAAAATCTGGAGAGAGTTATGTCACTTTGTGAGAAGCCTTGGACTTAATTCAGCAGCCAATAGAGTTTTGAGCAGAGGAGTAATATCTCTTGTACATATGGAAGATCTGACAGGGATTTGAAGGATAGATTAGGAGTAGAGAGGACTGGAGACAGGGACATGTATTAAAGAAGAGAATAAGGGAAGAAAATAAGCATCTATGAAGCACCTACTATGTACCTGGCACTGTGCCAAGCCCTTTATAAATAATGTCTCTTTGATCCTTACAATAACCCTGTGAGGTAGTGCTACTATTATTCCCATTTACAGTTGAGGATAGGAAGCGGAGGTTAAGTGACTTGCCCAAGGTCACATGGCTAATTCAGTCTGAGGCTAAATTTTAACTCGAGTCTAATCCTGACTCCAGGCCCAACTCTCTACTACTGTGCCACCTAGGTGGCTCACTATTTGTACTTATATGGGAGAGAGGCAATTAGAGGTTGGGTTAGGATAGTGGATATGGAAAGGAGAGGGAATAGTGTATATGAGGCATTGTTCAAGGACTGACAGACCCAACAGCTGAATGCACATAAGGTGGGAGAAAGGTATCAAAGTCTTCTTAAATTTTGAGCACAATGACTGAGTGAATAATATACAGAAGCAGGTAATTTCCTTTCTCTTGGGCATGTGGTGAACCCAGGGGAAATATCTCATAAGCCTGGATGGTGTCTTGGAAATACAAATAACTAGATGACCTGGTTTGGGCATGACACTTCTAGCCCTCAGTGTCTCCAACTATAAAAAGTTTTTTAAAATTATAATCTGAAATGATATTATTCAAAAAGTTATCAGTTAGGGTTCCTTCTATCTCTAAAATGCTATGACTTGGACTGCTCCATCCCTTAACTAACTTATCCCCTCTTGGAGTGTAACTACAAATTTTTCCATACAGAGAGATGTTATGATTGGGTATAATTTTGAAATATTACCTTCCTGCTTTTCAAGACTGTACTAGGTATATTTAAAGTCTAAATATGAAAGTCGCAGAGGCTTTGGGCCAGGGCTATCTGTAGTTGACTACTTGTTAGTGGGAAAAGCCTTATCTTCATTTTCCAATCTCATGGAAACATTAAATAATTTCTGATCTCCCACTTCCCAATGTAAACACATATACAATTAATATCATTTGAAACATTTTTCAATGTGGCACAGTCAGGAGACCCAAGTTCAAATCTAGCCTCAGACTGGGCTAGTTGTATAACCTCCATTTGCCTCAGTTTCTTCATCTATAAAATGGGGATAATAATAGCATCTATCTCCCCGGGTTGTTGTGAGGATCAAACAAAATTATAATTGTAAAACACTTAGCACACAGCATGGCACATAGTAAGCACCAAATAAAAGTTAGCTATTTTCATTATTCTATTATGACATAAATTATGTGATTATAAAAATATGAAAAAGCAGATATTAAGCATCTGCCATGACACAAAGTGGAAAAGACTAGCTAGCATGTTAAAAGGCAAAGTAATCCGAAATGATCTCTGAAAAATGGGTAAATCTTAGACTAAATCCAATAAGGATAAATGTTGAATCCTACAGTTGAGTTGAAGGAATGAACTATACAAGTATATCATGACAAAGTATGACTAGATAAGAATTCACACACAAAAATATGGATTGTGTTTTTTATTGTGTATGTACATGCATTATAAGTCCAATATGACTAGAATATGACAGCGAAAAAAAAGAAGGCGGATTTAAGTTGCATTGAGAGGCATGGTGCCCAGAATAGTTAGATTCAATTGTTCCATTGTACCCTTCCCTGTTCAGAGCCTATCTGAGGTATAGTAGTCAGTTCTGGGTACCACCTTTTAGGAAGGCCTTTGAAAATGAAAAAGCTAGGAATGAGTGACCAAGATGATGAAGATGTGGCACATAATGATAGCTGAATGAAATGGTGATATGTTGCTTAAGAGGAGATTGGGTGGGAGTAGCCAATGAGGGCTGTTTTCAACCTGCAGTAGAGCAGGACTTGGACTTGTCCAGCTAGTGTCCAGAGAAAAGAGAGAGGCAATGGGTAGAAGCTGAAAAGCGGAAGATTCCCTCAATACAAGGAAAAAACTTGCCAACTATTAGAACAGTCTCAAAACAGAATGGGGATGCTAGGTGGCACCATAGTGCATGGAGCACTGGGCCTTGGAGTCAAGAAGAGTCATCTTCATGAGTTCAAATCTGGCCTCAGACACGTCCTAGCTGTATGACCCTGGGCAAGTCACTTAACCCTGTTTGCCTCAGTTTCCTCATCTGTAAAATAAGTTGGAAAAGGAAATGTTAAACCACTCTAGGATCCTTGCCAAGAAAACCTCAAATGGAGTCATGGAAAGTCAGACAAGTCTGAAATGACTGAACAACCACAAATAAGCAGAATAAGCCTCTTCAGGAAGTAATGGATTTCCCTTCACTAAAGATCCTAAAACAGAATCTAAATGAGCTCTTTTTGGGGATGTCACAGAAGGAAATTCCTGAGCTGGATCAGATGACTTCCAATTCTATCATTCTGTGATTTTTCATTGTACCAATGACTTATACAACCTTAGTATAGTTTTAAGTTATTAAAGTTTAGCTATAATGTTAAATTAAATAATCGATTATTCATTATTTTTTAATTATTAAATTATTTACATTAAATATTAAAGCTATTTAGATTTTTAGATTTTATAGCTACATTATAGATAATATATCTAATATCTAATATATATTTATATATGATGTATAATCATCTATTAATAATATATATAACTTTTTAAGATATATTTTAGATGTATTGGACCTCTATCTTTAAAGGTATTAAAACTGCACTAAGACTTTTAGGACATATCTTGAGCTACCATTTTATTCTCCCTTTATTCTAATATTAGATATATGAATGATAAAAATTTTTTTTAAGACTTTATGTTTTTACATATGGGATAGCAAAAACTGGAAAGAGGCATTCTGGGCATCTAGTCTCTACCATCCTGATTCAGCTGCATAAGAAGGCATTTGTATATCTGAGGTAAACATTGTTTGATGAAGTCACTGGACTCAGGCTTCCTAACTGGTATTATTTCAGAACATCAGGCATTGTCCTCTTTGGGTGAACATAGATGCTTAAAGGTTTAAAATATCCATCCTTAAGACTCTCCTGCATATTACAGTTTGTCGTTCCAGCAGAATGGGCTTTTGTTACAAAAACTCCCCCAGCACCTTCCCCTTTGGTTTTTACCGATGTGTTTTGCCACAGCTGTGTGATGCAAATATTTCATTTCCAGATGTGAGCAAAGTGGAGGGCCATAATCCCACCCTTGAATTAATTCAGTCAGGAGGGTTTTTTTCTTCTATGAAGATGATGTCAACAATTCCAGTTTCTTTTATTCTATCATACATTTAAATTAACTGATAATCATCCTCCCTCTCTGCCAAAAAAAAAAAAAGAAACCATAAAGAACTATTGAATTGATAAAAGATAATTCTAGCTCGCCTCTGCTGTTACTTCAGACTGAAATTTGCAGCCATTTCTGAGACTGGTTCTCTTCTATCCCAGCTTTAAAACACCCATTATAGCAACCAAAATTGGCATTTACTTTTGCATTTAGGGTGAACCAGGGTTAAATGGTCTTAAAGGATTGAAGGGTGAACCAGGTCAAAAGGGTGACAGAGGACCCCTTGGTCTTCCAGTAAGTAAAGAAAACTATTCAATTCTTAGTGCAAATCTCAGACTTGTCTTTCTATTTTAACCAATAACTCTGGTTTACTCAGGAGCACTTGAATGTTGTCAATATCCCCCTTGTTGAAAGCATCATCTTTTGGAGCAGAGCTCAGTCCCATTCAGTTTTCCCCAGAGTCTGCATTTTTTGTCACTTTTGCCCCCTCATTCAGTTGCCTACATGCCAACCTTCCCCATATATAAGTGAAAGTGCCCCCCTCTTCCCTCTTAAAGCCAACACACTCATTATTTCACGTGGTTCTTCCAAAAATATTCCCATAGTTCAGTGTAGATTTAAAGACTTCTGGAAGTTCTTTTTCTCCCCCAATGCCATACTTTGTTGCTCCCTGGCCTTGGCAGGCATGCAATTGATCATTGTTCATGGTGTGAGGACAATGCTGTGTGATTCCCTGCATTAATCCTATTGTCTTCTGAATGTTTCATGTTGTTTGTTTTGCACGTGCCATTCCAGAAGGTGGTGGTAGATTTTGAAGAAGGGGATTTTTTAATAAGCTTTCCAAACAATGAAAGTTAAATTCCTCTTCCTTCCCCATCCTTCATTGCCAACCTTCTCTCTACAACTACCACAAGATGAAAAGGAACTAGATCTGAAGTTTTAATCACATTTGATAAAAATTTAAATAATATTCCAATTTCAAGTTATATTGCAGATAAAAATCCAAATAATAACTAACCAAAAAGCCAATTATTAGTTGACTGATTTTTTTAATCTCTTCCAGAAAGGCTCCATTATTCAGTCTTACTTTACACTATCTCTGTCCCTGGAAAATATCTATATATACATAATAATGACAAAATATATGTATCTATATATAGTCTTCTCCAAATTTTTCAATATCCCACGTGATGATGATTCTGAGGAAAGAGCATCCATACACATTAAAAGTACACAACTGGCTTGAATTTTCTTTTTTTTTTTAATTAAATTCCCCAAATGATTTTTGTTTCCAATCACCCTGAATTTCAAGTTCTGGTCCTCCAATAATTTGCCTAGTTACTGCTCTATAGCAATGGCCCAAATGACTTGCCTATTGAAACAAGAGATTTTTTTTTTATCATCAGTGTTGGAGAAGTAGGATTACCCTTTGGTATTTTTTGTAGGAGCAGATAGCTATAAATATGTAGGTAGGTAGCATCATATGTACTGTTTGCAGTAGGAATCAGATTCCCCCTGCCTCAGTTTTGCATTACTAACTACATCCGAAGGCACAAGAGGAGAATATAAGTTAGTTCACCTGCAATCTAGCCAAGAATAAAGCCAGTGCCTTATCTTTCTTACTCAATCACATCAATGATATGAGTAAAAAGGACATATATAAATATTTTAGCCTTTAAAATCTATCATCCATGTCAAGTCAAAAATAGTGCTTATAGTCATGCTTGAAGTAAGCATTGGAAATCTGTCAGGTGCTCAGTTTAAATTCTACCCAATTGATCCCAGGCTGCATGTTCCTTGCAGTAATCAAGGATCAAAGAAAACATACATTTTTAAAAAGAACAAATAGAGAAATTGAGTTGATTACCATTTGATCTCTGATAGGTACTTTACTCAGGGATGATTTTGATATAGAAGATTTTCATAGTTAGATATTTTCTTTGTTAGACGTTCTCTGTTCAAAGCAGTCCCTCTAGTGGTAAATGAAATGAATGCTTGATGGTCTCACAGTGCACCCACCTGAGCCTTTAGTCTGATAGAATCTACTGGGGATAATCTAAGTCCCCTGCCAAAGCCACACTTTGTAACCCCACCAGAAAAAAAGGAGGGATGGGAAGTAGGAGAGGCGGGGGAAGAGTGGTGAGGAATACAGTTTAGCCCAGGAGTTTTGTGTTTTGTGTTTTCTGTCAGAGACCCCTCTGGCAGGCTGGTGAAGCCTATGAACTCCTCAGAATGATTTAAAAAAAAATAATTGAAGGAAATGCTAAATTTCAGTTAGAATTTAGTGCAAATAAAGATGTAATTTTTTTTCCTATCCTAGTTTCTTTTTAAAATTTTAAAAAATTTTATTTTTAATTTGTGGAATAAAACAAGCATTTCCATAGCAGTACAATAAAAAAGGTGATTGTACATGAAACTGCAAATCCGCAAATGCACAACTTGCCATTCCTTTCAAATATACAACAAAATTATCATGTAAATTTTGGTCTTTTTTTTCTTTCCCCCTCCTTCCCCCACCCTAGAGATGGCTACTATCAGACACAAATAGGCATGTCTCAGACCCCTTGAAATCTAACTACAGACAGTTGAAAAGCCCTGATCTAGTCATTCACTTTATCATTCCCCTCAAAATTCTAACATATAAAAACAGATTTTTCTTCTCCTTCATCTTTTTGGAATAGTGAAATGTAATAACTGACTCTTTAAATGAAGTTTTTCTTGGGGCAGCTAGATGGTGCTGGCCCTGAAATCAGGAGGACCTGAGTTCAAATGCAACCTCAGACACTTACTAGCTGTGTGACCCTCTGCAAATCACATAACTTTGATTGCCTCTAAAAGGGGGGGGGGATGAAGCTTTTCTTGTGGGATTGAGCCACTTTTTTTTCTCTTCAGAATTTATAAAGATATAAATATTTGGTGAATTTTGTAGCCCTTATAAAAATCATCTGTTATGGTCCAAATGGCATTTAGTAGAACTTTATGGTTATTATGGATTATTATGGTAGACTTTTTAGTCTACTTTATAAAACTCATTAGACTGATTTTTAAATAAGGATTTATGGGATAGAAATGTCATGAAAATGTGAGGGTCTGGGGGACATTTATTGTTGTGTGTTGTTGTTTTCTTTAACTAACAAGTTGTAGTAATGTGGTAGTCAGTTCAGAACCCTATAGCCACATATTCTGTTGTTTGAATTGTTATATTTGTTCATCAGTTCTACTTACTAATTTCATGTTCTTGTCATCCGTGTTACACCCACCAACCATGCTTCCAACCTAACCATACAGGGAGCATCTGGCTTAGACGGAAAGCCAGGATCCCGGGTGAGTCCCTCGTCTTCCTCCGCATGCCTTCCTCATAAGTTCGTGATGATCTGTGACACGTTTCTTAGCTCACTTTATTTGAGTAAAATGATGAATGATGTTCTTGGTGCTGAAATGGAAGAGGGAAGCAAACATGCTGGGAGGACTGGGAGAGTGAAATTGAAGCTTTCTGTGGATGAAACCCAGAACTACCAAAAGTCTTATCTCTAGGGCTAAAACGTAGGTCCGAATTCTGTTTATAGATGGGCAGGTATGGCTCACGTCTCCAAGAAAACTCAGCTCTGTTGTGTCAATCTCACATTCCATGGAATTCCATGGGACCATTCCTTCAATGGTACTAAAGAAGATTTTATTCTAGCCTTTGTTTTTACTTACTGTTCATTCTCTATTTATGTACATTTTCAAAAAATTGATAGATAGGTGAGTAGGTAGGTAGATAGGTAGCTTCTTTCTGAGCAATAGATGATCCTTATGTAAGCACATGTGCTCTTTTAAATGAGATATGTCCATTTATTGTAGCTTCGCCTCCTGTCTTGGCTTCATAATAGCACCATTCCCTCCATTTCTTGGATTTCAGCATTTGAAGTATTGTGAGGGTGGCTTTTGAACCTAAAGGCAAAACCGATTGAGACTGAGTGCTCACAAACGTATTGGATTAGATTTCTAGAGACTGGTTTTTTAAATCCAGATTGACTTTTTATCAGTTTTACCAGTATGCAGCCTGCAAAGTAGAGAATCAGTAGGAATGATTCTAAAATACTTCCTGACACTCTATATATTAAAAAAAAAAAAACAAACAACCTTGCAACTCACTTGCCCAAACAGCATTTTTTTCAAACAGTATTTCTTAAGCATCTCCTACAAACCAGGTACTGTTGTGCTAGGTGGTCGGGATACAAATATAGAAATCAAATAGTCCCTGACCTTATGGAGCTTACATTTTATTGGTGATCTAAACAGTCTCACCGGAAGTAGTAATTACATCAGAAGCGCCAACGGCATTTCTAGAAGCCAAAAGGAAAAAAATAGAAAAGCTAACCTTTGTTATTTTTTTAAAAAACAAAACAAAACAGCCTTCTTTTAGGCTGTCATTCTTTTCATTCAGACCTTTGTGTTTCTTTCTATATGCTGTATTTATTCACATAACTCCCACTTCTTTTTGTGGCTATTTTACCACTAAAATGGGAGAAGAGAAGGGAATCCTGCCAGCGAGTTGTCCAAGCTGCCTGCCACTGCTAACAGGATAACCCTAGGGATAGGAGCCAGGGGAATAATTCCTTCCCTTCTCCCTGTTCTCTTCCTCCTCCTCTTCACTCTTCTCCACCCACCCCACTTCCTCGAAAGATTCTCTGAAGGCTTGATCTGGGCAGGGAAACTGTGTTAACAATCACACTTCACTTGACTTTCAGCAAATTGTTCAACTCTCTTCCAACTGTTCTGGCCAAGCCTTCAGAGGAACTCCAGCTGCTGCTGACAACCAAAGCAACCCACTAGAGGAAAATAATGTGTGTGGGGTCAGGGAAGTCCTATATTTCTGCCTTAAAAATAGAGGATGGGAGAGGAGTGACATGTGAGGAGAGAAGATATGTGAATAAATATGGTCAACTGAGTTTTTTACCCTTGTTGGAATATGTCATTCACATGAACCTCTGAAAAGTAGTTAATCTGAAGAAATAAAACATAAGAAAAAGATGAGGAGCATCACAATATCTCCATGGTTTCCTAAGGCAACATTTAATTACTAAACCTCTACAGCTTGTTAGCAGCTTTTGAGTTATATTTCTGTTGCATTTTTTTTAGGGTACAGATGGCCCTATTGGACCCCATGGACCTGCAGGTCCTAAAGGAGAAAGAGTAAGTTCCTCTTATGGTCCTGCGTTATTTAAATGGATCTGTGGAATGAAGAAAGTTCTGTGGCCAAGGTTGCAAAACAAAGGACAAAAAGGGGCTTTCATCTTTTCCTCCCCAGGAGGATGGATGCAGCTATTCAGTGTCAGTATAGGATAGGGAGGGGCCCAAGTTATCTTCTGTGAAGAAAAGGGGAGGTGAGAACTTCATACTAGAAGGTGACCCAAAAGACTACTTAATACAGAGATTTACATAGCTAAATACACAGCTGTGCAACCATAAGGAAAATGTTTTCACATGGCATTAAGCCAGAGAGCTTTAGTCATTGGGGCTAAAATCTCCAGGATTTGGAAGGCAACCTTTCATAGAAAGCTACCGTTTTCATTCAGAGGAGAAAACCATAGCTTTCTACCCCCGTAGTGAAGAAGATCAAAGAACACAAATCATCATGACCATCCCCTCCACCAACAAAAACGAATCTTTTTCCATTTCATCTCTCAAAATACCTCTTCCTTCTCTAGCCATAAGGAAACAATTTCAGAATTTAAAGAGGGCAAAACTTTTCCCTAACCTCTAGTTGGAAGAGACTCTATGCATTTTGATTGTAAACCACAGGTCCAATGGTAAAATTTATGGCAACAGCAGTGAATAGTCATCCAACCAGAAAGTCTCTCTCCCTCTTCCTTTTTTGTATCACAGACCTCTTTGGTTGTCCAGCGAATAAAGATAAATGATAATGATAGCATTTACATAGAGCTTTGACATTTTCTTTCTTTTGGTGAGGCAGTTGGGGTTAAGTGACTTGCCCAGGGTCACATAGCTAGTAAGTGTTATGTGTCTGAGGCTGGATTTGAACTCAAGTCCTCCTGACTCCAGGACCAGTACACTGAGCCACCTAGCTGCCCCGAGCTTTGACATTTGCAAAGAACTTTACACACACACACATACACACCTACCTATGCAGAATATATATAAGGTGATTTGGGGAGGAGGTGTTAGTAGCTGGGGAATCAAGAAAGGCCTCCCCACCCCCCAGCCCTCTTATATCATGATCTCCTTTAGAGCAGAGATTGTTTCTTCCCTTTTTTTGTATCCCCAGTGCTTAGTAGGATGCCTGGCATATTATTACTGCTTAATAAATACTAGTAGACTCACTGACTAATTGGAAGGTCCAAGATGGCTTGAGGCAGTTAGATGGCACGATGGACAGAGTACTGGGCCTAGAGTTGGAAAGACCTCAGTTCAAATCTAACTTCAGACACTCACAGGTAGTATGACCTGGGGCGGGTCACTTAACCTCTTGTTTGTCTCAATTTCCCTATCTGTAAAATGGGCACAATACCAATACCTACTTTGCTAGGTTGTTGTGAGAATCAAGTGAGAATATTTGCAAAGCACTTAGCTCAGTGCCTGGTACATAGTAGGTGCTTAATAATTGCAATAAGCAATTTCTATTCCTTCTCCAGAGAGGTGAATATTGAGGTCTTTATAAAAGTATATCTTTTCCCTCAGAGGTGCAGTTATCTCTTATCTACAGTCTGATCTGTGAATTCTAAAGGTAAAAAGGGCAGTGTTTATCTAAGTTTAAAATAAACATTTTAACATTTAAACACAGCTAACTTCAAAGTTTCCCGTAGGATTGGACTTACCAGTGTGGTGTCAGGAAAGGCCGCGACTATTTCTAGAAATAGATCAGTAAATCTCCTAAGTTCTTTTGGCGACATGCCCTGAGGCTAGAGTCTGGGGGGGAAGGGGGGCTGGATTTGACCATTTGGCAAATCAGCTGTTACTTCCGATCGCTCCTGATATGTCACAAGGGTATCAGGTCTCCTTGCTGGAGCAGAAAGATTCAAGAGATCAGCTGTAGGAGCCAAGACCGCCATTGATGGCGTAGTTGGAGCCAAATGGAGCAGGGTCAGGGCAAGAGCTGCACTGCAGTGTTCATTCAGAATGTTCAAGCATCCAATGAGAACCTAGGGTCAGGTCTCTGGAAGTATCCCCTCGTGAGGACATTGCGGGCGTTGTGGCCATTCCTCTGGTTCGGTTCTGCTCCAGCTCGGCTGCCAGGTTTTTTTTTTTTAACTACAGGATTGTAGAGAGTGATATTAGAACACATTAGAAAGCCCCAGAGAAATAAAGCCAGCCTAAATGAAATCAGGCTTTTAAGCAGGCAGATTTTCATCAACAACATTACTTCTCTGGCTTATTTCCTGCCACCAGATACTTGATTCCTATAACATTGGAAATACTGGGCAGTTCTGATGAAAATATTGATAGTTTAAAAAAGAAAAACTTTCTCATCTTATAAAAGCACCTAGGCAGCTAGATGGTGCAGTAGGAGAAGCACTGGGCCTAAAGTCAGGAAGACCTGAATTCAAATCCAGCCTTATTTTCCTCATTTGTAAAATGGAGATAATAATAATACCTACCTTACAGTGTTGTTATGAGAATAAAATGAAGTAATACCTGTAAAGCACTTAACACAATGCCTGGCACATGGTAGGTACTTAATAAATGCTTATTCTCTCTGTCCCTTCCTTGTAAAATGAAAGACTTAACCAAGATTGCCCCTAATGTTCCTTCTGGCTCTAGATCTGTGAGTTTCTGTTCTCCCTCCACTTCTCTCTCTCCCTCCCCCCCACCCCCACACACCCCATCTTGCTTTCTCTCTGATTGTCTTACCTAGGGCTGAAAGTCAAACATCCTACTTCAATATCTAACTCTGAGAAGTAAATAAAGAAGGATATTGCAATAAAATAATGTCTAGAAGAACTTCCATGTGGGAACTGCCTCCTCCTGGATAAGCCCCAGGGAGTTAATTGAGGTTAAGTGACTTTTCCTGGGTTGCACATCTAAGAAGTGACAAGTCTGGATTTGAACCCAGGGTTTCCTGACCAGGTTCAAAGAACAACATTCTAACCACTGAGTACATATTTTAAGTATACCAGAGTGGATGCACACAAATGAGTGACTTCTTTCAATGGAACCATGTAACAAACTGATACTACCATTGCCACACAGTTATAGATCCCCTCTTTTAGAACTGGCTTCTGAACCATTTGACTAAATATTCAAGAAACCCAGTCAATCAACAATCTTTTATGTGGTACCTACTGTGTGCAAGGCCCTGTGCTAAGCACTTTACAATTATTATCTCTTTGACCCTCACAACAACCCTAGAGGTAGGTTCTGTTTTTATTCCCATTTTACAAAGGGGAAAAGTGAGACAAATGGAGGTTTAGACTTGCCCAGGGTCACACAGCTAGTAAATGGCTGAGGCCAGGTTGGTCTTCCTAACTGTAGACCCAGTATTCTATCCACTAGACCAGCAGCTGCCAGGAACTGTGGTAAGTGCTGGGGTTACAAAGACAAAAGTAAAACAAAACACACCTTCTAGAACCTTATAATTCTAATATCCACCTTCAGAAAACTAAGGCCTGAGAGATTAAATGATCTGTCCAAGGTCACATAGTGATATGTAGTCAGTGATAGCCTCCTCTCATTTTGACCAGATAGGGTCAATGTTACTCAGCTTGACCACTCATTTTGTTCATTAGATTTTGGGACTGCTTCTCAAAAAGTCAAATCCATCTGCTAAAGATGAAAATGGGCCCCTTTTTTTAGGATATTCAAAGAAAAGCACCCCAAGATGTGAAGACAGTTCCAAAGGAGTGGGTCTATAAATGTATAGTAATGGTGGCAAGGGTAGACCCTCTCAAGGGGAAAAGCTTTGTAGACCCTCTCAAAGGGCTTTAAGGCCATCCTCATGTAAATGTGTGAACTCTGGCATGCTAAATTTCAAGTCTATAACCTTAGATGCATTGCTATACTTTAGCCATGAAGAACCTTATCCAGCTATAAGGGTTAGAATGGAGATCACGGTGAGGAAGGTGGAGGCTGTTCAGGAAAATGGCTGCCCAATCAGGAACCTAACTTAGACCCCAAAGATTTCAAAGCAACTTTAAAATGCTAGGATGAGGGGAAAAGGCCAGTATCTGCATTCTACATTTCATTCCAGAGGCATGATTTGGTAACCCTTCAAATTCTGCCATGAATTGATTTCCACATAGTGGCTTGCCAGAATTGAGGTTGTATCTTCTCTCTGGTCACCTGCTTAGATGTCAGTGTTACAGCCAAAGTCTTCATACCACATCCTTATCACAACTGACAAGGTTTAATTTAGCGAAACAGAATCAGAAGGAAGCAGTATTTGAAATAGAGCTACCCTCTGTTTCTCCAGCCATTATCATAGTCATGTCATTGTCATGAGACCATCCCCCTGCCTGGATCAGGACAGTTCTACTCAACTAATCTTTAAATTCTTTCTTAGACTTCTCATAGATTGCCTGAGGTTGATTACCTAGTTTCAAAAAGCAGGATGAAGAGAGAGAAATAGATGTATCCAAGCTTTTGCTGTGTGAGAATACCTTAACCACAAGCAGTGTGCTATGGTGGATAGAGAGCTGGCTTCTGAGTCTGAGTGAAAGACTAGAGTTTAAGAACTGCATCCCCCAGGCAATTCTCCAATACTGTCAACCCCACAGTAAGTGCTGATTTGCACTAGAGAAAGGAGTTTCCAGTGAAATCACAAATTTTCTCTCCTCTTCCCCCCCAAAAAAAAAAAAAAGAAACCCATAGCATAAAATCAGTTCAAGTCTTGTCTTAGGGTCAATGGATAGAGTGCTGGGCCTGGAATTAGGAAGATGTGAGAGCAAATCCAGCCTCAGACATATACTAGCTGTATGACCTTGGGCAAGTCACATAACCTCTGCCTGCTTCAGTTTCCTCATCTGCTAAAAGGAGATAATCATAGCACCTACTTGTGAAGATCAAATGAGATAATATTTATTAAGTACATTTCAGCCCTTAAAAAGCTATATAAATGCTAATTATTAGTAGTAGTCATAATGAGTAATTACTAGTAATATTTTCATTCTCAATTAATAATCATAATCAGTAGTTATTAGTATTATTAGCTATTAATAGCTGTTGACGTAACTATTAAGTACCCTAGACAGTTCTCTAAGCTTCTAAATTACAAACAAGTTCCTAGCCTGTGCTCACAGAAGGTGTCCTCTGCATTAATGGAATCACAGGCCTAGATCTTCCCAAAGCAAGACAAAACCCATACCTTAGATAACTTCTAACAAGGGGGATTAATAGTTTTTAAATGCCCTTTGAAGGAGAAACAGCAAATTTACACCACTACAGTTGGGTCTAGTACAGGGGTGGGGAGCCTGCGACCTCGAGGACACATACACTCTTCTAGGTGCTTGAGTATGGCCTTTTGACTGAGTCCAAATTTTACAGAACAAATATTTCTATTAAGGGGATTTGATCGGTGAAGTTTGGATTGTAGCCTCGAGGCCATATGTGGCCCTCTAGGTCCCCAAGTGCAGCCCTTTGACGGAATCCAAACTTCACAGAGTAAGTCCCCTTAATAAAAAGATCTGTTCTGTAAAATTTGGACTCAGTCAAAAGGCCACACCCAAAGACCTAGAAGGCCATGTGTGGCCTCAAGGCTGCGCTGTAGTAGAAGATATCAGAACCTTTCATCCTTGCATTTATAATAAACTAACAAATGGGGGGGGGGAAAGTACATACTGTAACAAATGAAACTCAGTTATAATATTTTAGACAAATAAGCTTTTGGACAGAATTGATGGCATTTGGTTACCATAGGACCTATGATTTCAGTAAAGTATGTTCTGTGTGTTACTAATAACAAATTGCTTGAAATGATCGATTGAGACCATTTCTCTGGGATTTTGACAAAATGATATGGGTAAACTTTAAACAGAGAATTTAAGGACACATTATTACAAAAATAAAGTGTGTGTATATGTGTTTGAATGTTTTTGTTGCATTATTATTTTTCTTTTAGGGTGAAAAGGGAGCCATGGGAGAGCCCGGACCCAGGGGACCTTATGGTTTGCCTGTGAGTTGACTATAACTTTCATTAGTCCATACATTGATGAAATGTCATTTATTTTCCCAGTCATTTTCTTGAGCAGCAGGATAATCATTCAAGGAAAACAGTAAAATAATCATGTGAAATGCAGCCCTAATTATGCCTGTTTCTTTCAGCAATACCATTATTCTTTCTTGAGCTCAGAGAGAGAGAGAGAGAGAGAGAGAGAGAGAGAGAGAGAGAGAGAGAGAGAGAATGGAAAACACCAAAGATTATCACTGGAACAAACCAGGCTAATGTGCAATCTGGGGTTCAGGTTATTTCTAATTCTTCACTTGTAGCATTTGATTTGACTAGGTGCCCATCATTAAAAGTTTAGTGCATAAAAATTAGACACAGATATTCTACCAAGAAATTAGAATTTAACAGCCTTACTATTTATTCAGTTTATTTTATCCAGTTAGTTTTAAAGAGGCTAACACTGAATAGCATTAAGCATGTTATACAATATGTTATATAATTTAAAAATGGGCTTTTCCAAAATCATTCATGTTAATGCTCATTTCTCCATTTCTGTCTTGTAGTGGGGCCCTAGACATCAGCACCCCCAGTCCTCACAGCTCCAAGAGGCTTGAATATACAGGCCTTGAGGACTTTGCTTGACCCACAGATCTAAGTCCACAATGCCTCACTACAAATGTGAAGAAAAAATTATCCTTAGAATAAGAAGAGGTCCCTTGGGAAAGCTAAATCTAACACATCAATATCTTTTCATTTCTCTTCTGAAAATTCTCAGGCACATGGAAGTAAAATTATAAAGCATACAATGAAATTTTTATAACTATAGCTGATGCAAGAGTATTTTGTTAAAATTATTGACAAACATACAAAATATTGCTAAAATATGATCAAGTTTTTTGTTTGTTTTACTCTACATATATCCCTTCTTTTTTAATTAAAAACAATTAAACAATTGTTTAAAATTTTTCAAAAAACAAGAACAATTTTAAAAAACAAAACAAAATTTGAACTATGACCTTAACACATTCTGATTTTTAAATAAATCACCAAGTGATTGGTGGAGGCAAAGCAGATTTCTTGCTGAAATTGAATGGATCACTAAACTTGACAATGGAAGCACATTGTTTTAATAGTATGTACTATACTATAAGAAAAGATGGATTGATCATCACTGGGCAACCAGGTTGTGATTTCTTTTATCTTTGGCCAGCATTTATTTACAAAATCTGCTTAAAAAGCAGCATTTTTAAAACTTTCTCCCTTCACGTCCTTTTCATTTACAGAGAGACCAGAAGTACGTCTAGAACAAAAATCGATATAACATTAGCAATGAAACACGTTTCCCGTCCTTCACTGTGAGGGAGCTAGAATCTTACTCATTTAGAGGCAGCTAGAAGGTACAGAGGATAGATAATAGGACTTGGAGTCAGGAAGACCTCAATCCAAATTTTGTCCCCCAAAGTTATGAGTTATGTGACTGTGGTCAAGTCTCTTTACTGATATCTGCCTTGGTTTCCAGTGAAAATGGGGCTAAAAAGAGCACCCACCTCCCAGGGTTATTGTGAGGATCAAATAAGGTAACATTTGTCAAGCATTTTACAGAATTTAAAGCACTATATATGTTAGCTATTATTATTATTCCATGCTAAAGATATGCAGAAGCATTAAGAAGCACATACACTCAGAATTTGACATGGCTTTAAAATGACTGAAGTTTTACCCCGTAAAATCAACTCCTGGAATAATGACTTTGTCACCAAGCTTCAAAACCAGAAAAAAGTTCACAGTCAATTTGATTTCTGAACATCATAAAAATGCAATCAACTTGTGGAGCTTTAATATAAAAGTGTGTAACATTTGTAGGAATTATGAATCATCATCTTTCACTTGACTAGTGGAAGAAATGTGTGGCAGTTCAAAAGCCCAGCTTCTGTGCTTCCAATGTAGTCATTTTGATACTTGTGTGCTCGCATGCTAGCACAACCATCCTGAGTAGGATGTGTCCTGAGTACAGAAAACAATAGCCTAAGCTTAGGAACAATAATGTAGTTCATATGGTTCTTTGGCAGGGGAAGGATGGAGAGCCTGGTCTTGATGTAAGTAAAACTTACAGTAAACATATGACAATAGTAACAGATACTACTGGTGTGCTTCGTGGCTATAACAGCATGGATATTGCTTATTTATTTACCATTCACTGTGCATACTAGGAATTTAGAGAGTGATGTGAAATGTATTACAAGTGTTTGTGTGTAATGAATATAGGACAAGGACACGATTAGAGGGAAGAAAGTTAACATAGGGTAGTAAACAGTAACATTTTAAAATTACTTTCCAAAATAGAAATGGTATCATGGAAAAACTGCTAGATTTGGAGTTAAAAGCCTTAATAATGCCGGTAGAATCTGGCCTAATCACTGAACCTCTGTGGGCCCAGTTTTCTAATCTGGATGTGAGGAGGTTGGACTTTATGACCTCTGAAGTTCCTCCCAACTTTTCATCTATGAGCCAGTGATTTAAAGCTAGTGCTCAGCGCACAGCAGTTGCCTAATAAGAGTTGACTGGGTTAAACTGAATTGGAACTAGAGAAAGCTTACTTAGGATTTTACTGGTGGAGTCAGAGCTAGGTTATGTAAAAGAATGCACAAATAGAAACACTGTGCACATGAGATGATTCAAAGTTGTCCATGTGGTTTATGTCACCATTATTAATATCATTATTAATTGTAATTAACATTATTAACAATAATAGTTGACACATAGGTTGTTTTAAGGTTTACAAAGCTTTATATACATTATCTCAAAAATTCTTCAGCTTCTTCTTAATGCAAGCTTAACTTAAATTGCATACCATCCCCAGTTTATATCTCATAAAATATATTAACCACCTCCAGTCCAGCATCCAGCATTTGTTAAGCACCTACTATATGTGAGGCACTATGCTAGGGACTGTGAATACACAAAAATGAAACAGTCTCTGCCTTCAAGGAGCTTACATTCTATTGAATGCATTGAATTGAATACACAAGTTGAGACAGATTATGAAGAAAAGCCAGGAGGCTGTTAGAATTCATTGAAAAGCATCTTACAGGAGCTAAAGGGAATTTTGAGAAGTTAAAGAAAGTGATCCGATTTGCATAAATGGTTCGACAGTTGCCATTTTGTAAAGTAAATTTTGCAAACCTTAAAACGCTATAGTAAGGTCAGCTATTATTATTGCTGTTGTTGTTAATTTGATCTTGAAAGGGATACCCTTAACTCTTTCTGTGTCTGTAGAAAAACAATAAATCTGAATGTTTTCCCCAACATAATTGTCACACATTAGACCAATGGATACTTTTGGTTTTGTTTGTTTTTCTTTTTTTCCTACAGGGTTTTCCCGGTCCTCGAGGAGAGAAGGGTGATTTAGGAGAGAAAGGAGAAAAGGTGACTTTGAGCTGCGGACATTGCTTCATTTTGTTTCATCCTATTCCATCCATTCCCTCTTGTTTTCCCAGCCTCGTAACTATCTCTCATGCTTAGTCTTTTCCTCATCCTGTGTGCCAAAAATAAGTAGACACTAGAACCTACAAAGTCAAGTCTCAGAGGGAGATGAGAGAAGCCTGTGTGGTCAAGCGTTGTTAATGCTCTCTCTGATGAAGGCTACATTTTAACCCCTGTTGTCCTCATCAGACTGTATTTTCCCCAGGCTTTGCTCTGAGACTTAGTAGGTAGGCGCAGACTCTAGCAAATGAAGGCTAATGACCTTGACTGAGTCATTGAATGGAGCTAAATTGTATTCTTTAGTGATGCTTTTTCTGGCATGGATTCCATCTCCATGACATAAACCCCTTTGAATGAAAAAGAAGAGCTACAGTTCTATTTTTCAGATAGGGAAAGTAAAAAGCAGGCTGGATAATTAAATTGTAAAATTAGTTTGTGTTGGCTTAGGAACCAGGCTTTCCCAATTTCTGAAGTTTCAATGAAAAATAGAGTTTTAAAATGAGAAACCTGAAATGTTTTATAGTTGATAACGATCAGGTTCTGTATCACTGATATCAGAATCAGGTTTTAGAAATTCAAAGAGCATGGCCTAATACTTGTCACTTGCTAGCTGTGTGACCCTGGGCAAGTCACTTAACCCCATTGCCTGACCCAAAAAAAGAATGAAAAAAAGAAATTCAAAGAGCAGAGAGAAGTTTTCATGACTTTAGCTGTAACAGGGAGTAACAAATATAGGCAACTTTAGCAAAAACGAGTAGTATCAGACTCCAATAACCTGTATAAAAACCTTCCAAATTTATACTGCAGAGATGTAGGACTGTTTCTGTCTTGCCTTATCCCGACATCAATAGTGTTTGTAACAGCATTAACTGTTTAAAAAAAGAAGAAAAAGAATTATGAATTGGGGAACACTTGATGTCTATTTTTTTTTCTTTTTCTGGCAGTAGTTTCAGTTGCAGTATGGAATCACGGTAGTTTAAATGGTGGGTGCATGTGTGTAGCTGTCCACTACTAGTGCTGTATTTTATTCAGCAGTCAAAATCATCTGGTACCACCTGTCCTTCAGGGACTCTGGCTCTGGTGAGTATATGTATGTCAATATTACTGGATTTCAGACAGTAATAAATTAAACAAAAAAAATTAAATGTCAGAGAATTAAAAGAAAACATGGGTTTTTTTGTCTCTTCCACCTGTCCTATCATTTTATTAGGCATGTCCTAGGACCAAAAAGTTAACCTGGCTATAAACATAGATGTCTAGTTTAATTTTCAACTGTTCATAGAGAAAGTAGTCATCATAGTGAGAGATTAGCTCACTTAAAATACAATGTTCAATCCTCTAACTTAAAATAAACATAAAAATAGTTAGCATTTATATGACTCTTTAAGGATTACAAAGCATTTTACATATTTCTCACTGGAGCCTCATAACAACCCTGAGAGATAGATGCAAATTAAAAGGGTTCTATTATTTAAAAAAAAATGAGTTTGTATTTTAAATCTGTAAATATTGTTCAAAAGGCGGTGTGATACAGTGGATAGAAGACTTGCTTAGGAGTCAAAAAGACTTGGGTTCGAGACCTGGCTCTGATACGTACAAAGTTATTTGATGGCAAGCCAGTGAACCTTTCAATGGCCCAGGCAACTTTGTAAGACAAGTTACCTTCACATTACAAATTGCTTTTAAACAGCTCTGCGTTCTTGCTCTCAAATGATTCTGCTGGACTGAATCAAGGTAGCAAGGGTAATTGCATCAGGATCTGAATTATCTAAGAGAAAAGAGAATATTTTAATTTATACTATAAAAATGACTCCTTAGGGCAGATAGGTGGCACAGTGGATAGAGCACTGGCCCTGGAATCAGGAGGACCTGAGTTCAAATGCGGCCTCAAACATATGCTGCTTACTCGCTGTGTGACCCTGGGCAAGTCACTTACCCCCTTTCCCTAGCCCCCCCCCCAAAATGGCTTTTCTAATCTCCTGAATCATATGTTTAATTGTTTTACAACTTTTTGTTTTTTCACCTGTACAATACAGCTGCCTGCTCATCTTACTGGAGAGATTTTCCGCACCAGGAGGTTCTCCAATTTAATGAAAGTACAGTCTTTATGTATGCATTTATGTGAGGGAGGGAGAGAGAGAGAGAGACAGGCCTAAAGTCAGGAAGACTCCTTTTTTTGAGTTCAAATCTGAACTTGGACAATTACTAACTGTGTGACCCTGGGCAAGTCACTTCACCCTGTTTGCCTCAGTTTCCTCACCTGTAAAATCAGCTGGAGAAGGAAATGTTAAACTGCTCCGGTATCTTTGCCAAGAAAATCCCCAACGGGATCGCAAAGAATTGTACACAACTAAACAACAACAGCACAGTCTTTGAATATTTTAGAATTTCTAGGACTGGAGTAACAATTTTACCTTTGGGAGAATTGTAGGCTAAACCTGAATGGCTTGCATGTGCCTCAACCCTCAGCCCGGCATATGGAAATTAGCAATGGCAGGCACCTACTCTACCTCTGGGGACAGATATTTTAAGCTCCACAGAAAGACACTGCAGATTTTCAGTATTTTGTAGTGATTGACAGTGACAGTGATGCCTCAGCCTTTGTATAGTAATGCCTCTTTCCCCTGGAGGCTGAAGCAGGCCAGAGGCTTACTGTCTGGTCTGATTCCCAAACCCTTTCCCCACTGGCATTCATTTGGCAACCTCGAGCTCTAGGGTTGGATAGGCTGGGTCCAACCTACTTGAATTATCAAAATAACATAAAATGAAATCTGCAGTTTCCATGACGTCTGGTCATGGTCACACATAGCACATGGCGAATTAGCTATGACTCAGGAGGTGAGCTGTGTAACACCAAATCAGTTCTCTTTTCAGGATGGGGATAGGGACCGGACTGGCAATTTCATTGCCATAGAGATCTCTCTGCCAGTGCAGGTTGTCATCTTTTCTGCAACCTACAGTCTTAGAATAGGGTAGCTAGATGGCACAGTGGATAGAGCCCTGGGCCTGGAGTCAGGAAGACTCGTCTTCATGGGTTCAAACACTTGCTTGTTGTGTGACCCTGGGCAAGTCACTTAGCCCTGTTTGCCTCAGTTCTGCATCAATAAAATGAGCTGGAGGAGGAAAAGGCAAACCACTCCAGTATTTTGCCAAGAAAACCTCAAAGGGGTCACAAAGAGTCAGACGTGAAAATGACTGAACAAATAATCTTAGAGTCGCTTAAAGGGCTGAGAGGTCGCCATCACACAGTGTCAGAGGTAGGACTTGAACTCAGGTCTTCCTAGCTCTCTATCCACTTTGCTGCACTTTAAAAAAAAAGTATTTGCTAAACAAGGACATTTACTTTGCAAGACTGAACAGTCTTAAAACGTTATTCCCATTATCCTTACTTGGTGTATTTGCTTTCCTAATGACCCAACCTGTGACTCCTGTCTTTGTTCAGAGACAGCCGACTCACAGAATTTCTCATCTCTTCCCAGTATTAAAGTAAGACATATTTCCCGTCGACTTTGCTTTGAAGCCTTTTGGTGAATCCTTTTTGGCACCCAGGAGCCAGATGAGGAACTTTGCACTCACCCTCTGGCAGAATTAATACATATACTTGGATATTTCTCTATAGTACTTCGTTCTCCCCATTTATGTGTTCTTCTTTGATGAGTCTGATTATTTGCTTCAGCATTTATTTTAAGCCTAATGTCATTATATAGCCTGATTGCAAAACCAACACACTAATCTAAATGTAGAAATTCATTCCATCTCGTGTTCTCCTTTAAATACTGATTTGCTTTATGAATTATTTTTAAAGTGTTAAAAGCTGCCTCTGCCTTGCATATAGATTATCCATTTGTTTTTGCCTTGGTGAAAACTGTTGATTATCTATTTGCTGGCTATGTTTCCCTATCCAGAGGTGCATTCTTTCCTTTTCCTCTTTTTGCTGCCTTTCCTGAAAATTCCTCCATCCAAACAATCCTTCTTGCCAATTAAATTTCCTACCACCTCTACCTTGACAGCTGATACTAATTTCCTATGGCTACTATTCCACCTCATAATCATCCTGACTCCATTTTTTTTGTATTAGTACCACTGAGTCCACCTTGCTTTTCCTATTTTAAACAGAAAGACTTTTGCTTTTGCTAAATTGAGAGTAAGCCAGAAACCCATTTACCACTGTGATTATCTGGCAAGGGATCAGTGGAGAAATAAACTGGGGGAAAAAGACACACATACAACCTGAGACTTATAAATATTCCTGATGCTTTAATTGGCCTTCAGGAAAATAAATAAATAAAAAGAAAGCATTTTCAGTGACTTGTTTCAGTGACCCATCCATGAAAGCCACACTAGCTTTTGGAAAAAGGGTCCTATTGTTAATAGAGTCTGTGACTAAATACCCGTATGGTTTAAGATATTGAACAATTTTTAGATGGCCTTATAAAATGGTACCAACAGTTGGGAAACAAAGCAAAAACATCTGGCAATGTTTCTGAAAGTTAGAGGCTGTGAGCATTCTTTCCAGTATGCCTAGATTAGCACAACATCAGTCTGTTGGGGCAAGGTTAAAAATGTCCATTCCCACAAGTGAGGAGTGTTCATCGAAGGAGCCAGCCTCCCCGGGGACTTCATTGGCCACAATTAGTGGGTCCTTATGGGACCCACTCATTGTCTTGCACCCGAAAAGATTTGACTATCACCCCATTATTGTTTACGTCAGCCCAGCTAGGCTATGTGTCACTGAAACATTTCATCCTTAAGGCTGCTGTGGATGGTGTAAACACCAGCATTGTCCTTCTGGTTTGTCAGTCTGTCAGTTCTACGCTTCAAGATTGCTTAAATCTCTCAAACCAGGCCCAGGACCCATCTGGGCAGCTGGTGTGGTCTACTAGTACAATTGGGTTTTCCACATTCACCCCATCCAGAACAGAGTGGTAAATGTCTGTCCAGGCTTCTGTTGGCTAAAACTGTCCTTTAAATATATTTATATTTTTTACCACCATCTCCCCCCAAAATGAAATCTGTTTTATCCAAACTATTGTGTCCACAGGGGGAAAAGGGAAAGAAAGGCAAAAAGGGGCCCAAAGGGGAGAAAGGAGAACAGGGTGCCCCTGGATTAGATGCACCTTGCCCGTTGGTATGTTTCATTCATAGAAGTCTGTCCTGATGTCTAGCGTAAAATAAGATATAGAATAAAACAATAGGAGAGGAGCATACTGGAAGTATCTTGCTATAGTCACTTATTACAGATGTTAATTGGTCCTAAGGAACCTGCTCTTATCACAGGATTGTTTCTTCTCAAGCCTAGTACCTTGAGTGTACTAATCCTAAAGTATTGTTTTTAAAGGGACCCCCAAACACACAGGTAAGACTGAAAGAGATCACAGCATAGGCTGAATGGCATCTCAATCTGGTGCTTAAAAAAGGGCAGTCATTTAAAAGACTAACCCCTTCATGGAGCTGTGCAAAAGTCTCATTCCCATCTACCAGCCATTGAAAGCTACTCCAGAATTGCTCCTCTCCTGGTCTTCTACGGCTACAAATTCTTGTTTCCTTCTGCAGCCTCAGTGCTTAAAGATGTTTCTTTTGTCAGTAATGTTACAAGTCAATCTTCATCAAACAGGGATTCCGTGGAGTTAAGGGGGAGAAGGGGGAGCCGGGTCAGCCTGGCCTGGATGGCCTGGATGCCCCTTGCCAATTGGTACAGTATTTCTCTTTCCTACCACCCTGCATGTGGTTCCTTTGTGTGATCACACACCTGTCTCTAGCGATGTAAAGCAAGCCTTTCTGAAGCAAGCTTTACATGTTCGACCTATTGACATGCATGTGCATGGATCATTTGGCTCCTCCAGAGACTAATGCAAGCTCGAGAGAACTAGTGGGTTTGGGGTTTTTTTTTGTTTTTATCAGTGAATTAACTCCCTGGTCTTTTGCTTACACTTGACATGGCCACCATATTTCTGTGTCCTTTGACATAGGCCATAAACATTACTTTCTTATAATTTAATTTTTTTTTCTTTAAAAAGATGAAAAATAAATCTTTATCTTGATCAGCAAGCTCCTGTCTATTTGGGGGAAAGAGCAAGCTGTCCAAGTTAAGCTTTAAGATTCTACTTTCAGTTTACTTTTTAAGAGTGGAATAGAAGGAAGAGATGAAACACCTGATGGGACAGATCATCTCTACCCAGAAACCTCATGGTTTGCCTTGTTTTATCCCCTTCAGCAAACCTATGTCTCATTTACCAGTGACTCCTTCAGATTTCAGGCTTCCATATCTCACTCCAAATTTCTAGATTTTACTGAACTCCTGACTCCCTACAGGGGAAAAATGTTTTAAAAAATCTTCCTTATAGATAGGTGGTATAGTGTTTAGAGAGTTAGACTTAGGGTCAGGAAGACCTGAATCTAAATCTTGCCTCCAACACTTACTAGTCGTGAGATCCTGAACAAGTCATTTCCCTTTTCTCTATCTCTGGTTCCTCGTGTGTAAAATGAGGGGGCTCAGCTAGAAGACTGCAGATCGAAGTCCCTACTTCCCAATAACAGCAAACCCCCTCATACAATTTAAGATAGGAGGCACTGTTAAGTGTTAAAAGTTAAAAAAAAAAAAGGGCAGCTAGGTGGCACAGTGGATAGAGCACCGGCCCTGAAGTCAGGAGGACCTGAGTTCAAATCTGACCTCAGACCAAACACTTGACACTTACTACCTGTGTGACCCAGGGCAAGTCACTTAACCCCAATTGCCTCACAAAAAAAAAAAGCAAAAAAACAAAAACAAAAAATGGAGGGCCCAGGCAGAAACTCCTACAACAACCTAGGCTCATTCATGTAGAGATATGTTACCTTAAGCCTACCAAGGCCTGGGAAAACTTATTCCAAATATATATGTGTGTGTGTGTGTGTGTGTGTTGTGTGTGTGTGTGTGTGTGTGTGTGTGTATACAGGTGTGTATGTGCATATATATGTATGTATGTGTGTATGTATATAGATCCCAGCTTAAAAGGGCCCTCTCCATCTTGGCCCTAAATTTCTACTTGCCCCTCATTGGTGCATTCCACACACACCTTTCCGTGTCAGGAATTTCAGACCTTCATGCTTCTCACAGTTTATCAGGAAATGCCCAAGCTCCCATCCTAAGCAAAGATGTTCACCTTCTTATCTTCCCCTGTGTCACTAGTCTGACTGGTCCGTAGTATAAGCAGATTCTCTTGGTCAGTGCAGCCCATAATGGGGATAAAAATCTCCTCTTCCACCTATGCCAGGGTCCCCTGACTTGGGCCTATGAATCCATATTCCTCCTAACATATTTCCCTCCCTAATTATAAAAACTCCCAGGTCGGCCCACTCTTGCTTCCCAGGATTGGCTGAGCTAATCCCAATAGAGGGCCAATAGAGGTTGGACGCTCTTACTCATCTCCTACTTCAAGTGTGATAAGTCTGAGGCCTCCTCTGGACACTGCCCATCTTGGGGTGGATCTGACAGACTAGTGTTGTTAGCATTATTACATATAAGAATTCAACGTAATAATGAAATAACAACATAGTCTTTCTGCCCAAAAAAATTGACAGGATCATTTCATCATCCTTCTAAAGATGATAATGGTCTGCAGCCCAAATACCTCGCTCACTTTTTTGCTTAACATTTCCAATTTAATGGTCTCTCCTTTTAGAACTTACTTGACAAAGTCCATCACACTTCCTTACTCTCTGTTAACATGAACCCCAGTTCCTCTTTATACTAAAATTCTTCCATTCATCCTTTTCCTGGTACCAATCTGGCAATGCTAAAAATTTTTTCCCCATACCTAAAGATATTTTTAAGGATTTGGGGGGGTTTTTTGGTTACTTTTTGTTATTTTTACTTTCAAAAGAAGAGTATTTCCTGAAGTCTCCTATTCTATAATTAGGTTGGGGCGGGGAGGGTTATACTTGGTCTGCATGTTATTTTATGATTTGTTAGCTAAGCACGTTTCTGTAAAGGTGAACGCTCCTAAGATCAGATTTTTCAGAATAGACCATATTAATTTTCTACTTAGAGAATTATGATAAAAAGTGTCCAATCTTTTCTTTTATTTGCCCTGGATCTTTCATGGTTATCCTTCATGGGGAAAACACAAGCATGCTTTTATAATATACCAAAGGTTATGGTCTTGGTAATATCATTTGTGTCTGGAGCATGTCTATACTTATAAGCAGAATGGATTTTGGAAGAGAAGAAAAGGTCCCTGCACATCAAAAATTAGATGACTTCTCAGTCAAATTTAACAAGTGAGGAACCTAGTGGATATTTAATACCTACTAAATTTCTAATAGATGGGATGCTGTGCAGTGTACCAAAAGTGTACAAACAATGGTGTGCTAAGAAATGTTTACAACCAGCTCCCCAGAGGAAGAATATTCACCTACACTTTTATGTTTGATCTGCATTACTTAAATTTTCTCCATCACTTTCTCAAGTTTAATTATTAAAACAATGAATCAAAACCTGCTTTTTAGCATTTGCCGATTTCTGAGATGTAAATGCCCGCACTGAAAATTGAACAATTGACTCTCCCAAGCCAAATTCAAGCTGGCTCCAGCACACCTGTATACAGATAAGGAATGGAGAACAGAATTTTTTGAGTGCAGTATTACTTTTAATTCAATTAGATGAACAGGTTCTACTGTGATTAAGGATCTAAAGAGGGAAAAATTAAAATGAAAGAAGTATGATCTCAAGTATTCTGTGAATTATAAGCTTCGGATAGAAATGATAAGGCATTGATCATTTATCATTATCATGCATAGACTATTCTGATCAGGTAGATGAATCAGAAGCTTAATAAAGATAATGAAATGATAAGCACATTCCAATTACAGCTGCAGTACAGCACTTGATATTTAAAGATGAGGCCATGATGAGCCATACTATAATTTGTCAATTTCTTAGTGTGCTTTAAAAAATCGTTATGTTTTTAGTTCATTTTATCTGTTAAGTTATAGCCATTCCCTCTTCTAGAGGAAATTTGAATTTCCTTTATCTTAATTGAAATGGTATATGCTACTTAAAGAAATCCTAGTAAAAAAAAAAATAAAGGAAGAAGTATAGACTCAGACTTTAGGGTTAGAGCAGCCATTTTTTTAAGCCTTTGAGCATGACTATGAGGTTCTCTCTCCTGTGGGGGGTACTGAGAAATGTCCTTGTTGTTCTCCTTGGAACAGGGGCCGGATGGATTACCGATGCCTGGGTGTTGGCAAAAGGTAAGATCAAAGGAGTGTTTCTATTAAGATGGCTTCTCCCTTTGCTTTGAGATGGACTAAAGCTTTCTGGACTTTTTCCATGCATTTTAAAGCAACCTTCACAAGCATGAAGTTGAGTCTCTTCTGGAGAAATGTCTTTATGCAAGCTTGTTTAGAGGTTATTGATCAGAGGGCCGCACTAAACAGAGATGTGAAACAGTCCCTGATTCTCACCAGTTACATTCATTAGGAACTACCCTTTTTGAAGCTGTTTTGGTCATGGAAACAGGCAGTCCATCTTAATAGTAACTGTTTGCCTCTCCCCCAACATTTCTTTGACTAAAATATTCCCAATTTCTGTCAATTTATACATATTTAACAGCAGTGGGTAAAACATTGCTTGATAAATCACTGGGTTTGAAAATGGTAGAACTCTATCAGTCTGATCTATAAAGCAGTGCAAGTAGACAATTTAAAAACTTCAGTGCTACATTGATTGTTGGATGAGAGTCAGATAAAGTTAAGATGTTTTTTAAAGGCATGTGACCTGTCATTCAAAGAATTATAGAGTTAGAGCTGGAAGGGAGCTCAGAATTCATCTAATCTGACCCCTCATTTTACAGATGGGGAAACTGAGGCCCAATAAGGTTATTTAATTTACTCAAGTTCTTTTGGTAGCAAGTGGAAAAGATGGAACTCCAGAGCCAGCTTTCATAACACCATATTATTAGTTCCACTGATTTTGTCTATACATTAAAAGAAAAGGCACTGGTATATAGTGGAACAAAAGTGACCCTTAATTGAGAATTCCATTTGGAGAAGTGGTGGTGCTGACTTGTTTTACCTGTAAGCACTGTTTAGTTAGGTGGCAAAATGGATAGAGTGCTGAGCCTAGAGTCAGGAAGACTTGAGTTCAAATGTGGCCTCAGACACTAGCTATGTGACCCTGGGCAAGTCCCTTAATGCTGTATGCCTCAGTTTTCCTCACCCGTAAAATGAGCTGGGGAAGGAAATGGCAAACCACTTCAGTATCTTTGCCAAGAAAACCCCAAGTGGGAAGAGTTGGACATGAGACAGCAAGAATAACAACAACACTTTAATTATACTGTACGCTGCCAACTAAAAATGCCCCTTGTCATTTAAGGGAAGGTCTCTGAGCCCAGGCCAATGCTTATTATGTCTCTAGAACTTTGAGGTAGCTCAGTGGCAAAGTTGTAGAGTATTGGAGCTGAGTCAGGAAGAAACAGCTTTATACTCAGTCTCAAATGCTTTCTAGCTGTGTAGATCCTAGATCCTGAGCAAGTCATGTAACCTCAGTTTCTTTATCTTTAAAATGAGGATAATAATAGCATGTACCTCCCAGATCAAATGAAATATGTATTAAACACTTCGCAGACTTTACAAATTCAAAATCCATCTTTTTGCCCTCAATCACCACTGTGTGGACAAACTGCTCCAATAAATATGCTGTGTTTAGCGAGATGAACATGGAAAATATCCAAAACAGCTTGGACTTTTTAACTATTTAATTAATCTTTTGTTTCAAATCTGTATCCTAGCTCGAGGCAAGAGTTCACATACATAGAATGTTTGCTTATGTTAAAAGACCTTGCACCTTCCTGGCTTTGAAGAGATAGCTTTGAAAATATAAAGTACTCGGAGTAGATGTAAGCCTCTGAAAGTCTTTCTTTTCATTTTTAGTATCCACCTGATGCTGGCATTTTTTCATAAAAATAATTCCACTAAATTCTCTGTATGGTTAATGTGGGTAGCAGTACTGTGAAACGCAAACCCAGAGTAAATATACTTGTTAAGTCATTTAATAAAATGTAATAATGATTTGATCCATCAAAAGAGGGCTGATTTCATCCAACTTTCTCTACCCTATAGATGGCAACCCTTCTTCATCTTAGTCTTTGGAGTCCACAACATTCATCATCTGTCACTATAAGTTATAAAGTAGAGCAGGAAGAAAATTTAAAGCTAATAACCTCTTTTCCCCTTTGATCATCTGATGGCTGGCCTGCTGGTGCTGAGGCTCTTCAAAATTAGCTATACTGCTTCTTGGACAAGCAATCTGTTTCTGGGCCTGTACGAAATCTCTCAGCTTGGTAGGACAGACAGAGGAAACAGGCATTTCACTAAGTTTTATCTTCAAGAACTCAGGGTTTCCTCCATGCCACGAGAAGACATCGAAGATGGACTTTAGTGAAAGAACAATCATTGTAAAAGGTGATATGAGCTAATTAGAGAGTGAATATGGCCTAGAGAATAGAAATATAACCTTGGACTGGCTCAAGACCCGCCTCTTAATAAATCCCACCTCTGGCTGTGTGGACCTATGTGGGACATTTAACCTGTTAGTACCTGAGGTAACTAAGAGTATAAATTGAAGAATAGTTAGGTAGAGTTTTCTATACCAATTCAGTCACAGGCCCAGACCTAGAAAAAAAAATAACTACGTAAATAAAAAGAAGAAATCCAACAAAAGAGAGAAAAAAAGCACTAAACGAGAAAAGGAGTAAGTGAAATTAAACCATGAAGCCAGTGTCATCTGCATTTTTTTGGTTCATTTCCCCAATTTTCTGTGGCTCGTTTATACATTCATGAAGGCCAGAGCCATGTGGGCTTCTGGAAGCACAGAAAAGAGCTCTTAGCTTCCATTCACTCCAGAACTTCTGGAAGTGGTCAGCCCCTGTGCAACTCTCCCTTGCATAACCAAAGTTTCATCGACTTGGTCAAGAAATACAATTGATTGGGGAAAACAAAGCTTTTCTGTTGATGACTTTATTTATTTAGTCCTCCTTTTTCAAGCTATCAAATAAGTTGCTATCTACATTTGGGATCAGATCATTCTCAAGGAGGTAGACTCATCATGAACTATTTCTTATGTGTGAAAACTACCCTATGACCATAATTCATTCAAACAGTACTTCAATAGTATACAATGCTAGAATTACCATATATTTTCAATTCCCTGTGATTTTTAATCCTATCCAAAAGATTGGCTCTTTCAGTTTGCAAGCCTTGAATATGAAAATGGAAAGGTTTAATTTCTCTAAGTTTTTAACCTACTCATAACACACTTATTTTTCACCAGCAACACTTAGCTGCCTGCAGCTCAAGGATATGTCCAGTAGCATCAGTATGCCTTTGAAAGAAATAGAACCATGAGGTGATTAGGGTGGCACAGTGGATTGAGAGTGCTAGATAGAGAGTCAAGAAGGTCCAAATTCAAATCCAGTCTCAAATAATTACTACCTGTGTGATCCTGACCTCTTTCTGCTTTAGTTTCCTCATCTGTAAAATAGGGGATAATAACAACACTTACCTCCCAGGGTTGCAGTGAGGACAAGAAGAGATTAATGTGGAAAACTCAATGTAAACATGAGCTTATGTTGATTTTTTATATTTTGCTATTGTTGTTCAGTTGTTTCAGTTGTGTCTGACTCTTCATGACCTCATCTCCTTCTCCAGCTCATTTTATAGATGAAGAAACCGAGGCAAACAGGGTTAAATGACTTACCCAGGCTCACACAGTTTTTAAGTGTCTGAGGCCAGATTTGAACTGGAAGTTTGAAGAGGAGTCTCCTGACTTCAGGCCTGGCACTCTATAATTAATCATTTTCTTGAGAGGTAGCATGAAGTAGTGAATGGAGAGTTGATGTCAGAGTGAGGAAAACATGGGTTCATGCTCCATCTCCAACACATGCTAGCTGTGTGAGTCTTGGCAAATCACTTGACCTTTCATTGCCTTAGGGAATGCTTTAAGACTTATAAGGTGCAAAGCTGGTGCTAATTTGGTAGAGAAAGTTTCCTTACCAGAAGCTCTCTATACTAATGTAATCACAGGTCTAGTCTAAAAAACCAAACCAAACCAAAAAACCCTACCTGAACCAGTATTCACAAGACTATAAATCGCTGTGATTAATTAGACAAGTCTGTTTGGTCAGGGCCTCTTCCAACAGTAATTTGCTCGTTCATTTGTTCAGTCCTTCAAAAGCCATGTATTGAGCTGTGCATGAAGGAATGTATAAGGCACTCAGCTCATTCAATCCCAATTGATCTTTGTTCAAACGACTTTCGTTTCTGGTTTATAGGTTCACATTTCTAAGCAAGATGGCCCCAGGAGATGAAGTAGGCACACCCTGAGTGGTCAATCAAATAGCTGTGTTTTGTTCCTAAAAAGCAGCTAGTGGATATGTAAAGATTTTCTTTCTTCAAACCATACTAGGATAGGAACTTCCTACAGGCTCAGGCCAGGCTGGTGATAGCTTCTGATTTGCTGAGGATTTTAGAGGATTTTTAAAACGTAGAACATCAGAACCTTTTACCTCTAATAATTAATCCTGTTTATAGATCACTGTAAGGTGTCTACAAATGCTTTACTCATAACATTCTTGTAGGGTGGTTAGTGCTAATATTTAACAAATGAGGAGCCTGAGATGAGAGAGAAGAAAAGTGTCAGAGCCAGAATCTGAACCTAAGTCAGCTAGCTTCAAGTTGATTGCCCTTTGAACATTACTACATTTTTTGAAGGGTTTTCTTTTTTTCCTGAAAATTAAATCATAGTTGCAGATTAGTGTGAACCAGAAATAGGATTTCATTAGAAATCATTTTGTCGTTGTTCAGGCTTTTTGGTTGTGTCTGGCTCTTTGTGACCCCGTTTGGGGTTTTCTTGGCAAAGACACTGAAGTGATTTCCTTCGCTAGCTCATTTTACAGATGAGGAAACTGAGGCAAACAGAGTTAAGTAATTTACTCAAGGTCACATAGCTACTAAGTGGCTGAGGCCAGATCTGAACTCGGGAAGATGAGTCTTTCTGACTTTAGGCCTGGCACTCCATCCGCTGCACCACCTAGCTATCCTTAGTAATAATCGTGCTTTAAAATTTACAGAGTGCTTTACAAATTTCATCTCATTTTTGTCCTCTCAACAGCTCTGGGAGATGAATGCTATTATCATCCCCATTTTTAAAGATAAAAAAATGGAAACCGATAGAGGTCAGGTGACTTGCCCAGGGTCACACAGGTAGCAAATGTTTGAGACCATATTTAAACTGTCTTCTGTCCCCAAGCCCAGTGATCTATGCATTGTTCTACCCGCCTGCCTAGTATTGAGCTCTCTTAAAGAGGAAGCTTCCTCTAGAAGAAATCCAGTTAGGGATTAACTGATAAACAATAGTCTCTGGTCTCTCAATTGGCTGTTTTGCTCACCAAGTTTTTCGTGGCTTAATTTCCAGACTACTAATATTGCTTATTGTTTTTGTTTGTTTCTCTGCAGTGATGAATCTAACCTTACAAGCATGAAGTTGTGTATATAATGCTCTACATTTTGTATTTATAGTTGAAAAATGAAATATAGGTTTTACAAGTCTGAGATATGTTTACATGTAGCTGCTTCTACCTGTTTGAATTGGCCATACGTACATCTTCTCTTCACTTACATCTGAAGTTAGACAGTATAGAAAACCATGTGGAGAGAAACCTGAAAACCCACAGATTGAGAGCTCTCTGGTATGACAACATGTAGCCATGCAGAAATAGCAGAGATAGAGTGTGATTGTGCCTGCCATGATTTGCCCTTCCATTGGACTCCCATGGACAATAAGTTCTACGAACTAGTCGTTTACGTGAAATTGTGACCAAATATGGACTAAAAGCTATGAAATGTATGGTACTGACTGATTGTATGTAGAGCTGAATGTCTTCTCATCCACATTCATCTCGGCCACCACCATTGACCCACCCCCCTTACCTGTTGAGATAAACTAAAAGAGCATGAAGTGTGTGCCCAACCTGCTTGTCCGATGCTAACCCGATGTTTCCTGACACCTTTGATCCCAGTCACTGAACATTTGTGTTCCTTTTGTCATTTTATCATTCCCAAGGGGGTCACACCGTGGCTTATTGCCAAAAAGAGATAAGTCCGTGGAGCAAGAACACGAAAAAGGTCTTGTATTTTGAGGGAGCTGCAGTCCTGACTGCAGAGCGACAGCTTCCAGTTTTGTGGGGGTCCCATGGGCCACCTTGGTTAAAAATACAAGGTGCCAGGCCTGTTGCCCACCAACAGTTTTCCTTGTACTGCTCCTGGCAGTGAAGACGTGCAAGGCGGACAAGTTCAGCGTCAGGCGCTGTCTCTCGTGTGACTGAGTAGGGAAGAGGTTTACAAAAGCAAACACCCAGAGCAGAACAAAAAAGTTTTTAACTTAAAATAAATTAAAAAAAAAGAATTCCACAACTGAAAACATGGGTGGTTTGGAAAGATGACGGAAATGTCCAGTGGTTCTTCTGGGGTAGGAGATATTTGAAACAACAGAACTTCTCTCTGAGGAATGGACAACTGGGGGTCACCATGTTGCATGATAGGGTTGCTAAAGAAAGGACAGGCTTTGATGAGAAGTCAAAATCACGCACTCTCCTACGAAGTAAAATGGCCAAGTTCATCTGGACAGTCCATGCTGCAACGTGATTGGACAGTGTATTTTTTGAAAAACAATTCATGTTGAACCTTTTCTACAGGGTTTTGGAAACTGATGATATTTTCATTTCTTTTGATTTTTTTTTTCTTTTGGCCGCCACTTTTTCCTTGTACCTTGCCCACTCCCAAGTATTTGTTTATTTGTTTCCATTTTCTTTTGTATTTGTTGTGACCAATTTTTAAGCACTGGAAGTCCTTCAAATCATGTGAGCCTGTTTCTAAAAACATTTTTTTAAAACTTTGAGTATTCTCATACTCAAAAAAAGACACTGTCCTCTCCAGCACTGTGACACAGTTGGCCTTTAGCGACCACCCCATTGAGGACAGCTGGAAAGAGCCGAAGAAAAAGAAGAGAGGCTCAGACCCCTGACTTTGTTAACTTTTAAGCATTCAAGTGATGCATTTTCATAATTTCAGTGCTTTCGTGTTGACTTTCTTTGATATGGTAAATATATACTATGTAAGGTCACTCCCTGCCTGAAACATGGCTCCAGGCGCCTCTAACTGTGCAGAATTGCTTTCTATTCCTCATGGTTCTATTTAGAGCTAAGCTTTGTCTGTATTCAGATTCTTTTATAATTATGGTTACGTACCTGAATGTCTTATCCGCAGACCAAATCTGAGCTATCAGAAATATGTCAGAGATAGAGCTGCTCTTTCATAAATAGAGCATCTGTTTCCACCTATTTGTCCCAAAGCCCCTAACCATCTCAGGCTGTCTATTTCTTGGATGCTTTGAAAGGGAAATGCTTTCCTGGCTATTCTAAATGGAAAGGTTACCTCAAAACAAGTCTCAGTGGAGGAAGGTCTATAGTTTTGAGCCATGCCGTAATTCAGATCCCCTCCTGAGTGTGTGTCCTTTTATAGGGAAGTTCCCATTCCATGCACGCATTTTCAATAACCAAAAGGAAAAACAGATGATCTCCATCTCACTTTTTATTCAGTTGCCAGCATTTCAGAAGGGATCCATGATCTCTCTTTTACAATATGTAGCAGAATGATCAATCATACCAAATGTCCTCTTCTTTTTATTTTGTTTTTTTTTTTACCCCCATCCCTTTTATTCTTCATTGACTTCTTTCCAGGAGGGTGTAGGGGAGGGGGGGTAATCAAACCACTGGATTAACTCATTTGAGTGGTAACATTTTCAGTAACATTCCACCCCGGAGCCCTGTCCAGCATTCTTGGGAGTCTTTGAGGAGCACCTTCTAATCTTCTGTGCTATGACTTAGGTTAGGATGGAGGGAACTTGGGTGAATGGGGCAAAGAGCTTCTTCTTTGTCTGAAACAATTTGTCTTAAGCCAGTGTTGAACAGAACCCTAAAGAGGCTAGGGCTCTGAAGTCTTTTAAAAAATAGCTGTAAATATAAGAATTTGACAGGGATATTTCATCCTTGTTATTTTTTTTCTTTCTTTTCCTCTTACAGAAGTGAATGGAGATGAATTACTCTTTAAAGTTTGCTTAGATTCAAAACAGAACAAAAGGAAACTTTTCTCAATCTTTTCCCCCATTGGGATGCCTTCAATATAGTTTTTTTTAAGTTTTTGATTTTTCAAGGGGCTATTCCAACCTATCTGAATATACAGTTTTGTAACCGATTTGACAATACTGTTTTTCATTCAATGAGCAAAGGAGGCTGTAAACCTGATTTCTGTGTACTTGGGAATATGACCAAAGAAGGTACTTCTCAGCCTAGGGAGAACACCTAGTATATGGACATAAAGTACACCTGGAAGACAAGTCAAATTCTCATCCAAAACTTTTCTTTCCAGTCTGCAAATGTGGTAAACTCCTCTGTCTTGCAACAAAAGATGTAGTTATTCATTTCATTGACTGGAGAAGAAGTTCTATTAACATGAGGGTCTCTTTCAGTGTGACTTTCAGTGAGATCTAATGGGTTAGTCATGTCTTTCGATGCAGATTTTGGAAAGATGCCTATTTTCTTTGTAGGTCTTTTTGTGCATATAAGAAGTTTTGGATATTGAAAAAAAAACAAGCTTAGTCTAGTTATAAAAAGAGAGGATCCTTCGAAAACACAAAACAGGTTGTTTTATCTTTCAAACTATTTTGACGTTGTTTTAGTGCTAATATATTATTTTTCTTGGAAGAGCAGAGTGAGGAAGTAAGCTCCATTATGGACCACGTCTTGTCTGTTTGGCAGCCTGCTTCAGCTAGCTTGGAGGTAGGAGAGGAGGGGAATCCTTTTAAAATGGGCAGACTTGCAGTGATGGGGATTCAATGACTAGCCCTCCCAACTGCCACAATGTTTCACTGACCTGTGTTTACATAGAACATATATCCTCTCACTTAGTGTCTCATGGTTTATCTTATTTCTTATTTTTTATATTCATTTATCAACTTCCACACTCACTCCAATCAATAACAGAGTTCCTCTCTAGAGGGGCCAAGTTGACATGTACTACCCACACTTGAACACAGGACACAAATATGTATACATTTTCTCTGGTTTTAATTTATCTTAGTCTCAATCTAGCTTGAGGGAGTATTTCCTCCCCCCCCCACACCCCTTTTTTTCTTTGGATAACATTTATGGAAAATTAAATCTATGACACAGGTTGTTGGTGCTATACACAAAATTCTTTTCTTTTTTCCTTTCTTTTTGGTGAATTTCTCATCAGTGTGTAGTTCTGATAAGACAGGGAGTACCTGTATTATCTGGCTTCATATAAATGTTTTTTGACAATAGCAAAAGTGTATGTATAAATGCAAGTTTGGAAAATGGTCAAATCAGCATGCCTGCAACTATGAAAATATTGTGTATAGCATTTTGAAATGTTTGATCCCTTCCAGACTCATTCTCTATCTTGCTGATGTAGCATGAAAAGTTGAAATTCTCATTTTCTAGTTATATGTTATTAAAAGTACGGCCCTATGTAGAAATGGGTTATGTTCTTGTTCTGCTGTTTGAACACCTTCCCATAAGTGAAAACATCATGGTGGGCAAACAGATGTCAGCATTTCAAACTTCATTAGCTCTACTTCTTGGTGATCAAATTGTTCGTTTGGTTTTTATCAGCAAGTCTTCAAGACAATCTAGGAGAGACCCTTTCATCTCTACAGAATCTTACTTAATTTTTCATTTTTTTAACTGAAAACTTTGGTACCTCCAGAAGCTTGGTTCTGTATGGGAACCTATGGTTAGAATTAAATGTAAACAGGTTTAATGATGAGATATGTGCTGCAATTAAAATAGTATATCTAAGGTATTATTAACATTCGTAAGCATTTGCTACAATCCTGCCAACTTAGTAGGGAAATAAGGACGCTAAGCCTCTCCTACCATTTCCCTGAAACATTGGCTTAGGTAGCTGGATTCATTGAGATGCATAGTAGGGAATCACCTCCAACCTTAATTTCTGGTGGAGTTTGTACTAATCCACTACAGAATGAATAGCATGAAAAATAATGCCACTTTAAATGCAGTTTTTTAAAAAGCTAATCACGCTGCTGATTAATAGAACTATCCTTACTTGGTAAACAGGGGTACCTTACTCAACCTAGAACTTTTATTTCAGCATTTGTTGACGTTTAACCAAAAATTATCAGAATTTCTCATAATGTAGTTGGTACATGCACACATATCAGAAATATTATTGAATTAGATTCATGGAGGACGTTTTACATACTGTTAACACTTTTGTGGATATTCTTTTATTCATGTACATGTTTGGAAAAATAGAATACTGTGCAGCTGATTAACATTTGTAAAAGATGTATCTGACCATCTTTTTCCTTTGGAAAATATATTTTTATTTGTATTTTTTACTTTTTTTAAGTTCATCAATATGTGCAGTTATTTTTGTATTACAGAAGACGAGTGATCTCATCGATACATGACAGGAGAAAAAAATGCAAAAAGTATTTTAGCAAGCTTTACCCTGCTTATGGTTGAAACCTTCTATGGGCCAGTCTCATGTCATTGATTATATTAAGAGTATGTTGTGTCTTATCACTGTAAATATGGCACAAATCTGGATTTCCCAGTTATGTAAATAATAGCAAAGTTGCATTTTGATGACTTAGTTTATCTTCATTGTAACCTTGACGGCTGCCTTTGTTGAATCAGGAAAAAAACCAGCATGGGTTTGTTTTTTGGTTTGAAAATATTGCCTTGGTTTTCCATTTTCCATTTGTTTTATTTGAGTTTTTTAACTTGTCTAGGGGGTCCCTAGTTTGTGAGAAGTTGATCTTCAGAATTATTTTTACACTATTTATGACTTATTTTCATAATGTAAAAAGTGTGTAATTATTAAAATATTAGTCCAAACATTGACACTGGATTGTCTTAAGTTCTGTGTTCATGCAAATCTTGGTCTAATCTCTTGGATGAAAACAAAGTCTGTAAGAATGAGGATCCATTATTCCTTCAATTAAAGCAATGATTCGCAACGTGTGGCCTGGGAACCCTACAGGTTCCCAGAGACTTTCAGGGGTTCCACAAGGTTGAAACTATTTTCATAATAATACTAAGACATTTTAATTTCTAATATGACAAATATTGATAGATATGACCCTCACAAGCCAAAATTCTTTGAGAGTTCTTCCATATTTTTTGAGATTGAAAAGTTTGAGAACCACTACATGAGGGATAGCTTGGTGGCACAGTGGATGGAACACTGGCCCTGGATTCAGGAGGACCTGAGTTCAAATATGGCCTCAGACGCTTACTAGCTTTGTGACCCTGGGCAAGTCACTTAACCCAGTTGCCCCCTAAAAGAAAGAAAACCACTACATTAGAGTTATTGCAACACACAGGCAATGATGATTATTATATAATATATAATTACTCCCACGGAAGTGAGCCCCTAATATTTGTTACTATTTGAGTTGCAAACAAATAAATCACAATGAACTCACATGAGCAACTTTACTCAGGTATAGGATGAGGAAAACAGCTCAGGTATCCAATTATTGCCAGTAGTTCATGTTAATTCATGCTGTCAAGTTGATATAAAAACAGAGGTCAAGGTAAGTTCAATGTACAAGGGCTTCCATAAACATTACTGACCCCAGAGACCTTTTATACCTGGTAGTAGTCCAAGACTACTATCAAAGCCTCCCTCTTAAGCTCTGAATGTCAATTACCTCTGCCTATGTTGACTCAGTTTTCCTTATCCAGTTAAATGCCAAATATTTCCTTTGTGGTCCTCTCCTTTTGGAAGCCAGGCAGTATCCCCGCCAGAAGGTACAACTGCTTAGTCAGTCAAGGAACCCTGACTGATTCTATTGACCTCATTTCCCTCCTGCAGAAGACACACATAGATCCAACCATCTAGGAGAATCTAATTAAATGCTAGGGACTCAGTGAAAGACGAGGGTGGGGATGGAACTTTTTTCTTTTATACTCTGGTAGGGATTGGGGTAGAAAGTGGACTCAAGCATCGTAACACACACACACACACACGCACACACATACACACACTAAAAAAAACCCTAGGTGTTTTAAATTATTTTTTTATTTTTGTCTTCCGCACAATATCATAATGATATTAATGCAATGAATGTTACTCCAGTGTGAGAAAACAGTTTACATTTCAAGCTATTATGAGGTTTACAAATGTATTTAATCAATCAAAAAAAAATTTGCTATGTGTAAGCACTTGAAGATAAAAAATAATTAGTCTTTATTCTCAAGGATCCTACATTCTAATAAAGCAAATGACACACGTAAATTATAACATATAAGATAATTTCAAAGTAGATGGAAGGTAGTCATAGAGGGAATGGCACTTGTACCTGGGAAGACCAGGAAAGGCATCCCTGAAGGGAGGTGGTATTTGAGCTGAGTTCAGAGAAAACCAGGAATTCTGATAGTTAAATGTTTGGAGGGAGAATATTTTAGGCATGGGGAATAGCCAGTTCAAAAACATGAAGATAGTAGATGGAGTATCATGTGTAAGAAATGGCTGGTGAAGGGGCAGCTAGGTGGCACAGTGGATAGGGCACTGGCCCTGAAGTCAGGAGGACCAGAGTTCAAAAAGAAATGGCAGGTGAGCCAGTACATTTGGACCTTATGGTGCACTGGAGGGAGTAAAGAAAACTGAAGAGGTAGGAAGAGGCTAGGTTGTGAAAACCTTTAGATACTAAACAAAGAACTTCATATTTTATCCTGGAGGCAACAGGAAGCCACAGTTTATTAGGTAAGGAGGGTGGTCTGGTTGGGCTTAGAAATATCACTCTTTCTAGGTAAAGAGACCAAGAGGAGGCTATTGTAATGGTCCAATAGAGGTGATGAGGGCCTGAACTAGTGTGGTGGCCATTTTGATGATAAGTGGATGAATGCAAGAGATATTTTGGAGAAGGAAATTACAAGATCTGTCAAGGGATTGGATATGTGGGGTGAGAGAAAGAAGGACATGAGGCTGTAAACCTGGGTGACAAAAAGGTGGAGGTACCATCCACAGTAATAGACAAGTTCAGAAGAGAGGTAGAGTTTGGGGGGAAGTCAGTAGAGTTCTCTATGGTCCATGCTCCTCCCTCGAGGAGCTCCCATTCTATTAGGGTAATATTCTAAGCTGGGTCTGACTCAGGCTGGTCCCCTGGTAGTTTAGGTTTGCTACTGGAACAAAGTGAGCTACTTGTAAGTCATTCAATAGTTAACAAAGAGATTTACTTAGCCAAAGCAGAAGAAGAATAAGCAAAGATGGACGTTGTGAACACCTTGAATTGATTGGGTTGCTCATCACGACTCACCAGCCAGGGGTCAGTGAAAGATCTTGGAAGTCCTTGTGGCTGTTTTTGTACTCAAGCAATGAGGAGAAGGGGCAGGTAGGTGTCGTAATGAATAGAGTACTGGGTTTGGAATCAGGAAGACTCATCTTCATGAGTTCAAATCCAATTAGACATGCACTAGCTGTGTGACCCTGGGCAAGTCACCTAATTCTGTTTGCCTCAGTTCCTCATCTGTAAAATGAGCTAGAGAAGGAAATGGCAAACCATTCCAGTGTCTCTACTGAGAAAACCCCAAAAGGGTCATGAAGAGTTGGACATGACTGAAATAACTGAACAGCAAAAAATGAGAGTCATCAACAATCTGAACCCTTCTCCCCTAGACTAACCAAGTTTATATTTTCAATACTACCTTGCATGGGGGTTAGTGTTTGGATCTTCTACCACAGGGAGATAACATTTACATAAATCAGCATATGCAAAATAAAGACAAAGTAAATTATATGTGTGTTTCCTCACACCAACCCTTGGGAAGTGGGTCGTACAACTGGTAGTTACCCCATTTTACAGATGAGAAAACCAAGGGAAGTGATACAGCTAGTAAGTGCCAGAGTCTGGATTCAGGCTTCCAGCTCTTTCAGTCTGCACAGTCACCCAGTGGTTATATAAATAATTGGATATTGGAAGATACAGTGTGATGGTGATATCATAGACCCTTAATGAATTTCACATTGCTGTACCACTGACTGATACATCATAAGGGAGACAAGATACTCTTTAGGTACAGAGTGGGAGCTATGACTTCAAGTCCATTCAATGTTGTAAGTTCCAAAACCACTGATAGACGGTTCATTGCCAAATCTTTCTTTCATCAAAGCCATAGTTCTTTAGCTGTGCTTTGTTCATCCCTTTAAAAGCTGATTTTAACCCTGAGTCGTATAGTCAAGGGACTGGTGAGACTCAACAACAGATATTTTCAATAAGGATAGCATGAACTCAGGAAAATAAGAAAACTCATCTTATCACTGCATGCCTCAAATGGCTTTGCCTTTACTCATCCACATTAGATTAAGATTGGGACTTGTCCTGCTGGTTCTTCTCAAGCTGATACAAATCAGCCTTGGGATATGGACAAATTTAGTTAATTGATAATCCTAGAACCCTAGGAAGACCCCGTCTGTCCTAGGTAATTTGGAATGATGCTTAATGAATTTCAGTCCCAAATCCCCATGACAGTCAAACACGGACCTTAACCGGGGTTAATTAGACACAAAAGGATCACTTCTGATAAGTCAATAAGCTAATCAACACATTAACCTTATGACAGACACTGTTATAGATGCTAGAGATTCAGAGATATAAAACAAAACAAAGCAAAACGAAAAAACACAACAACCCCACATCACTTCCCTTGCAGAACTTACATTCTACGGCGGGAAACATGCATAGGTGTATATAAATAGAAGTAGATACAAAGTAAGTGCAAATAAATTTCATGGAGGTACTAGCAAATGGAGGGGTCAAGGAAAGCCTCATGTAAGAAGTGGCATTTGAGTCCCAGCTTTAAAGTGAGCTAGAGATGTTAAGAGGTGGGAGTAAGGAATGAATGAATTCTACCCAAAGGCATTGAGACAAAAAAAAAATGTCAAATAGGCCATTTTGAATGAAACTTGCATTAGAGAGTATGGTACGTAATTGACCTACAAAGGTAGATGGGTAGATGAGCATCAGATTGTAAAGTGTTTGTTGTGGGAGAAATGTACCCTCTCTGAGTTCATGCGGTAGGTAAATGCTGCCAAATATATATTTACCACAATGCAGAAATTTTAGAGGTAAAAACCTAAATTTTATTATTATGTTCAAGCATAAGTTCAAGCCTCAGAGAAAACCTGAACAACCAGGAGGATTGTGACAATGCTTCATATAAACCACATTATATCAGTGCAGAGAAATAATTCTTTTACAAAATGCAATCTGGCATATTCCTCTTCGGCCATAAAAGTTAAAGTTAAGTCTTCAATCCCAGTGTTTACCTCAGGGTCAAAAAAGTGGAACAAATTTAGTTGAAAAGTCATAATCTCATACATCCCCCAACAAAACAAATCAAACAAATTCTCTGCGTAAACTAAGTCAGTTACAGGGTCAGCATCATTTAGAGGTTTCACAAATAGGCAATGACAGGGAACATTTACATGTAAACAAGATAACGGAGACTACTCATCAGGGAAATTCTTCCTTCAATGCTTTAGCTAGGGAAGCTAACACATAACTAAATCACTTTGGTTTCCCTTTGGTTTCCATTGGAGGGATGTCAAATAGTGTCCCTTTATTTCATGAGTCAGATTTTGGCCAGGGAAGGTTAATATTAACAGAAGAGGACAGGCTTTTAGTGAACCAAAATTTGCAAGGGAAATGACCCTGAGTCCTGAATAATAAAAAGCAATAAAAATTCCCATAATAGGCTTTAATTGAGTTTTCTTCCTCCTGAGATCTTTGATCATTTCAATCTTTCTTTTCTTCTTATAATCCCCTAGCATTCAATTTCTGACTCTTCCTTTGAGTATGGCTTTTCTGGAGAACAGATCTCAAAGTCATCTAAGCCTCTTCCCATGCTAGGGAACTCACTGATTTCAAACTCTGCCCCGAGTGACTTCTGAGGGAACACAACTGGCCCCAGCTAGATGCGAGGCTCTTTCCTTCAGGCTTAGTAAAGTGCCAGAGCACCATTCACATATACATCCTGCCTCAGTTCTCTTTGTCAGGTGACAGAGCTCTGGGGTGCTACCACCCCGGCCTAAGCAATTTTCTGCCTTTTGTATTTCCATGGCACTGGGGAGGAGGGAGAGTAGATTTGAGCTTTGTTGAGAGTCAGTGGGGAGGCTTGTAAAGTCACCCCCCCAAACAAAGGGTGGTGAGGGGCAGGGGGTTGAGTGCCCTCTTTAAAGAGTTAAGGATTAACCTTCTCTGCTATTAGTTCATTGCATTCTTTCCTTGTTTGGGTATCCCTCATGGACCAAAGAGTCACATAGGGAGAGATTAAAGATGAGAAGGGAGAGGATGATGATGGTGGAAGCAAACTGCTAGAGGAAACATGAAAAGATGAGATAAAAGTTAGAAGTAGAAGGTTTAGCTTCCATGAGAAAAAGGGTCACCTCTTCATCAGAGAGTGGGGTAAAGAGAATACAAGGTGATATTGAACCACTTTGAGATGCAGAGTAGGGGAGACGAGAGAGCTCATGGGGAAACTGTTTAACCAGAAATTGAATTGTCTTCCTTGACATGACAAGTCTCTTATGACTAAAAGAGAGTAAACAAAAATGGAATGGCTGATGGTCAGAAATGTTGCAGAAGGGATCTATGTTTGGGGTGATAAATGGAAAAGATGGCCTATAAAATCCCTCCTAACTCCATAATTCTGTTATCTTATGACTAAGATTCTTAAGAACCTTTCTTGGGTTTTCTTTCTTTCTTTCTTTCTTTCTTTCTTTCTTTCTTTCTTTCTTTCTTTCTTTCTTTCTTTCTCTCTCTCTCTTTCTTTCTTTCTTTCTTCCTTCCTTCTTTTCTTCCTTCTTTTCTTCCTTCCTTCCTTTCTTTCTTTCTTTCTTTCTTTCTTTCTTTCTTTCTTTCTTTCTCTCTCTCTCTCTCTTCTTTCTTCTTCCTTCCTTCCTTCCTTCCTTCCTTCCTTCCTTCCTTCCTTCCCTTCCTCTTCCTTCCTTCCTTCCTTCCTTCCTTCCTTTCTTTCTCTCTCTCTTTCTTTCTTTCATCCTTCCTTCTTTTCTTTCTCTTTCTTTCTTTCTTTCTTTCTTTCTTTCTTTCTTTCTTTCTTTCTTTCTCTCTCTCTCTCTTTCTTTCTTTCCTCCTTCCTTCCTTCCTTCCTTCCTTCCTTCCTTCCTTCCTTCCTTCCTTCCTTCCTTTCTTTCTTTCTTTCTTTCTTTCTTTCTTTCTTTTTTTCTTTCTTTCTTTCTTTTTTCTTTTTTCTCTCTCTCTCTCTTCTCTCTCTCTCTCTCTCTCTCTCTCTCTCTCTCTCTTTCTTTCTTTCTTTCTTTCTTCTCTCTCCCTCTCTCTCTCCTAAAGCACTGGGAATACAGATACAAAACTGAGTCACTCCCCACCCTCAAGGGATTCTATCATACTGGGAAGATGCATCATGTTCACAGATAAGTAAATACTGTAGGAGATACATACAAAATAAATTTAAAGTTTTTTGAGGGTGAGGGGGCACTAACAACCAATAATCTAGAAACGTCTCTTGAAAGAGTCAATCGGTCAACTAGCAATTATTAAGCACCTACTATATGCCAGGTGCTGTGCTAGGTGTTGTGGGTACAAAGAAAGACAAAACAAAGTCCCTGTTCTCAAGGAGCTCAGAGGCTGAAGGGAAAGAGCCAGAGGTGAGGAGTCAGAGCATTTCAGACATGGGGGACAAGCAGTACAAAGGCCTGAGGGCAGAAGGTAGAATATCGTGTGCGGGGACATCAAGTGGGCCAGTTTGGCTGAATTATAGAGGGCATATGTCAAACCCTGAAAATAAAAAAACCAAAGACCTCACAGAGGTTACAGGCAAAAAGCTTTATTTATTCTCCTGTAGGAGGGAAATTAGACCCATGTGCCAGGGGCTCCTCTAGGAGGAGGCCCATTGCAGCTGGGCCAAGCCTTGATCCATATACTAGTGGCTAGACAAAGGCACGTGCAGTGAGCTACAGCCACGGCAACGAGAGGCTAATGGCAGCAATAGGCAAGTTTAATTCATAGCAGGGTTTCATGACCAGACAAGCAAGTGCTTGCCTGAGCTCAGGGATCACCTGGGGCTGGTGTGAAACAATTCTGGGATGTTGCTATGGCAGAGTTCATCCAGAGGGTGAGCACAAAGGATTGTTATTATGCCATGCTTGGAGCACAGCTTATTTGCTGGCCCTTAGCTCTGGAAAACAGGGAGAGTCTCCTAATAGTAAAAAGAGGGAGTGGTCTTGTCACTGGGATCCTAATATTTCCCCCTTTTGGCCAAAGGGAGGGCATCTGAAAGAACTCCTTCCCTTCTGGTCAATAAAAGAAAAGCGGGTGTAAGCCAAAATACCACCAGAGGCAGCTGGGCCAGGATGAGATATCGAGTTGAGGGAAATCTATGGGTTTAGGTTGGTGGGCTTAAGGTGGCAAATCCAATAATTTTTAGCCCCTTCCCCTTAGCAATGATGGCGGATACATGGAGAATGGCATTCTTATCCTTTGAGGTTAATTTCTTGAGGGGACCTATCAGGGAAGTGTGGCCCGGGTATTGTTGAGAAACTCTCAATAGGGCAAAGAACATAAGCAGATAGAGTAATAGGTCTTGTCTAGCCATTGTTTGTTACAAACAGAAACGGGCAAGGGCAGGGCCAACACACATTTAAACCAGGGCCTTAGGGTTGGGCACATAACAAAAGGGAAGAAGAAAAAACTAGGACAGTATACTCAGCCTTCATCAAGAATCTGGAACAGCTGTTGTCTGGACATCTGGATCCATATTAGATAAAACTTGAGGTTCCTGGAGAGCTCTGCCATTCACTCAGGAATGGCAGCTTTCTTTAGATGATCCAGGAGTCCACACCCACAAATTTGACAGCTGTGAGAGTAGTCAAAAGGACCTCACTTAGATTGAGAGGAGAGTGAATAGATGCAATATCCTGAATTCATAAATGGAGGTGTCCCACTCCCCAAATATTCCTCTTTCTCTTTCTGACTCTCTTTTTCTGTCTCTGTCCCTTTCTTTCTGTCTTTCTCTATCTCTCTGTTCCTCTCTCTGTCCATCTCTCTCTGTGTGCCTCTATCTCTTTTTGCCTCTATCTTCCTTTCCTTTTACATACGTGTGTAAAAATGTATGTAAATGTATATATGTGCTCATACACATTTGTAATGTGTATATAGGCTTGTGTGTTTACTTAAACATGTGTTGTGTTTATTACACATACATACATATATGTGTGTGTGTGTGTGTGTGTGTGTGTATATATATATATATACATATATATATATATATATATATATATGCAAACACACACATATGGCAGGGCAGCTAGGTGAAGCAATTACAAGCCTGGAGTCAGGAAGACTCATCTTCCTAACTTCAAATCTAGCCTCAGATACTCACTAGTTATGTGACCCTGGATAAGTCACTTAATCCTGTTTGCCTCAGTTTCCTCATCTGAGCTGAGTTTCAAACCCAGGTGCTCTCATCCCACACCCAGCACACAGGATTCTCCTTTGCATTAATTTTCCTATTTCAGTACTCCGATTTATATATTTTTAATTTATCTAACATACATTTATTTTCTTTCTCTCCACTACCCCCCATTGGAAAAGAAAAAGAAAATCCTTATAACAAACGTTCATAATCAAGCAAAACAAATTCTCACATTGTCCATGACCAAAAATGTATGCTTGACTCTGCATCTTGACTATATCACCTTTCTGTCTGTGGGAATCAGTGACAGGTGGTGGGTAGCATACTTCATCATCTCTTCTGGATTCATAGCTGGCCATTGCATTGATTAGAGATCTTATGACTTTCAAAGTTTTTTGTCTCTAAAATTTTGTTATGTAAATTGATCTCTTGATTCTGCGTTTCTTATTTCACTCAACATCAGTTCTCCCCAGGTTCTCTGAAATCATCCCTTTCATTATTTCTTATAGCATGACAATATTCCATTACATTCACATGCCATAGTCTGTTCAGCCATTCTCCCACTGATGGACAACCCCCTTAGTTGCCAGTTCTTTGCCACTACAAAAAACACTGCTATAAATATTGTACATATGAATCCTTTAAGAATGAATTCATGGATGGACAATTGGGTCACCAAAAAGTCAAGGAATCAACTCAGATTATCCCATTATGTAGTCAAAGGCAGGGCACAGAATAAAGTTAATGTAAAAAATTCATTTGTCTCCCTCTCCAGCAATGTTTTATGAGGATGGTACAAGCAGCAGACATCAGTCTACTGGGATAAAGATTTTTTAAGTGATTTTTTTTTAAACAGAGCATTACAAAATAAGCTAGAAAGTACTTGGGTCCTCATGACTTTAGGGTTAATTTTTAAGCTTACTTGGATGGACTCCATTAGAGTTCTCCTCTGATGTTGCCTTGGGGCATGGAGTTCTCAAAGGCTATTTGGTGGAATATCAACATCGTCAAGTCTTCGCAGAGTGGTAGTCTTCTGTATAGGCCTGGAAATAGATCTCATTTTTGTTCATACAAGGACTAGCTTAATTACATTCAAAAATGCTCATTGCCATTTGGTTGGAAGTGGCTAAATTTCTTTTTCCACAGCAATTAAAGAAGACTATCGATGAAGGCCTAGCAAGGTTCTGTATTGGTATACTGGAAGTGTTACTGACAGCAGCAATCCTGATGGATTAAACGGGGACTCCATTTTGTTTGTACCATGTGGGATGGCAGGACCTTCTCTCTGGCTACCACTCTTGAAAAAGCAACATAATAACTGAGAAACAGATGCTATCACCTTTTACATCATGAGCACCCTGTGAGTATTCCAAAGAAAGTTGGCAACTTGAACATTTTTTTTTCTGGTTCAGTTATTTCAATCATGTCCAATTCTTTATGACCCCATCTGAGATTTTCTTGGTAAAGCTACTGAAATGGTTTGTTATTTTCTTCTCCAGCTCATTTTACAGATGAGGAAATGGAAGGAAGCAGGGTTAAATGACTTGCCCAGGGTCACACAGCTAAAAACGTATCTGAGGTGGGATTTGAACTCAGGTTGTCTTCCTGACTTCAAGTCCAGTGTTCTATCCACTGCGCCACCTAGCTGCTCCATTTGAACAGTGCTACTTATACAGATGCTTAGAGTAGTTCTGCTTCTTAGGACACCTAGCACAGTGTAAGGCATTTAATACTCATAAATTTCTCTTGACTTTCAAAATAACTGAACGTTTGGAGTGTCTTATTCAGCTGTCAGCTTTGTGTGCTTCTGAGTTTGCTCTTATGCCTCCATACTTTTCAGAGCACTTCAATATCTCTTATTTCATTTTCACATGAAAAGTAGGACAGTATCATCTCCATTTAACAAATTGAGGAAACTAAGGCTTAGAGAGATAGAATAATTTTCCTATGGTGACAAAGCTAGTTGACATCGGGGCCTGTGTATCTTGTCTGAGGTGGGGCTGTTCAGCAGAGATGAAGTAGCCAGGCAGCTAGCCAATAGGTGGGGCTGGGATGATAATTTCTTTCATATCCTGCACTGATTGATAGTCAGGAGGTGGGTCAGGGCCTGTTGATAGCAACTGATATTTTTGAGGGATTTTCTAGCCCAATATGACTGACAAAGGTTGTGGTCATGCACTGCAGGCAGTCAGTAAGGAAGGACTCAAGCTAAGGTAGGGCACATAGGTCAGAGAAACAATGACTGGTATAAGATCGTATATCAGAAAATAAATAAATAATTTTTTTAAAAAGATGGTATATCAAATAGGCAGAGTACCAGGACTTTAAGACAAAGACAAGGCAGAATGGGAACCAAAGCAGAGCAGGTTAAGAAGCAAACAGTCCCATGGGACAGCCATAGTAGAGATCAGTTTCAGGAGTCCTGAGGTTGGGGGGAGAGAGGTGCAAGGCAGGTAAGTATATAGGTAGGAGGCGATTAGGAGGTGGTATCCAAAAACTCCACAAATAAAGTTCTGCTATAAACAAATGTTCTTTAAAAGTCCACAGAAATTTTTGGCCTGAAGGAGATGGATTATCTCTACTCTAAAAGGAAATCTCCACAATAGGAGAGCAATTGAAAGTCATCTGGGTAAATGGGGTTCCTGATAGTAACAAGAATGTACAGCAAGGGGAGAAGCTGCAGATTGATGGTGGGGGAAATAGAAATGCTCATGTAGGCGCTTTGAAGGGGGACTTGGATTAAGGTAATGAGGTAAGTTGAGTTCATCTCTCAGCTCATCCCTCCACCTCTTCAAATCCCTAAGAGAAGGATATGGTTGGAAGAGACTGGAGCTGAGATCAGCTAAAGGACAATAAAGATTTAATCCCCTCATCCCCCTACTGACTGAAGCCAGCAGATATTTTCTGCAAGATTTCTCTATATCTTTATGGTGTTCTTAATTCCTGGTTTTTCTCTAAAACTGTGATATAATTGCTTTGTGACCAATGTTTACCGTTAATTGTAATCAGGGTCTGCAGTTGAGGGGACAATGAATGGCTGGGATTTGGTATAGAGAAAGGAAGACAGAGATCTGATATCTCAGTCTAAAAACCTAGGGTTTTTTTTTTTAATATAGGCTTGGGGGCTCTATGTGATAACCATGATAAAGGAAAAATCTTTGCTATTAATAACTTTTGATAAGCTTCCTAAAAGCAGAATTTAAAGTAGATCTGCATTTTTATTTGGTTCCTCAAGCTAAAAACACTGCAAGCTGGATAGTGATGGTGTTCTAGTAAGGGAGGTAGGTACATGGTAAATAAGCCACATTGTCTTCTTCCCCCATTATTTTCTCCTGAAGCATGCTCTGTGTAGCAAGAGTACTGACTAAGAAGTAGTTCTCCAAGATGGGAAGAGAAAGGTGTGATCTGGAAAGAGTGGCCATAGCCACTAATTCAAAAAGAAAAAAGATCAAGCAGTTTTCCCTATCATTATGTGCCTTAAAACTCCAAACCTTGACAGACAGTGACACCTAGTGGTCACGAACATCATAACTGATAGAGAGATGGAAAGACTCATTTGTTGATTTCAAAAAAGTGTTAGACTAAGAATCATAGAATCTAGTATCTCAGAAGCCAAGCCATACTAATCAAGAATCTCTTCCACAGCACTGCTAACAGTTCATTTAGTTTCTGTCAGAGGGAGAAACTCCACCACCTTTGAAAGCATCCCATTCTACTTTGAGAGAACTCTAAAATTTATGTCAAATGTAAATTTTCTTCTCTGTAACATCTGCAACATTAATTACTCTTAGCTGTTCCCTCCTGGAAGAATAATATCAAACCTAGACACCAAAGTAGGTATCTCCCATGAATATCTTAAAATCATACAGCATTCTTATATCCCAAAGAGATCATACAAATGGGAAAAGGACCCACACATACAAAAATACTTATAGCAGCTCTTTTGTGGTGGCAAAGAACTGGAAATTGAGAGGCATGTCCATCAATTGGGGAATGGCTGAACAAGTTGTGGTATATGAATGTAATGGAATACAATGTGCTATAAGAAATGATGAACAGGCTGACTTCAGAAAAACCTGGAAAGACTTGTATAGTCTGATGTTGAGTGAAGTGAGCAGAACCAAGAGAACATTGTACACAACAATAGCCACATTGTGTGATGACTAATATTGATAAACTTAACCCTTCCCAGCCATACAAGGATCTAAGACATCTCCACAGGCCTCGTGATGGAAAATGCTATCCACATTCAAAGAAAGAACTATGGAATTTGAATGCAGATTGAAGCATACTATTTGCTATTTTTTTTTCTCTTCTGTTGAGTTTTGTTTCCTCTTTCTGGTGGTTCCTCTTATTGGTTCTAATTCTTACTTACAACATCACTAATGTGAAAATATGTTTAATAGGAATGCATATGTATACCGTATATCAGATTGTGCACTATCTTGGGGAGGATGGTGGGGAGGAAGGGGGAGAAAAATTTTAAACTCAAAAGCACATAGATGTGATTGTTGATAAATCAAAAAATTAATTTTAAAAAATCATACATCATTCTGTGACAGATGTGACCAATCAAATCACTTCATTTAGTGACCTACAGAGTATTAGTATTAAACAAAATCCACTAATGGTGTTCATTAGTGTCATGTAAGAAATGATCTACCAAGTCCAAATAGAAAAATTGTCTTTGATAGCAAGATTCTTCCAATGCTCTTGTCTGCATAAGATATACTCAAATTGTCTCAGGTCCCTGAATGCTACAAGACCTCCTCAATGGGAAGCTGTGTCATGTAATACAAATGACTAGATTTAGAATCGGAAGAGGTTAGTTAAAAACCTGAAAGTGACTGTTACTCATTATTTATATGCAAAATAAATCACTTAAATACTCTGGACCTTACTTCTCTCATGTACAAAATAAGGGAGTTAGACTTTGTTAATCACCCAGCTCTAAAATTATGATCCTATGAAGGAAGTACATAATCACTCAAAAGAGATCTAACTAGCTATCCACACTTGGAAAACAAAATGGATGAAAAATATTTTCCTAGATTATGTTAGATGCACTCAGATAAGCAGCTAGTTGCACTGGGCAAGACAAACAGACAAATGGATGGACAAACGGATGGATGGATAGATGAGGGAGAGAGAAAAAAAGAGAGAAAGATACCATGGATAGACGCTATATATAGGCAATAAGCCTGGCTCAGAATTAGAAGGAAGAGGATAGCCAAATGGCATTTTGGGAAACTGCTTATCACTTTTAATAATACCTACCTACTCCTAAAACAAACAAACAAACAAACAAAAAACATTTTAAACCAATATTATTTCAGGGATATCATATGGTTACAAAGCACACACCACAATCTCTGAAGAAGCAAAATTTTAGGTGATTCAAAGGGTATGAAAGATGGAATTCAGTAGATATATGATCAGCAAAGAAGCTCTGGTCCTTGTGTAAGGTCAGAAGAAGTAGAATAAGGCCGATAGCACCTTGAGGGGTGCCCTCTATGGATAATTAATGGAAGAAGAATATGGACAAGAACTCTGCAGAATGAGAAGTTGTGTGGATAGGTTATGACCTGAAGCACTGGAAGGAGGACCAATGTTTATGAGATCATGGATCCCTTCAAATGTATAATGAGAAAAGGCCAGTAGTACAGCTGGAGATACAAAGCCTTATTGACACAGAATCATAGGATATTCTAGCTGGAAGGGATTACAGAAATCATCTTTTCAGACCCAACCCCAACTCCCATCATTTTACAGAAAACTAAGACCCAGGAAAGTTAAATAACTTAATGAAAGTCACATGGGGAGTAAGCAGTAAACATCACAGGTAAGATTTGAATCCAGATCCTAAGACTTTCTGCACTAAACTATGCTATGGGTGAGAAAACAAGCTACAAAGTATTTACAATGTTCAAAACAAGATTCCTCTAATTCAGACAAACAAAAGCATATTTTTGGAATTGTTTTTGTTGTTCAGTTGTTTCAGTCATGTCTGACTCCTTGTGACCTCATTTGGCGTTTCCTTGGCAAAGATACTGGAGTGCTTTGCCATTTCCTTCTCCACTTTTTTTTTATAGATGAGGAAACTGAGGCAAACAGGATTAAGTGACTTGCCCAGGGTCAGACAATCAGGAAGGGTCTGAGGTTGGATTTGAACTCAGATATTCCTGATTCTAGGCCTGGCACTCTATCCACTGTGCCATCTGGCTGCCCCCGTTTTGGAGAAATCCTTTCCTGGCTAACTGAACATCACTTCTCTTCTCAAAAAAAAAAAACCAAAAAAAGCAGGAAAAATAACCATCACTAGAATGTTCTAAGCTATCAAGCACAATGTGTTTCTTGAATTCATTTGAATGATCTTTTGCATAAATATTAGACGTGTTAATTTCAGGAAATAGGATTCTCATTCCTACCTTCTATAAGCACATGAAACAAGTTCTTCTTGAAAGCTAATACTCAGCAATTGCCCATAGATAACGATCTGAAGTTTCTGATTTGTTCCAGTCAGAAGTCAGGATTGGTCAGAGCTCAGGCTCAGTCAATGGAAGAATTGGCTGGACAAGGCACAGTCAGGCCCTAGGAACTATACAGACCCACCCAGGTGTAGCTGGTGATCAGGAAATATCTCAGCAGCTGATAATAGAAGAAAGTCTAGGGAAATGTACAGTGGAAGGCAGGGAGGTCCAGCAGTTGGAGACAGGTTGATGTCTCAGGTTGATGGATGGAACAAAAGAACAAGAGAGCCAGGCAGAGCCATTGGAGAGGTTCAAGAGCAGAAGAAAGGACTAAGACATGGGGACTGGCCTTCAGGAGCAGGATTTCAATCTGAGAGGGAGCGAAGATCATCATGGCAGGTACCCACTCCCAGGGGGACTTGAGCCAGCCACTTGGGCACAGAGAACAAGGAAGAAGGACCCAGTCAACAAAACTGTGAAACGAGGCAACCGTCTGGTCACAAGGGTCAACACAAGAGCTAAATTGTTAGACCCATGATACAGAGTTAGACTTGGATGAGTAACCAGGTTGATGATGCTGGGTCACCAAGCTATGGATCCTGAAGTCCACATAAAGCCTGAGCCAGAGCTGAACTCCCAGGTGGAAGTTACATGGCCTGAGCTATGTTGGTCAGAATTCAACCAGCACAGAAGCACATTAAGCACATACCACTGTATGCAGTGCTAGGGATAAAAAGACAAAAACAAAACAGTCCCTGCCCTGAAGGAGCTTACCTCAAATGCGTACACACATAAGCTTACACAAAATGTATGTATAAGAAACTTGTGGTACTTTGTGAAGGACATAGAAAGACAAAAGTGAAATAGGTTCCCAGCTATTTGACAAAAAAATGTTGAGAAAACTGGACAGCAGTCTGGAAGAAATTAGGTTTAGACTGATACCTTATACCACATACACATAAGCTCTAAGAGATACACACCCTAGATATAAAAGGTCACATTATAAATAAATTAGAGGAACAAGGAAAAAGTTACCTTTCAGATCTATGAAGAAGGGAAGAGTTCATGACCACGCAAGGAATAGTAAGAGTCATAGAGGAAAAAAATGGACAGTTTTGATCATATAAAATAAAGAGAATTTTTGCATAAACTCCACCAATGCAGCAAAAATTAGGAGGAAATCAGATAAGTGGGGGAAAAAAATCTTTGTAACAAGTTACTCTGAAAAAAAAAAGAGATTAGGTTAGTGGATAGAGATAGACTGCATGAAATAGAGATCTCTGGAGTCAGGAAAACCTGAATTCAAATTCATTCTCAGACTTTTACTGGCTATGTGACCCTGGGCAAGTCACTTATTCTCTGTATGCCTTAGTTTTCCCATCTGTAAAATGGGGATGATAATAATAGCACCTATCTTGATGGATTTTTGTAAAGATAAACTAATCTTTGTAAAGTGCTTTGCAAGCCATATATATCTATAAATAGATTGATAGATAGATACACATACACACACACACACACACACATATATATACAGTAGCTACTATTATTATTATTAAGGTTTTATTTCCAAAACGTATGAGTAATTAATTCAAATTGATAAGAATAAAACATTCTCCCAATGGTTAAATCGTCAGAAGATATGAAAAGGTAATTCTCAAGGGAAGAAATCCCAAGCTATCAATATTCACATAAAAAATTGCCAAATCACTAATTATTACAAAAATTCAAATTAAAGAAGCTCTGAGGTTCTATCTCATATCCACCAAGCTGGTAAAATTAATTAAAGGTAAAATTAAATAAAGGACAAATATTGGAAAAGCTGTGGGGAAATAGGCATATTAATACACAGTTGGCAGAGCTGTGAAATTGTACAGCCTTTCTACAGTTTGGAATTATGTCTACGAAGTTACTAAACTGTGTTTTATATAGTGAAACCACCAGTAGACCTACGCCCCAAGGAAATAAAAAAAGAGAGAAAAAGAGTCCTATAGGCATGAAAAATATTGATAGCGGTTCTTGCAGTGGCAAAGACTGGAAACTTAGCAGGTGCTCATCATTTGAATGAATGAAGCATTAATTAAGTGCTCACTATGTCCAAAACGCTGAGCTAAGTGCTGAGGATACAACTAGAAATAGAAATTAATTTAGAAATACATTAATATTTCTATATAGAAATGTAATACAGTCTATTATTATAATAGAATTGTAGCATTAAAAATGATAGAATATATTAAAATAATATAACATTTAATTAATTGATTGATTACCTAATAAAATGATTTACATATGTTATTTCACTTGCTCCTCACAGCAACTCTGTAAGGCAAGTGCTATGATTATCCTTATTTTACAGATAAGGAGACTGAGGCAAACAGAGGTTAAATGACTTGCCCAGGGTCACACAGCTAGCACATATCTGAAGCAGGATTTGAACGTAAGTTTTCTTAACTCCAAGTTCAACACTGTGCTACCTGGCTGCTCTTGTAATAGGAAAAAAAATTGGGGGACACAGTTAAGTAATCCCTAATAAAATTAATTAATTAAAAATAAATTAAAATAATAATAATAATAGAACTATAATAGAAATAAATAGAAATAGTCCATGCCTCCAAGTGCACTCACAATGTGGCATACAAATGTAATGGAATACTATTGTGCTATAAGAAATGAAGAGAAAATAATTTCAGAGAAACTTGGGAAGATTGTGTGAACTTGTATGAACAGAGTGAAGTGAGAGGAACCAGAACACTCAGTTTTGAAAGATTTAAGAAGAATGATCAGCACAATAATTCACCATGACTCCAAAGGACCATAATAAAGAATGCCACCCAGCTCCTGGCAGAGAGGGGACGGACCATTATACAGAAGGAGATGCATCTTTTTAGACATGGCCAATATAAGAATTTGTTTTAGTTGACTATGCTTATTTGTTACAAGGGTTTGGGGTTCCCCCTACCCTGCCCTCTGCGGGGGGGGGGGGAGAGGAGGAAACTTAATAATTTTAAAAAATGAAGTACGAAAGGTTTTTTTTTAAGTGAAATATTCCCTGCCCTCAAGAAGCATATATTCTGTGTCATGGGGACAACATGTGCATGTAATATGGTTGCTCTGGCCCCATGTGCTCAGAACCTAATCTGTTACATTTTACCCTGAAGTGGTTGGGAAATCTCT